>NC_036848.1:39375381-39455460 GCF_002910315.2 Salvelinus sp. IW2-2015
TAGCTTTAGCTTGGTACCTAGCTAGCACCAATACAACCAGCCTGAAAACAATGACCAGTAGAAACTGCAGTCATTTTCATTATTCTTAGCAATGGAGTCCTTGTAAGTAAGTATTCGCTAGGTASCCACTTGTTGTTCACCTATTGAAATTGAACTTCAGTTCATGAAAATAAATAGCTAGCCAGCTACTTAATCCTGTTGCCCAAAGCTAACGTTATAAGCAGCCAGCTAGCTTCATCTGGCTAGTGAGGRTCGACCGGACCGGGTTATGTGTTGTGAAGCTAGTCACAATAAGGATTAGCATAATAGTCGAATTTGCGGTTTGCCTTCAAAATAAAAGTATGTCATTGACAGTGATGCAAATTAATACAAATAGTAGAATTATGCCATACTTTTATTTTGAAGGTTAACCGCAAATTCTACTATTGTGGCTAATCCTTATTGTGGCTAGCTTCACATAGATGGGTCCGACCACCATTAATCAAATAAGAATAGTCATATAAATTAGGATTATTTTAGATGACACCTAGCTGTATAGTTAGCTAGCTAACTATAGCTACTGAAACAGATTGTTGTTTTGATGCGTTTTTGGGGAAGAACATTGTTTGCATCCATGAGCTAGCTAGCTTTTTTTAATGACCAGCACTGTAGGTGCGCGAGACAACTTTACCAGCATCATAGCATARGTATCGATGAATCATTGTGACAGGAAATACGAGTGATAGTGTAATCAATATGTAAAAAAGTAATGAACACGTTAAATTATTCTGTGATGTGCAGTCATATTCAGGTCCTGATTGGTCAACAAGCTTATTTAACACGTCAAATAGTGTTTMTTTTTTTTACACGCAAAGACTCAAATGCCGTTCCATAGAAATCCCGGTTGAGAATGAAACGACTGAACAAATGAACAACGAAACAGCACAGCAAGTAAGTGAAAGAAATAGGTTTTGATTATGTTTGACTGGTAATGGGGACATGCGTAAATGCCAACAAAATAACTTTTTGGTCAGTGTGGTGTGTGTAACCTTTTATTTAAATAGGCAAGTCAGTTAAGAACAAATTGTTATTTACAATGACGGCCTAGACGACCCTGGGCCAATTGTGCGCCACCCTATGGGACTCCCAATCACAGCTGGATGTGCTACAGCCTGGATTCGAACCAGGGACTGTTGTTACGCCTCTTGCACTGAGATGCAGTGCCTTAGACCGCTGCGTCCGTGTGTGTGTGTGTGTTAACTATTTAACTGTACTAGAATGCTTAAAAGGCCGCTCAAATTTTAAATATTGGTATCGTTTTTTTGGGGCAAGGAAAATATCGGATATTGGTATCGGCCAAAAATGTCATATCGGTGCGTCACTAGCTGAAATCACATTTACATAAGTATTCAGACCCTTTACTCAGTACTTTGTTGAAGCAGCGTTTACAGCCTCGAGTCTTCTTGGGTATGACTCTACAAGCTTCGCACACCTGTATTTTGGGAGTTTCTCCCATTCTTCTCTGCAGATCCTCTGAAGCTCTGTCAGGTTGGATATAGAGCGTCGCTGCACAGCTATTTTCAGGTCTCCAGAGATGTTCGATCGGGTTCAAGTCCGGGCTCTGGCTGGGCCACTCAAGGACATTGAGACTTGTCCCAAAGCCACTCCTGCGTTGTCTTGCCTGTGTGCTTAGGGTCGTTGTCCTTTTGGAAGGTGAACCTTCGCCCCGTTCTGAGGTCCTGAGGATCTCTCTGTGCTTTGCTCCCTTCATCTTTGATCCTGACTAGTCACCCGGTCCCTGCCGCTGAAAAACATCCCCACAGCTTGATGCTGCCACAATGCTTCACCGTAGTGATGGTATTAGCCAGGTGAAGGGGTCTGAATTTTTTCAGAATGCACTGTAACGAGTACTTTTGGGTGTCAGGGGAAAATGTGTGAAGTAAAAAAGTACACTAAGTTGTCAAAAATATAAAAATCGTAAAGTACAGATACCCCAAAAAATGACTTAAGTAGTACTTTAAAGTACTTTTACTTAACTACTATACACCACTGAAAAATGTCGACCTACCGTTCGCAGTGGTCCCAGATAGGGAAATAAAGCCTGCGAGAAGAGCCCTGTGGCTTAAGGCTATTCGGCATGGGAGAATGGGAAATGTGGGGACCTAGTGTCCAAGTATACATGTGGAAAACATTTCATCACAGGTAAGACATTTAACATGTTTAGTACAGTCCGTTTGTAACTCCACTCACTACTTGTTAATGTTACGGTTGCTAGCTAGCTAGCACTCAGTCACGTGGCTGCTAGCACCGTCATGAAAAGGGGCATGAAGGAAGCCCTACAATATAAAAAATAAAAATAAACAATTAAGGGAAATTGTCCACAAAGRGGCACTGCGGGCTGTCTAGCTCCCACCTATCCTTTCTTTGGACAGGTYGATACATCTCATTATTGTAATTATTTTTTGAATTTTCTATGAGGGTTGTTGATGTCAACCGCCCGTAATCAGTGAAGAGAGATGCTATGCTACTAGCCTCATGCCATGAATATCTCGAGACAACTGATAGTGTTTTTTCTCAAAGTTTCCAGGGTGTCCTACTTATATCAGTACACTCCTAACAACTTAAGTATTACGAAAAATAAACCTCACGTAGCAAATGAGCCATTCATTTTTTGTTGTTGACCAAAGTGGTGGTGAGAATCTTTCTGCCTGTGCTGCTGACTACCATTTTTGTCCGCTCATACAGGAGTAATTAAGGCCCAGTGTACAAATTTTTAAAAAAGTATTATTTTACTTTATCAGGGGGTGCTGCAGCACCCTCAACATCCCTAATTCCTACTGTTATGCTCATTACAGTCAGAGGCTCCATGTGGAGACCAGTTTACGTCTCCACAGGAGAGGGTTCAGAGAGATGGCGATTAGGTGGTCAGATGAGGGTGAAGGAGATGTAGAATGCAATAGAGGAGGGGGGAGTGAAGGATCATTGCTGATACTGAGACAGTAATACTGTTCATGATGATGGAGTTGATGTATTTATGTGTAACTGCTGTTATCTTGAACAGGTCCTTCTTGTAAAATATGCCTAGATTGTATCTCAATGAGACATGATCAGCTTAATGTAAGGAGAGTGAAACTGAAGGTGCAACGAGTTTGCTTAAACAAGATTTGCTTAAGAGCCAGATGGGAGTCTCAGTCAAGGCCAGGATGAATAGACCCTCCCTGCAAAGGGAATTACAAGGATAAAAGGTTGAGTTTTAGTGTTTAACCCCCACTTCCCACTCACTCCCCCAGCCCAAGGGCACCACTCCTCGTTTTAAACACTGCCTACCTGGGCTACTAACGCTTCATACAGGCTGGCTGCCAGTAGCAGACATGTCGTAGCAGGACCTTCCCAGTCTCTTATCTGACACAACATGGTGGAAGCGAGACACAGGAATGTTAGCAAGGCTATCAGTCCATTACATCTATCTAGTCTACAACCATCTTAATGGCCTCTGCATGGTAGCTATGGGATGTGTCCCAAATGGCACTATATTCGCAGTGCACTCTTTTTTTGACTAGGACCGATAGGTAGCCCAAGCAGTGCACTAAATGGGAAATAGGTTGGGACTCTCTCTCTCTATCTGTCTTCTTCCAAGTAGAGTTATGCAATCTCTCATTCCACAGTACCTTGCTTTAGAGAGGAGGGCTGCTGAAGGTTTTTCAAGTGAATATTTACAGGCTTTCATGTCAGGGTTGAGTCGGGGGTCAGCGTTCAACGTGTGTCTGTGTAGGCAGGCCTATTTGTCAGAGAAAGGAGGAAAGATGGAAAGAAAAGGGCAAATGTTGATTAACATCAACACTTTTCTTTATGATAACGTGGCCCTGAGTGAGAAGGGCGACCGATGTTTTCTAATCCACTAGAACTTTGTGGAGAGAGTATGAGAACATGGAACAATAATGCCTTTTGAGGTCATTTACAACTTGGAGGTGTAAATAGAGGGGGATGTAGAAATATTGGAGGAGGAGAGTGGGGGATGAAAAGGGGAGTCATCTGAAAGACGGAATTGCATAATTCTGTAGGATATAGAGAAGGAAGGAACGATGCAGACAGAGGAAAACAGGAAGAGCGAGAGAATGGAGGGCAGTAGTGATAATATTTGAGGCCAAAAGGTGATCTGGAATGCAGATCGGCAGGCACCAGTGTTTTCCCCTGGATTTTTTTATTATTCTGCCTGAACAACAACAGCAGTGACAGTCTGCCTGCAGCCTGCCTGCCTTTCTAAAGAGAAAAAGAAAATGGCACAGAGCGGGGAAAAAGTAGGTGTCGCCCCAGAGAGGTTAGGAACTTGGGCCTGGACTTGGATGGAATCCAAGGAGCAATGAGGAAGAAGAAGAAAAACGGACTGCCTCAAACACACAGACCTACACACACCCTTTCTGTCAGGGCGTGCACACACTCGCAGACAGGTACAACAGGCAGGGATTGAGCAGGCAGGGATTGGCTGCAGCCAATGTTAGAAGAAGTGG
Organism: Salvelinus sp. IW2-2015; assembly: GCF_002910315.2. Lineage (NCBI taxonomy): Eukaryota > Metazoa > Chordata > Actinopteri > Salmoniformes > Salmonidae > Salvelinus > Salvelinus sp. IW2-2015. The sequence goes on from NC_036848.1 coordinate 39,379,869, forward strand.
GCTACACACACACACACACACACACTCACAAACACACCGTGTTGTTTGTAGTTCTCGTAGAGAATTTATTCTACAGGGAGGGGTGCCGGGACTGCCGTGGAAAACTTTTTGGGTCTTGGAAACGCAACTCTGCCGGTAGCCTCTCTTTCCTGCTGTTCTCTTAGGAGTATGGATCGCTAAACTTGGAGGAAGGTTGTACTTTATCCTTCTAGTGAATAGGGATATGGCCATACACTCAGGTAAAGTGTCTTTTTGCGGAGTATTTGTTTATTTCAGCTGTGGGTGTTGTCGCTCAGCTGTCAGTATATCTGTACCAGTAGGTCAAGTGTGTGTGCGTGTGTGCGTAATGTCATAGCGGCAGTGTAACTTTAAAAGAGTGTTATTGTTCAATGGCAAGGCTCTCCGCTATGTGAAGTACTTACTGCTCTGTGTTAAAGTTTCACAGCCGCTCTTTCATCTCAAGGCCAATTGAACAAAGAAAAATAACTGTAATCATTCTGTCATTCCCAGCCCGCCAGCATTAGCATGGTTTTAAAACATATTCTGAAGCTATTATACAATTATTATGATATATTTCCATTACATTTATTTATGTTTCTGTGGGAATGAATGGGCTGTGAATAAATTAATGAAACTCTGTCATGTGTGCCTGCAAGTTACCTAACAACTGTCTCCCTTCGTTGAAAGAAGAAAGATCACGCTGTAAAAGTAGTGGCTCTTTTTGTATTTTTTTTTATTCCTGACTCAGTGGCAGATATGGGAAGGCCGGGGTGCCCTGGAGGGTATTCCTGCTAACAGGGAAGGCTGGGGTGGGGTGAGCTGGGCTGGAGGGTGGAAGGTTGGTGGGGGTGATGAATTTGACTGTTCTCTCTGAGACGACAGCGCCTCATTGAAAGCAGCTGGCTTATCTGTTATGACTCCCACTCCATCAGGAGAGATTTGGGACACTGTCCTGTTTTCTCAGCTTTTTCCGCTCATATGAAGTTTGGTTTGGAATTGGAAGAGTTGCTCTCAGATCAGCTGTTAGTAGCAAAGCACAGAGCTAGACCTGCAACCCCCAGAGAGGTTGATTGACTCGCTGTGATTGTCCTGGGTGTTGTGTTGTGGGGCCCAGCTGAGGGCTTGTCATGTTAAACAGGCTGGCTCCGGTGTTGGCAGGGCTGGTCATCAGTCATGTCTATCTGTCTGTCAGTAATGAATAGGAGAGACTTGAGACTGTTCACCTCTGCTACTTCCCAGACCACCACCAACCGCCACACCTGGCAACAAAGCAAGGTGGGGTATGTTAATGCATGGCTAAAGGTGTGTGGCTCTGATTCGTCTAAACTAGCCTACTAGAGCAATGACGGAGAGCCTGGAGCCAATGGGGGAAATAGTCATGTGTTCTTTCGGAATACATTCTGTCAAATCAACACTTCTTCTCCCCATACAGTACAAACCTAGTGATTTTTCATGGTTAGAGGTACAGCATTTATTTGAAGAATATAGATTCTTAGCCTGCCTGCTCATTTTAAATATTCCATTACATGGGGAAAAGTTAAGTTTTTTATTAGTAGGATTCCGGCTACATAAATAATGACGTAAATGTACACAAAACCACACATTGTATGGAAACTTGGAAAGTACCCTAGATGTCCCACTCCCACATTCTGTCCCCCTCTCCCGCTGCCCTTAGTGTGGGTACAGTGTGAGCGGAGGCAGCCTGTAAGCTGTGGCGCTTTCTAGCAGCAGTGGTAGGCTGTAGAGGAGCTGTGTGGTTGAGTTTATGTAACAGGGAGGGAAGAGTGCCAGCAGCCAGCCAGCCCAGCATACCGTAGAGGCTCCAGCACGCTCTCACTGGCCCTGAGCAGAGAGGGAGAGATGAGAGGGGAAAGGAGGAGAAGGTGGAGAGGGAGAGATGGCCGGGGAGGGAAAAGGGACGAGGAGAGAGAGAGAGGAACAAAACGGGGACAGGAGAGCAGGAAGAGGTTGAGGAAGGAGGGAGAGGAAAAAGGGGCTTGAGGGGCCTCCCTGTCCCTGCTTAGCTAATGTGGGCGAGACACACAGCTGTCTGTGACATCCACTCAGTTACAGCAGCACACACACTTCTATTTGCCCCCCTCTTTTCCCTCTTCCCTCCCCCTTTTCCCTCCGTTTGTCTCGATCTCTCCGTCCTTGTAGCGAATGTATTTTTGTCTATCTCTGTTACTGGCTCATTTACATAAATACAATGCAGTCAAAACACATATACAGTGCATTCACAATGTATTCAGACCCCTTCCCCTTTTCCACATTTTGTTACGTTACAGCCTTATTCTAAAATTGATTAAATTGTTTTTTCTACTCATCAATCTACACACAGTACCCCATAATGACAAAGCTAAAACAGGTTTTTAGGGCAGGAAAAAAGGAGAGAAAAAAMTATTCAGACCCTTTACTCAGTACTTTGTTGAAGCACCTTTGGCAGCGATTACAGCCTTGAGTCTTCTTGGGTATGACGCTATAAGCTTGGCATACCTGTATTTGGGGAGTTTCTCCCATTCTTCTCTGCAGGTCCTCTGAAGCTCTGTCAGGTTGGATGGTGAGTGTCGCTGCACAGCTATTTTAGGTTTCTCTAGAGATGTTTGATCGGGTTCAAGTCCGGGCTCTGGCTGGGTCACTCAAGGACATTCAGAGACTTATCCCGAAGCCACTCCTGCGTTGTCTTGGCTGTGTGAACCTTCGCCAAAGTCTGAAAACCTGCTCCAGAGTGCTCAGGACTTCATCAAGGATCTCTCTGTACTTTGCTCCGTTCATCTTTACATCAATCCTGACTAGTCTCCCAGTCCCTGCCGCTGAAAAATCCTCACAGCATGATGCTACCACCATCATGCTTCACCGTAGGGATGGTGCCAGGTTTCCTCCAGATGGGACCCTTGCCATTCAGGCCAAAGAGTTCAATCTTGGTTTCATCAGATCAGAGATTCTTGTTTCTCATGGTCTGGGAGTCCTTTAGGTGCCTTTTGGTAAATTCCAAGCGGGCTGTCATGTGCCTTTTTCTGAGGAGTAGCTTCCGTCTGGCCACTCTACCATAAAGGCCTGATTGATGGAGTGCTGCAGAGATGGTTGTCCTTCTGGAAGATTCGCCCATATCCACAAAGGACCTCTGGAGCTCTGTCAAGAGTGACCATCGGGTTCTTAGTCACCTCCCTAACCAAGGCCCTTCTCCCCCGATTGCTCAGTTTGGCCGGGCGGCCAGCTCTAGGAAGAGTCTTGGGGGTTCCAAACTTCTTCCATTTAAGAATGGAGGCCAATGTGTTCTTGGACCTTCAATGCTGCAGACATTTTTTGGTACCCTTCCCCAGATCTGTGCCTCGACACAAGCCTGTCTCGGAGCTCTATGAACAATTTGTTCTATCTCAAAGCTTGTTTTTTTAATGACATGCACTGTCAACTGTGGGAACTTATGTAGACAGGTGTGTGCCTTTCCAAATCATGTCCAATCAGTTACATTTACCACAGGTGGACTCCAATCAAGTTGTAGAAACATCAAGGATGATAAATGGAAACAGGATGCACCAGAGCTCAATATCGAGTCTCATAGCAAAGGGTCTGAATACTTATATAAATAAGGTATTTCTGTTTTTTATTTGAAAAAAAACATGTCAAACAAACTACACATTTTTGCTTTGTCATTATGGGGTATTGTGTTTCGATTGATAAGGGGACAAAAATATTTAATCCATTTTAGAATAAGGCTGTAACGTAACAAAGTGGAAAAASGGAAGGGGTCTGAATACTTTCCGAATGCACTGTACATACTCTTGCAATGTACATGCACGCACACACACCAAGCCAACACAAGACTTGTTACTGTTGAGAAATAGACAGGAACTCACATGCACTGACAGAGCACAGCACATATCACAGTGCCATCACCAACACACAGTGCAGTTACGTAATTACAGCTTCTATTTGTTATAGTCATTCAGTAATAAAAACTCTGAGCACAACTGAACAATCTCCTGGGATCGGTTCTCCCCTTAAGCTACGGAAACTGCTTAATCAGCCAACCGCAGACTGTTGCTGCTATGAATACAGTGGAAAGATGCAGATCCACACGTACACATGCACAAACACACACATTACAATGTACACATACATACAGTACTCATTCCAGGGTTTTTCTTTATTTTTACTATTTTCTACATTGTAGAATAATAGTGAAGACATCAACTATGAAATAACACATATGGAATCATGTAGTAACCAAGAAAGTGTTAAACAAATCAAAATATTTTATACTTGAGATTCTTCAAAGTAGCCACCTTTTGCCTTGACAGCTTTGCACACTGTTGGCATTCTCTCAACCAGCTTCACCTGGAATGATTTTACAACAGTCTTGAAGGAGTTCCCACATTGACTGGTACTGTAGCTCAACTTTCAGCATACACATTCATAAATTTTCACACATTTATAAACATATCACACATACAATGCAGTGTCTATTTTCACTTGGAAACTATTTGATTTCTCACGCTCCTATTATCCTTACACAAATGATGTGTCTGTCTGTATAGAATAGACTTTACCTAGTGATTCATAGTAAACACTGTCCTAAATGTTCTATTTTATTAATCTCTGACTGAGAGGTCATTGTGGACATTGGTTTGTTATTATGAGTCATCCTGAAGGAAATGAATTGTGCTGATAACCGAGAGGTGTAAACCATGCCAGGCTAGGGCCTCTGTAGACTTTCATTCTACTAAAAAGTAGTTGTATCTTATCAGTTAGTCTGTCACTGCTTTCACATGATCAATGTGCACAATCTCTCACCATTAGAAACTCACTGACACGCCTGTTTGCACTTCAGGTTGGTTGTCATGATGTAACTGGATATAGACCTTTATGATAACTTGGCCTTTGCCACAAGTCTAATTTACTGGTTTATTATTGTAGGCTCCTGTGTTGTGTTAGCTTGATATACAGTTAGTGGGATCTATTGTTAGTGAGCCTCTAAGGTTGGTACTTTGCCTTGTCTGGTGGTAGCACTGAACACATTGGAGGAATGAGGTTAGGTCTCCTGTATATCAGTTAGATTGTTTCCCCTACACACTGATAGGTTAAGGTCAATTTAGCTTTCTATGTTGGGGAGAACGGGCTTGTGTTGGATGCCAATCCGTTCGCTCTGTTTCAGCCATTATTATGAGCCATCCTCCCCTCAGCAGCCTCCACTGAAATCAATCACAGTGTGTAAAGTCTTCCCATTTGTTGCTGGACCAACACAGAGGGGCCTCTGCTACAAGGAAAGGAGGAGAGGAAGAATCCATCCGTTTAACCACAGAGGTGATGGGTATAGTTTGAGGAACACATGACTTAAAAGAGACATAAGTAACTCTTGAGGTCGAGTAATTTGATCCAAATTTTTAGAAGTAACCATCACAAAATGAATCTCACTTTGCTGTTCTCTGTTTGACACAGCGGTTTTCTTTTCACACGAATCCTCCTTTTCTTTCTGAATGAATCAAACTGTTCTTGTCTCTTCTACGCCACATGTAACAAGTTCCAGACTGCATGCCTGCTGGTGCTTTAGGGGGTGGACTGTTACCGTGAGGGGAAGGATATGGAATCTGTTTTCTGTGAAGTGAACTAGGGAGTTATGGGGTGCAGAATATAGTCATCTCAGATGTTCATCCAGAAATGTAGTGCCTGGAAGAGGAACCCCCTCACTCCCTCTCTTTCTTTCACTCCCTCTTGCTCTACTCTCTTTCTCTCTTGCCTCCCCTCTGTCCCTCCCTCCCTCCCTCGTGCTCTGCTGCACCATATTAACAAATGCTAACAGCAGCCCTGAATTGGGAAACCTTACCTCCTGTAGCTGTTTAGAGTGGCCAAAGGCCCTGCATCTCAGTGCTAGAGGCGTCACTACAGACCCTGGTTCGATTCCAGGCTGTATCACACCCGGCCGTGATTGGGAGTCCCATAGGGCGGCGCACAATTAGCCCAGCGTCATTAGGGTTTGGCCGGGGTAGGCCGTCATTGTAAATAAGAATATGTTCTTAACTGACTTGCCTAGTTAAATAAACGTTAAATAAAATGTCCTTCCCTCTCCCTCGTTCCCCCTCTTTTTTTCTGCTGACTTTCTTTGTCTACACCTCAGTGTTTGTCTCTGTCTACCCCACTGCCTGAGTGCCTGTGTGTCTGTCTACCCTGCTGTCTGTGTGTCTGTCCTCTCTTACCCACTCTGCTGAATAGTGAGGCGTGTTGTGTTTAGGAGTAAACAGTGGTGACACTTTTTTAATGTCTGCTTACTATCACACAATCAAACCCTTCTATTTACATACTTTGCCTACGTTGTGAAACAGCCCACTGTTCTGTTACCACTCGGGTGAACAGACTTCCTCAGATATAATACCACCTTACCCCCCTAACAGGGAATGAACCCACAGCCAGGGTCTTTGTTTGAGTCTGTCAGGCCTGCCTAACCACATACAATCCCCCTCATCTGTTAGGACTGAAATCAATGGGACTGGGCGTGCCTCTGTGCTTAAGCCGTTCTGTGGTTGGTTTACTACCCTATTTAAGATGTGTGTTGTTGTTGCTCACATTATGGGACTGGACCTTTTACTAAACACCTGGTAGATATCGTCTCCAGTGCTGCAGCCACAGGGTTTTTGAGATCCAGTCTGTTTAGCGAAGGATAAAGAGACTGACTGACTGAGGGAGTGAACAGAAAGGGACAAGACCTGTAGTTTGTTTTAAGCTAACTTGCCCATACCGTCTGACATGGTTCTATCAGTCCCACCCATACTAGAGCTGGCAAACACACAGACGCACAGAAGTGTAAGGAGGGAAAGGAGGCTGGGTTGTGGGAGGTTATCAGTCTGGCTGTGTGTCTATCCAGGCGTTACAGCCTTCTCTCCAGGACTGGGGCAGGGCGACCCAGCAAGGTGACCTTCGTGTGGGGGAGTCAGTGCCCGACCGCCTTACCCTGGATGTCTCTGAGCATTGAATTAGTGAGAACTCCATAAGAGTACTGTATCCTGCTGTAACAACATGGAAAAGGGTTTCACTTGCGATGATGGTTTTACGTGTTTTATTTTTTTAATTTTTTGCCTGCCTTAGCTGAATGTACGGGATAAGATTTCATTCTTAATGGCTAAAATGTAATTAAAAAAAGAAAATATATATATATATATATATATATATATATATACATTGGCTTAGCGGGGGGCCCGCCCTGCCTAATATTATGGTAGGGGAAGGTGGGAAACACTAGGCCTTACGGAATCTCTTCAATCGGCCCTAGTGTGAGGCTTCAAACTACGACTCGCAAGACTATGCCTCAGTTGTCCACTAATGAACTGAATGGTAGTTGATGGCAGAATGACTGTGAACGCCTCAGACAATCTAACCCTAAAAATCTAACCTAACCCTCAAACCCAGGTACCATAAAACCATGGGCAATAGCCCTGCTGTAACCACACACACATTAGGCCGGGCTGCTCCTAAAACCATAAACCTTTACTACAACACTACCTTTCTCCTCTGAGGAGATAGCTGTGATAATCACAGTACAGTGGTAATGGTGATAACGATAGTCAGGACAGATCATGTATTACTCATGATATTACTGTCTTTGGAGTGGTCTGACAGTCCTATCTCTCGAGGTAGGCCATCATTGTAAATACGAATTTGTTCTTAAATGACTTGCCTGGTTAAATAKATATATTATATATAATGTATTATAAAAAATAAAAAAATGAATCTCTTCCATACTGGGAAGTTGTAGGCTAAAGCTAGGTGGACTTTGGTCCTGTTTTTCACACTGCTTCCTGTGAAGTGTGTTTGGTCAAGGTGGTGCTCTGTTCTCTATGGACAGTCTGTCCACCATGGCCTGATCATAAGACCTACACGCAAAGACGTCAGCAGCCTAAAAATGAATCCAAGTCTGTCCATGTATTTCAATGAGAACTGTTAGTCAGCGAGGGGCGAACCTATGGGTACACGCTGGATAAACGCACCGGCCGTGAAAGTTGAAATGATTGTGTGTTAGTGTGTGGGTGTCTGTAAGTAACTCTACCCAACAGCCACACAGGTGATACTGAGCTGAATATAGCCCCCTATGGCCAGCTGTCCCTACTATTTAAAACACAGAGAGCGGGGGAGAAGGGGGGGTTGGGGGGACCTCGGCAGCATTCTGGAGCAGCCTAAGACAGGACAGAAAAGCTTTGCATGCGTTCAGGTTGTGAACAGAACGTGTCGCCCCAAATGCAGTAGCTTTGACTGTAACCTGCATGGTCAAGATTGAAAGGTATATTCTGCAATGATCTCTGTCACTGTGTTACAGCATGTGATGTAGGAGTTGCCTGCCGCAGCTCACTAGAGGAGTTGCCTGCCGCAGCTCACTAGAGGAGTTGCCTGCCGCAGCTCACTAGAGGAGTTGCCTGCCGCAGCTCACTAGAGGAGTTGCCTGCCGCAGCTCACTAGAGGAGTTGCATGATGTATTCCATTGCAGTTGTTCTACTCGATAAAGGTTGCAAATCTCCCGAAGAGCCATAGACACTCAGTGTATCAATATGTTCCATCAAAGAATAACAAGTACACTACTGAGAGAAATCTAAAACCGGCTGTACTTCGAGGTCATTGTTATTGCCGTAACTGATTGATAAAGTTTCTTGCATTTAACCATGAATGATGACTTATCAAAACCGTTAACACAATTACCAAGTTTTTCTTTAAATGTGTCTCAAGTATGTCATCAGTATAACATGTGTGGAGTTAAATGTTTTTTGTTTATCAACAAATCCCTTTTCTCTGGGGGGGAGGCTGGGTCTGTAGGTTGAGCTGTGGAGGGGGAAGGTATGTGGGCAGCGATATGAATGAATGGCAACAGCTGAGAACTCTATCACCAACCCCACCGTGTGTGTGTGTGTGTGTCGTGAGTGAGTGAGTGAGGAGCTCCTACCAGAGCATTCTCTCACTCTCTCTGGGCTCTCGTCCCTGCTGCTGCCCTCCTTTTTCTCTCCTCCCTCTCTCTTTTTCATCTTTGGCTTTACCCTGTGGATTTCCACRGTCTCATTGGACACCTTAGTAGAGCAACTCTATCGTTCCTAGCTGACTGTCACGACAAGAGAAAACGAGGGAAGGACAGAGAGAAAGAGAAGAAAATAGATTTTCTGACCAGGAAGACAGAAGACGGCAAGTTTTCTTGAGTCAAATCACATCCCCTCTTTTGATAGAAATTTCAAGCTACTTTTTCTTAATCAACCTTTGACAAGCACAGTCAGAAGTCATCTGGACACGCAATGAATAAGACTAACGTCTTCTCCCTGCCTCGACCTTAGTGAGAGGAAAACCAATACGTTCTTGGATGTCGTCTATTGCAGACGAGACCTCTTTTTAGAGACCCATCGACTGCCTCCCACTCCATATCTTTGGCCACCGCTATATCAGCATCTATTCAAGACTTGAACGACGACACCTCTATATGAAAATATTTTTTTTTACAAAGATAATTAATAGCAAGTCTAAATGATCATGCTGGACACCAACCACTTCCTGTCCTTTGAGCTCGCCCCCTTGGACTCTCCTCCAATGGGGGAAGAGCTGGACAAGCAGGACCTGATGGATTATGAGAGACATGCCTATCACAGCCTCAAAGAAGGTGGGTGGGGTTAGAAGACACCCAGTGGAGAGGGGAAATCTGATATGATTTGTGTTTTCGATGGAGTCTAGCCCTCGATTTTATAATTCACTAGTTTATGGTCTAGCCAGCTTTGGGTTTGATTCTGTATGGTGACAGGACTTCTGTCAAGCTTTTGATACGTCTTCTTCCTGCTCCTTTCTTATTGATGCATTTGATGAACCATAATTAGCTGTTCATTGGTCATTCCTCATGTCTGTTTGTCTGTAACTCCCTGGTTGTATTATGTAATGGTTAAGCTAACGTCCAAATGATGAGCTCACAGGATCATTACCGCGTGCTTTGCAAATAGACGTGTTCCAAAGGCCATGCCAAGTGTTAGGCTGCTGTGTGTGCCTGCGAGTTTATAAGGGAGACTTCTAGGCTGACGTGTGTGTGTGCACAGCAGGTGTGGGCGGTGCTGTGCCAGGTCTGGGGCCCTTTGGGGACAGTGGCAGTCAGCAGACATATTTATTAGACCTAATGACACATGAGCACACTGGGATTAGCCCAAGTTGGCCAGCAGTTGGCCAACCTCCCGCTTCTTTTCTGTCTCTGCGTTCGATCTTCTCTCTGCACTTTCTCTCGCTCTCCAGAGTTGCGATTTGTCCCAATATTCGAATAAATAGCCCTACTTCCTATATGACCGCTGCAGATCCAGAGGGATCTCGTTGGTGAAGGTTATATGGTGGAAGTTGTAACTGTGTCTGTTGCTTTCAGTGGTCATGAAGACATGGAAAGATGTGGGCTAGTATTTGGATCGATATATAGGTCTGAACTGAAGGGTACTGTTATGTCTTTGCCAGTTTGTCACCAAAATCTAAGTTTAGACTTTTCTAACATATACTGCCCAAATCTTTGTAAGAAAAGCGGAGATAAAATGAAAGCTTAATCTTGTGAAGTTGTATGACTTTATTTACAGCATTTATTACTAAGGCATAACAATATTTGATCAAATGTGTCCGGACTGGGCTTAATGGGTTCCAAATGTACCTTTTTAAGCCCATGGGTGTTCTAAACAATAATAAATTAAATAATAAATTTGAATGAATTTCAAAACGTACAAACTGACATTTCTTATGTAAAATTATATTAATATCCCCAAAAGTTATTAATATAATCTGATAATTTCTATTCATCGTGAAAGTAGCACTCATAACGATCGGGGTGGGGGGGTCCAATCATATCTTTTGTTCTTGCCAACCAGTACACACCTGATTTTAAACTAATCATACTTCAATCAAGACATGATTAGTTGAATCAGGTGTGTTGTTGTTGGGTTAGAACAAAACAACTGCAGCCATTCTGTTGATATGAAGCCTTGCACAAATAACATAACACAACTTTGAACCAATTATCTGAAAGCTGATTCACATTTGCTGTACTGCTATTCTTCTTAATTTGTTAATTAGTTCATCGTGTTCATTGACTATTAGGGATATCAACACACTATCCTATGTGTTTCAAAGCATACTGAGCTGAATTGGAACAACAGTGATTTATGGTGAAATAGACCAACTAGCCAAATCTACTCATAAAATATTTGGAAACCAATGGTTTTGGGGTGTAAATATTCACTGTAGACTCCAATATTATGCKAAGTTAGTATTGATTATATTGACCACTATTTATTTCCATTTCCATTCTATATAGAGGGAGGGCTTTTTGGGCTTCTTCACCCTATAAGCCCACCTGAGATGAATCAAAACACATTTTATTGGTCACATACACATGGTTTGCAGATGTTAATGCGAGTGAAATGCTTGTGCTTCTAGTTCCGACCATGCAGTAATATCTAACGAGTAATCTAACAATTTTACAACAACTACCTTATACACACAAGTGTAAAGGAATGAATAAGAATATGTACATATAAATATATGGATGATCGATGGCTGAAAGGCAAGATGCAGTAGATGGTATAGAGTACAGTATATACATATGAGATGAGTAGTGTAGGGTATGTAAACATTATATAAAGTGGCATTGTTTAAAGTGACTAGTGATACATTTATTACATCCAATTTTTAATTATTAAGTGGCTAGAGATTTGAGTCAGTATGTTGGCAGTGGCCACTCAATGTTAGTGATGGCTGTTTAACACTCTGATGGCCTTGAAACAGAAGCTGTTTTTCAGTCTCTCGGTCCCAGCTTTGATGCACCTGTACTGACCTTGCCTTCTGGATGATAGCGGGGTGAACAGGCAGTGGCTCGGGTGGTTGTTGTCCTTGATGATCTTTATGGCCTTCCTGTGACATCGGGTGTAGGTGTCCTGGAGGGCAGGCAGTTTGCCCCCAGTGATGCATTGTGCAGACCTCACTACCCTCTGGAGAGCCTTACGGTTGTGGGCGGAGCAGTTGTCGTACCAGGCGGTGATACAGCCCAACAGGATGCTCTCGATTGTGCATCTGTAAAAGTTTGTGTTTTTGATGACAAGCCAAATTTCTTCAGCTTCCTGAGGTTGAAGAGGCGCTGTTGCGCCTTCATCAGGCTGTCTGTGTGGGTGGACCGTTTTAGTTTGTCCGTGATGTGTACGCCGAGGAACTTAAATCTCTCCACCTGCTCCAAGGCTGTCCCATCAATGTGGATAGGGAGGTGCTCCCTCTGCTGTTTCCTGAAGCCCACGATCATCTCCTTTGTTTTGTTGACATTGAGTGTGAGGTTATTTTCCTGACACCACACTCCGAGGGCCCTCACCTCCTCCCTGTAGGCCGTCTCGTCGTTGTTGGTAATCAAGCCTACCACTGTAGTGTCGTCTGCAAACTTGATTGAGTTGGAGGCGTGCATGGTCACGCAGTCATGGGTGAACAGGGAGTACAGGAGGGGGCTGAGAACGCACCCTTGTGGGGCCCCAGTGTTGAGGATCAGCGGGGTGGAGATGTCTTTTCCTACCCTCACCACCTGGGGGCGGCCCGTCAAAGTCCAGGACTCAGTTGCTCAGGGCGGGGTCGAGACCCAGGGTCTCGAGCTTAATGACGAGTTTGGAGGGTACTATGCTGTTAAATGCTGAGCTGTAATTGATGAACAGCATTCTTACATAGGTATTCATCTTGTCCAGATGGGTTAGGGCAGCGTGGTTGCGATTGCGTCGTCTGTGGACCTATTGGGGCGGTAAGCAAATTGGAGTGGGTCTAGGGTGTCAGGTAGGGTGGAGGTGATATGATCCTTGACTAGTCTCCCAAAGCACTTCATGATGGCGGACGTGAGTGCTACGGGATGATAGTCATTTAGCTCAGTTACCTTTCTTTCTTGGGAACAGGAACAAAAATGTCAATTTGACTTATCTAAAACAATGCAAGGCTCATTTAACAGTAAAACAAGAAAAAAAATCATAAATATGTAAGCTGTGAATGCCTGTAATCTATCTATCTTCTAGTTCACCAAGTTATGTTGCTACTGTTTGACTGTGACAAGCAGGCATGACTGCTAGCATGAAAAATCCATATTTWAAAAATGGCAAGAAATAGTCATATGCTATCGTGTGCATATCAGCACATTAGTCTCTTAATTTTATTATTATAATTATAATTTTATTATCACTTATCTGAGAAGGTACTAAAAATATTGAAAATGTGTTTATCTGAGGGTCGCCTCAACACCAATGTTTTTTTGCAGCTTTGAACTTACACAACTGTCAACTGAATAATAAAAACATTTGATTGGCTTAGAATAAAAACTCCGATAGTGTTTCTGATCTCTTGGTCTGTGGATAGAAATAGTGCAGGGGGAGGCTTGGAGTGGGTGGCAAGGCAATGACGAGAGAGTGCGAAAGAGAGAGAATGAGGTAAGGTTACAGTGAGATACTAAATGTGAAGTTCCCCAGGGAAAGAGGAAGAGAAAAATAATTGAGAATGACCTGCCTCAGGGAGCCTGTGAAAGAAAGACGCAAGTTTAGGAGAGATGGTAAAGGGGGAGAGATGTGAGGAAGTGATAGATCTATTCTGGGAGAGAGAATCACTATCTCTTCTCTTTACTTCCTTTGGGTGCCAAGTGGTGTGGCATGCCCTGGGCTGGCACGTTCCACATGTTTGTGTTATTGTGTGTGTGTGTGTGTGTGCGCTTGTCTGTCTGCATAGTCACGTGAGTCAAGTGTATGTGTGTAACAGTGTGTTTATGTTACATACACGTGAGTCTCGAGTGCGTTTGTGTGTGTGTGTGTGTGTCAGCGAGAGCAGAGAGAGAAATGAATACCGTTGCTTACAGCAGGGACTCAGAATCCCTGATATGCTGTCAGATGGAAGGCCAGACTCAGAACAGGTCTGTGCCCAAAAAATTTGCGCTTCTACTTTTAAAAATTCACCTTTCAAGAAACAAATCTCTCACCGTTGCCACTTGTTAAAGACCACCTTCAGCCCCCAGCTGTGCCCTGGACACCATATGTGAATTGATTGCCCCCCCATCTATCTTCAGAGTTTGTACTGTTAGGTGACCTAAACTGGGACATGCTTAACACCCCGGCCATCCTACAATCTAAGCTAGATGCCCTCAATCTCACACAGATTATCAAGGACCTACCAGGTACAACCCTAAATCCGTAACCATGGGCACCCTCTTAGATATCAACCTCTATAGCACCCTCTTAGATATCAACCTCACCCTCTTAGATATCAATCTCACACAAATGATCAAGGAACCTACCAGGTACAACCCGAAATCCGTAACCATGGGCACCCTCTTAGATATCAACCGCTTAGATATACAACCCTCTTAGATATACACCTCTGCTGTCTTCAACCAGGATCTCAGCGATCACTGCCTCATTGCCTGCATGTGTAATGGGTTCGCGGTCAAATGACCACCCCTCATCATTGTCAAATMCTCCCTAAAACACTTCTGCGAGCAGGCCTTTCTAATCGACCTGGCCAGGGTATCCTGGAAGGATATTGACCTCATCCCGTCAGTAGAGGATGCCTGGTTGCTCTTTAAAAGTGCTTTCCTCACCATCTTAAATAAGCATGGCCCATTCAAAAAATGTAGAACTAAGAACAGATATAGCCCTTGGTTCACCCCAGACTTGACTGCCTTTGACCAGCATCGAATAGCCCCCGCGATATGCAACTTTTCAGGGAAGTCAGGAACCAATATACCCAGTCAGTTAGGAAAGCTAAGGCTAGCTTTTTTGAACACTAATTCTAAAAAGTWTTGGGACACTGTAAAGTACATGGAGAATAAGAGCACCTCCTCCCAGCTGCCCACAGCACTGAGGCTAGGACACACCGTCACCACCGATAAATCTACGATAATCGATAATTTCACCTGGCTACCCCTACCCCGGGCCAACAATCCCCTACAGCAACTTGCTCAAGCCCCCCCCTGCTTCTCCTTCACCAAAATCCAGACAGCTGATGTTCTGAAAGAGCTGCAAAATCTGGATCCCTACAAATCAGTTGGGCTAGACAATCTGAACCCTCTCTTTCTAAAGTTATCTGCCGAAATTGTTGCAACCCCTATTGCTAGCCTGTTCAACCTTTCTTTCGTATCGTCTGAGATGCCCAAAGATTGGAAAGCTGCCGCGGTCATCCCCCTCTTCAAAGGGGGAGACACTCTAGACCCAAACTGTTAGACCTATATCCATCCTGCCCTTCTAAAATCTTCGAAAGCCAAGTTAACAAACAGATCACCAACCATTTCGAATCCCACCGTACCTTCTCCGCTATGCAATCTGGTTTCCGAGCTTGTCATGGGTGCACCTCAGCCACGCTCAAGGTCCTAAACGATGTCATAACCGCCATCGATTAAAAGACAGAACTGTGCAGCCGTCTTCATCGACCTGGCCAAGGCTTTCGACTCTGTCAATCACCGCATTCTTATCGGCAGACTCCATAGCCTTGGCTTCTCAAATGACTGCCTCGCCTCGTTCACCAACTACTTCTCAGATAGAGTTCAGTGTGTCAAATCGGAGGGCCTGTTGTCCGGACCTCTGGTAGTCTCGATGGGGGTGCCACAGGGTTCAATTCTCGGGCCGACTCTTTTCTCTGTATAATATATCAATGATGCTGCTGGTGGTTCTCTGATCCACCTCTACGCAGACACCATTCTGTATACATCTGGCCCTTTTTTGGCCACTGTGTTAACAAACCTCCAAACGAGCTTCAATGCCATACAACACTCCTTCCGTGGCCACCAACTGCTTTTAAATGCTAGTAAAACTAAATGCATGCTTTTCAACCGATTGCTGCCCGCACCCGCCTGCGCGTCTGGCATCACTACTCTGGATGGTTCTGATTTAGAATATGTGGACAACTACAAATACCTAGGTGTCTGGTTAGACTATAAACTCTCCTCCCAGACTCACATTAAGCATCTCCAATCTAAAATTAAATCTAGAATCGGCTTCCTATTTTGCAAACAAAGCCTCCTTCACTCATGCTGCCAAACATACCCTCGTAAAACTGACTATCCTACCGATCCTTGACTTCGGTCATGTCATTTACAAAATAGCCTCCAACACTCTACTCAGCAAACTGGATGTAGTCTATCATAGTGCCATCCGTTTTGTCACCAAAGCCTCATATACTACCCACCACTGCGACTTGTATGCTCTCGTTGGCTGGCCCTCGCTACATATTCGTCACCAAACCCACTGGCTCCAGGTCATCTAAGTCTTTGCTAGGTTAAGCACCGCCTTATCTCAGCTCACTGGTCACCATAGCAACACGCACCCGTAGCACACGCTCCAGCAGGTATATTTCACTGGTCACCCCCAAAGCCAACACTTCCTTTGGCCGCCTTTCCTTCCAGTTCTCTACTGCCAGTGACTGGAACGAATTGCAAAAATCACTGAAGCTGGAGTCCTATATTTCCCTCTCTAACTTTAAGCATCAGCTGTCAGAGCAGCTTACTGATCATTGTACCTTTACACAGCCAATCTGTAAATAGCACACCCAACTACTTCATCCCCATATTGTTATTTATCCTCTTGCTCTTTTGCACCCCAGTATCTCTACTTGCACATCATCATCTGCACGTCTAGCACTCCAGTGTTAATGCTAAATTGTCATTCTTTCGCTTCTATGGCCTATTTATTGCCTTACCATCCTACTCTTCTACATTTGCACACACTGTATATAGATTTTTTATATTGTGTCATTGACTATATGTTTGTTTGTGTAACTCTGTGTTGTTTTTGTCGCTTTGCTTTATCTTGGCCAGGTCGCAGTTGTAAATMAGAACTTTTTCTCAACTGGCCTACCTGGTTAAATGAAGGTGAAATAAAAAGAACAGCTGACTAGACTCAGACTCCCTGAGATGCTGTAAGATTGAAGACCAGCCTCAGAACAGCTGACTAGACTCAGACTCCCTGGCACTTCTGATGATGTCATGGTATCAGCCCTCCCTAACAGGTGCTCCTGCCCTTAAAGGACCAGGCGAGAGAGAAAGACACACACACATATATGCTCTGCATGTGGCCGCTCCACAGAGACTAGCCTACTACATAGAGACGGGAACTGATGACAAACAAATAGTCCACTCCTAGAAATGCAGCAGTGGCTTGGTACTCTCCTGAGTGCATACAATAATTAAACCAGGGGTGAGTTTCCCAGAAAGCCTGGTTAACAAAAAGGTCAAACACAGTCATTTAGGTGGTCAGTTGTTCTGATTGGAAGACTGATAAGGGTCTACTTCCTTTAATTGTTGCAAGATTTGCAGTACATAATAGTTTGTACTACAAATCTTTCAACAATTAAAGGAAGTAGACCATAGCTGGCTTGATAATACAGGCTACTGTGAGGAGTGAATGAATAGGTCAACCTAAGTGGTTTTAAACAGTGAGAAAACAGTCTGCTGACAGACAAGACTGACTGTATCTCTGAGTCGTTACGTAAGAGATGTTTCCTGCTTTGAAATAACGATGTGTCAGGCGTACATGCAACAAGGAGTTTGTCCCAAACACACATTCTTCTGTGTTTTTATAAGCGCACTTTGAGTTTAGAAACAGGAAGTGTGTAATAATGTCACTACTCCGCCCTCCTTTGCAATAGCAAAAAAAAAGAACAAAAAAAAAAGAGCGAGGGAGGAAGTAAAAAAMAGCGAGGATTCTGTCCATTGAGTCCTGCTCTATCTGTCTGCTCCTGTGTTTGTTGACATCAGGATACCCTCTCTGCCCTGCAGACGGATTCTTCAGTGTAGGATGGCAGTCTGGACCTGAAACTCTTGTTTTGAAGAGGTTGTTGTTGTCGTTTCCATGCTGGCAGTTGCTGACTCTCCTCTACCTCTCTCTCACTGTCCTCATGCAGTCCTCCAGCTCAAACTACAGCAGAGACGCACCCGGGAGGAACTGGTCAGCCAAGGGATCATGCCACGTAAGTAGTGCCCAAACTCTTTATCCTTATCTCTATTGTCTAGAGCAGCAAATATAATAGAATATCACTCTCTGCATGCTTGACCAGCACAGTTTCTGTTCTGGTTCCATTGGACAGACAGGCCTGTTGTGTTGTGTTAGCGTTGTAATTTGTGTTGTCTTTTGCGTTGTTGTGTTATCAAGTGGGCCAGCCAGCTTCCCCTTCTGTGTCCACTTCCTGTTCTGTGCTCTGTTCAGTAGCTGAAGAGACTCAGTGTTCAGCTGTAGGAAGGAGGAAGTGCATGGGCTATCTCTCGGTTCTTACTGGAGAGAGAAGCTGACTAACTCCCTAACCTGCACCCTTCAGAAGGACCCTAACAAGGACACAATTGTCACTGTCAGTGACAGCGTTGTCACTGACTCTCCTTGACAAGTGCACTCAGTCTGCACCCGGGTTGGGGTCTGTTCGATTTTCAATTCAGGATTTGCTTCTGTTATGACCTAGCCTGATCCAAGACCATCCTGACCGCGCGTCACTCCTGTTTCGCTTCACTTCAACAGAATGTAAGCTTGCGAGAGCTCCGGATGGTTGTGCTAGGCTAGTTACGATGGGTCACAACTCGGGTGCAAAGTGGCTAACCTGGCCCTAAAATGGGCCTCTCCTCTGTGCTCCCACTCTTATTACACAACAACAACAGGCCAGGGGAACTGTGTATCTACACAGTTACCCTGCACAGACAAACATACATACAGGACTTTATTCCAGATTAGTCCAGATTACTGAGGATCAGGTTGTCTTCCTGTGGGGGAGGCATTACAACCCAACCTTTATAAGTCACTTGTTATGAATATGGCCCAAGGCTATAGCAGAATACAGGGCCTTGACGGTAAAACCGTTGTCAGTTGACGGTAGTGCTCATGTCATGGATTTACAGTCACAGTACAGTTGGATATATAAATAAGAGTGAATTACAGAGTATACAGGATCCTCCATGATCCAGTTGCATGTATTTGGAGACAAATGTTGACTTGATATGAGTGGTTAGGCCAATATTTAGGCCTGCTAGTCTGTGACCCCATCCTCCCGGTTGACCTCCTAACCTCTGGCTTGACCCCTTCCTGTAAGCCAGCATTACGTCCCACAATGGACACACACACACACACAGGTGATGTGATGAGGAAATCTCCAGTGTCCCTCCATCATCCTCTTCAACTTTCCACTGTGTGTGTCTTGTACTTGTTTTGGTGTGTATGTTTGTGTGCTTACGTGTATGTCCACATTTGTGTTTTGATGGGGCTGCTGGGGTGAGATGCTTAGTCTCCACACACACACACACACACACACACACACACACACTCACACTCACACACAACACACACACAAAGTACACACAAAAGTACACACAAAGTCACACACACAAAGTACACACACACAAAGTACACACACACAAAGTACACACACACAAAGTACACACACACAAAGTACACAACAAAGTACACACACACACACACACAACACACACACACACACAAACACACACACACACACACCACACCAGTACACAACACAAAGTACACACACACACAAGTAACACACACACACCACACACACAAAGTACACACACACCAACACACACACAACAAGTACACCACACACACCACACACAAAGTACACACACACACACACACACCACAAAACAACACCACACACACAAAGTACACACACACACACACACACACACACACAAAGTACACACACACACACACACACAACACACACACACACAAAGTACACACACACCACACACACAAAGTACACACACCACAAAGACAACACACCAAAGACACACACACACACACACACCACCACACACACACACACACAAAATACACAAATACACACACAAAGTACACACACACAAACACACACACACAACACACACACACACCCACACACACCAAGTACACACACACACACACACACACACAAAGTACACACACACACACACACAAAGTACACACTACACGGACATGCTGAGGACCAATACATTTGAAGAGTGATGGATGTAGAAAGTCCCCCTCTCAGAAAGTTGTTCCATCACTCCTCTCTCTCATCTGTCCTCCCCTCCTTAAAGATCCTGTCTGATCTGTAATTCAGATCTTTATTCGATTGTTCTCAGGCGTAGACCTCTCTCATACTATAGCAGGCTGTTCCTCCTTCACTGTTCTGCTGAAACAGGTCACGCACCAGTCAATACAAAAACATACGGTTCTATTTTCTCTTACTGTTTGGTGTATATAACTCCTTTGACCTTTTCATATAGAGTTCTGCTTTGAGCGTGTGTTCTCACATTGGCAATCTCCAGTGGTGGTGAAGAGCTCACAGCATAGTCTGTACTCCTTTGTTCATTCTCTCTTCCTTCGTCGTTTCTCCCTCTTTCCCTCACTGTCCACAGCACTGAAGAGTCCGGCAGCCTTCCACGAGCAGCGGAGGAGTCTGGAGAGAGCCAGGGTGAGTCTCTCCACGTCGGTCTTTCTTTCTGTAGTTCAATATGTGCAGTCTTTGTTGAACTGCGTCCTCTCTCTGAGACAACACTCATCACTCTCTCTCTCTCCTTTTCCACCCTTCTCCTCTCCCATACTTCTTTCATCTCTCCCTTTCTTCGCACTCTCTCTTCTCCCACCCTCCTCTCCTCCCTTCCAGACTGAGGACTATCTGAAGAGGAAGATCAGGAGTCGTCCTGAGCGCTCAGAGCTGGTTAGGATGCACATACTGGAGGGTGAGTCACAGCGCCCCCTCTCTGATCACCACAAAACTACACCACAGGACTACACCCTCACACTACTTCTCGACGTGGTTACATTGAGCCAACTATACCACGTCTGTTTGTGTTGCTCTATATACATAAGTATGTTCAGTTATGCACTTCTTTGAGGACTTTGTGTACCTAATTGAGTGGTGTCTGGACATCCTTGTGAAACCGTGTGTGTATTTCTCTTCACACAGAGACGTCAGCAGAGCCGTCTCTGCAGGCCAAGCAGCTGCAGCTGAAGAGGGCCAGGCTGGCTGATGACCTCAATGATAAGATCTCCCACAGACCTGGTCCTATAGAGCTCATCCACAAGAACATCCTGCCTGTAGACCTGGACTGTCCTCTGCAACACTCACTACTGGGTATGGACACACACTGTCTACTGCAATACACACGCAGTTCAAATGTTCCTCAAAATGTTATCATTGCAATATCACAATGTCACAGTACTGAACTGGTGTCAGGACATTGTTATTGCTAAATCCTCATGGTGGAGACTGTGAGACCATCATTAGTCATTCTGGTTTGGCAATCGCCTCTTGGTGTATTGCCAATT
Organism: Salvelinus sp. IW2-2015; assembly: GCF_002910315.2. Taxonomy (NCBI): domain Eukaryota; kingdom Metazoa; phylum Chordata; class Actinopteri; order Salmoniformes; family Salmonidae; genus Salvelinus; species Salvelinus sp. IW2-2015. Next base: position 39,401,159 of record NC_036848.1, read on the forward strand.
ACTAATCTCATAGTTTGAAATATAGATGTTTGTTGTAGTGATACTGAACCTCACAACTTACCAACTAGTTTTTGTAGAAGATCATTTGTTTGGTGAAATAGAGGTTTAATAAATCTCTCTATCACACACAGATTCTCCAAAGGGTGCAGGAGAGTCCTCATTGGACGAGGACAGCAGTGATGCATTTTCTCCGGACACTCTAGCCAATCACGACTCTCCACTGGGTCCTGTCTCCCAGCTGTCCCCCTCCGACATGCTCACTCAGAACGGGGACATGTCCCCCTCACAGGTACAGATCATTCTAAAAATGTTTTTTATTTTTGTACAGTACTTATAGCCACAGAATGGAGATGAAGCCAATGGTTTTCGCGCATGCTTACATAGACAAGTAATCACATGAGTTGTCCCGTTATTGGCGCTTCAACTGACCAATCAGATGTTTTCTTAGTTTCTTACCCAGGTCCCTCCTCCCCCTCCTCCGCTGTTGCTGAATGACCATGACTCCTTGCAACGACAGAAGCTGACCAATGGGACAGTGACGCCGGTTGCTTCCCGCCCTGCCAGTGGTCAAACCAAGGTGAGGGATGTCCCCTGTTGTTAGTCTGAATATCTTGCTATGAAGGTTGGAATGTAATACTTTCTGTATACAAGCAATCATATCTTACGCTCACTCTATCGATCCCTCCATCTACTGTAACTCTCTCAGTTCCAGTCCAAGCCCAGCTTGGAGCGCCTCTCCCAGAGGCCTAAGAAGTCCAAAGACGTGAAGCCCAAGGTGAAGAAGCTGAAGTACCACCAGTACATCCCTCCGGACCAGAAGGCTGACCGGGAGCCTCCCCCTCAGCTGGACTCCACCTACGCCAAGATCCTCCACCAGCAGCAGCTCTTCCTCCAGCTGCAGATCCTCAACCAGCAGCAGCAGCAACACTACAACTACCACACCATCCTCCCAGCACCACCCAAGTGAGTGTGTGAGGGAAAGGGGTGTGTGTGTGTGTGTGTTGGGATTGGAATTGACGATGTGTGTTTTGAAAATAAGAGGAATCACATAATTCACTCCATGCTGTTTAATGGCATGTGGTTTTGTGTGTGAAGGCGACTGTGCCACCCTGTGTGCGTGGTTGTGTGCGTGTGGACTCACTTCTCTGTTTCTTGTTTCTCCTCAGACCACCTGCAGAGCAGTCAACTTCAACAAACCCCGGCCCCTCCCCTTCACGCAGTGTTCCCCCGACGACCCCGGCCCCTTCCAATCAGCATGGGCCAAGTCGTCAGAGCCAAACCCCTGTGGGAGGGGCCAAACCTTTGACGCTACCAGCCAACCTGGATGACTTCAAAGTGAGTAGATGCCAGATGGTGAAGCGTGATTCATCACTCGAGAGAACGCATTTCCACTGCTCCAGAGTACCATGGCGGCAAGCTTTACACCACTCAAACGGACGCTTGGCATTGCGCATTGTGATCTTAGGCTGCGTGCGGCTGCCGACGAGCAGTTCTAGTGCTGACCTTGCTTCCAGAGGCAGTTTGGAACTTGGTAGTGAGTGTTGCAACCGAGGTCAGCACTCAGCGGTGCCGTTCTGTGAGCTTGTGTGACCTACCACTTCGCGGCTGAGACGTTGTTGCTCCTAGACGTTTCCACTTCACAATAACAGCACTTACAGTTGACTAGGGCAGCTCTAGCAGGGCAGAAATTTGACGAACTGACTTGTTGGAAAGGTTGCATCCTATGACGGTGCCAGGTTGAAAGTCACTGAGCTCTTCAGTAAGGCCATTCTACTGTCAATGTTTTACTATGGAGATTGCATGGCTGTGTGCTCGATTTCATACACCTGTCAGTAACGGGTGTTGCTGAAATAGCCGAATCCACTCATTTGAATGGAGTGTGCACATACTTTTGTGTGTGTGTGTGTGTATATATATATATGTATATGTGTGTACTTAATAAGGGGGTAAGGATCAGAATCATAACTCTTCTTCTCCCCTCCAGGTTGCTGAGCTGAAACAGGAGCTGAAACTGCGGGGTCTGACCGTGTCTGGCACTAAGATGGACCTGATCGAGAGGCTGAGGAACTACCAGGAGCAGAATGGTGGAGGTGGTGTTACTGCGACTGTAACCCCTAAACCCAGCCTACCAACCCCACAGCACGCCTCAACCCAACCTGCAGCCATCACCATCTCTGCCCCCCCCCATGCCGGGACCAATACCATCACCCACCAATCAGGAGAGGCAGGCGGGAAGATACCCGCTTTCTCATTGGCTCAGAGTGCTGCTCCAGCCCGTATTATGAGGTTTGGGAGTACGTACTCCTCCCCWCCTGTGTCTCCCACCCCGTCAGAACGGTCGCTGGCGGTAATGAGCCCCGACGAGACCAGCTGTAATGGAGACTTATTCGGGGAGATGGTGAGCTCTCCCCTGACCCAGCTCAGCCTGCACCCTTCCCCAGCCTCCATCAAAGAGGAGAACCAGGGTCACTTACCCACCTGCAGCTTCTCCCAGTCTCGGCTTTCACCCACCGCGCCTCAGGAGCCCTCAGGAGCCCCTTTGGACAAGGACCAGTTGCTCCAGGAGAAGGACAAGCAGATCGAGGAGCTGACACGCATGCTGAGGCAGAAACAGAGGCTGGTGGAGACCCTGCGCTCGCAACTGGAGCARGGGAAACAGACAGGATTGAAAGAGATGCAGGGTGTGGTGGTAAACGGTTATGCCCAGGAGGCCCAAACCAAAACRACCTCTATCAAAGCCTCAGCCATTCTCCATCCCGCTCTCACCAACGGAGAGATGGTGAAGGTCAAGACGGAGGTAGAGACGCAAGAAGAGATGGAGGGAGTGGACGAAGCTCAGCCTAAGGGACAGCCTCAGCCGACACAGTGCTCCCAGCAGACTCTGCTCAAACTGCAGCAGATCCACCGGATACAGGTTCAACAACAGACACAACAACTACTTCAGACACAACAACAACAGCAGACACAACAACAGCAGTCCCAACAGCTCCAGCAACAAAAACAGCAACAACAGACACAGCAGATGCAGCAGCAGAAGACATCAGCTCAGTTGTTACTCCAGCAACAGCAGCAGCTGCAGCAACTGATCATCCAGCAGACCCAGCAGAAACAGCTCCAGCTGCAGCACAAACAGCTGCAGGCCCAGCAGAGGAAGCAGCAGAGACAGGCCCAGAGACAGCAGCAGAACAAACAACTGAGTCAGACCGTCACCACACAACAGGTACATTCAGTCATTACAGATCTATATCGTACAGTCTATAGATCTACGGTATAGGTATACACACTGAAGACAGTCACCGCACATCAGGTACATATTTAATATTTAAAAGAATAACCTTGTCTGAAACCATACATGCATATTTAACGGAATAAATGTGTCTGAAACCTGAAGACTATTCTTTACCTCAGCGGGCAAAGACCTGGGTTTGGAACCAAGTCTGTCTCTTCCCCATCTCTGTTGGGCCGTTGGTTTGAATATGTCTGTTCTCTACTCCTATTCTCTCCAGGTCACTCCAGTCTTCATCGGCCAACAGAATGGCACCCAGGTCCCCGCCCAGACCTTCTCATTGGACCTCCTCAAGTCGGGCACCACGCCCACCCTTGTCACCGACGGCAACGGTAACCACTACCTGATAGCACTGACCAATCACAATGCAGAGGGCCAGAACGGCGTGACCTCATTGGGCAAAACTAGTGGATCACAACGCATCACACTGCAGGTACAGTTACGCTGGAAATCTGCTAATAAGTGTTACAGATCTCTATGTTAAGAGGTAAAATGATTGTGAAAGATGGTAGCACAGTGCAGTAAAATTGCTCTGAGCTGTTTTGTCCTTTTAACCCCCTCGGTTGGATGTCCGTGGCCTCGTTGGAAATCAAGTTAGCATAATACAAAAATCCACATAAAACTCTTGTCAGTTTAAGCTAGAGACATGTTTTTTTGCATCGGGATGCGTCTCAGTCCACCGTATCCGCCAATTGCACTTCTGCACACTTCTGTGTAGTTGAAATAGCCAAATCCACTAATTTGAAGGGGTGTCTACATACTTTTGTATGTATAGTGTATCTCTCGGATATAGGACCGACACTTCAGAACAAACTTCCTTTAGATTTGTTTAAGGGAATATCTGTTGTTCCATGTAGTGAATCCGTTATTTGATGCGTTTGTCTGGGCTAATAGCAGTAAATCAAACAGCTAAATGATCTTTGGTATGACCTTCTTAAAACAATTCCATATAGCTTAGTACAGTGGTCACCAACCGATCGACTGGTCAATCTCCAAGCCATTCGTAGTCGATCACCAAACATTTCTGTAAAAAAACAACAACGATAAAGCRTTGCGTTCCTATTTTTTGTTATTCGTTTCACGCTGTTGAAAGCAGGTGCACTTGATTCAACAGCCCTAGCGCCGGGAAGGCAAAGTGTTCCAATTTTGAACCATTTCATGTCTGAAGGTAGAACTCTSCCTACCCAGCAGGCCCAGAGAGCAAATCAAGTGCATCTATAMGGCTACTGCTGGCCAATCAGATAGCTAAGATCAGTGTCTGCAGCTTCCTCGCAACATAAACTGTAAAAAGAAGCTATGTACGCACAGCAAAGTTGATCATGTGAGATTTCAAAACTTTGAAAACCATGGCTAGAGAGAGACTCGACAAATACAGAATCTTAGTTTTTCTTTCAGAACTCAATATATCCATTTAAATCAGAAAATAAACAGAACTTCCATCGAGTTTTCTCTTGCAGCCACGTCCAGGGAGGTTGGCTACAGTGGCATGGGCCTTTAAACATCGTGATAACATTATGTACAGTGGAAACAGGAACACCAAGYTCTCTGGAGATGGAGTTGTAACCTTGAGATTGTCCATGCTTGGCTACAATCTTCTGTCTGACCTCCTCAGATAACTCTCTGCTTTTCTTTTCTCCATGCTCATTGRAGTACACACAGTGACACAAAACAGGAGAATTAGTACTTTTCTCTATTCAAACTGGTTGAATGAGTGACTTTTATATTGCAGGCACCTGCAAATCACCAGAAGTGAGTTCAATTCCAAAGTAAAGGAGAGTCACCTGCTTGAAATCTAATTATTTCTAACTACTTCTAGAAGGTGCCAATAATATTGTCTCTGACATTTTAGTATTTCTTAGTAAATATATATACAGTGGGGAGAACAAGTATTTGAAACACTGCCGATTTTGCAGGTTTTCCTACTTACAAAGCATGTAGAGGTCTGTAATTTTTATCATAGGTACACTTCAATTGTGAGAGACGGAATCTAAAACAAAAATCCAGAAAATCACATTGTATGATTTTTATGTAATTAATTAGCATTTTATTGCATGACATAAGTATTTGATACATCAGAAAAGCAGAACTTAATATTTGGTACAGAAACCTTTGTTTGCAATTACAGATATCATTACGTTTTCCTGTAGTTCTTGACCAGGTTTGCACACACTGCAGCAGGGATTTTGGCCCACTCCTCCATACAGACCTTCTCCAGATCCTTCAGCTTTCGGGCTGTCGCTGGGTAATACGGACTTTCAGCTCCCTCCAAAGATTTTCTATGGGTTCAGGTCTGGAGACTGGCTAGGCCCACTACAGGACACTTGAGATGCTTCTTAGTTGCCCTGGCTGTGTGTTTCGGGTCGTTGTCATGCTGGAAGACCCAGCCACGACCCATCTTCAATGCTCTTACTGAGGAAGGAGGTTGTTGGCCAAGATCTCGCGATACATGGCCCCATCCATCCTCCCTCAATACGGTGCAGTCGTCCTGTCCCCTTTGCAGAAAAGCATCCCCAAAGAATGATGTTTCCACCTCCATGCTTCACGGTTGGGATGGTGTTCTTGGGGTTGTACTCATCCTTCTTCTTCCACCAAACACGGGGAGTGAGTTTAGACCAAAAAGCTCTATTCTTTTGTCTCATCAGACCACATGACCTTCTCCCATTCCTCCTCTGGATCATCCAGATGTCATTGGCAAACTTCAGACGGGCCTGGACATGCGCTGGCTTGAGCAGGGGGACCTTGCGTGCGCTGCAGGATTTTAATCCATGACGGCGTAGTGTGTTACTAATGGTTTTCTTTGAGACTGTGGTCCCAGCTCTCTTCAGGTCATTGACCAGGTCCTGCAGTGTAGTTCCGGGCTGATCCCTCACCTTCCTCATGATCATTGATGCCCCACGAGGTGAGATCTTGCATGGAACCCCAGACCGAGGGTGATTGACCGTCATCTTGAACTTCTTCCATTTTCTAATAATTGCGCCAACAGTTGTTGCCTCTCACCAAGCTGCTTGCCTATTGTCCTGTAGCCCATCCCAGCCTTGTGCAGGTCTACAATTTTATCCCTGATGTCCTTAGACAGCTCTCTGGTCTTGGCCATTGTGGAGAGGTTGGAGTCTGTTTGATTGAGTGTGTGGACAGGTGTCTTTTATACAGGTAACTAGTTCAAACAGGTGCAGTTAATACAGGTAATGAATGGAGAACAGGAGGGCTTCTTAAAGAAAAACTAACAGGTCTGTGAGAGCCGGAATTCTTACTGGTTGGTAGGTGATCAAATACTTATGTCATGCAATAAATGCAAATTAATTACTTAAAAATTCATTACAATGTGATTTTCTGGATTTTTGTTTTAGATTCCGTCTCTCACAGTTGAAGTGTACCTATGATAAAAAATTACAGACCTATACATGCTTTGTAAGTAGGAAAACCCGCAAAATCGGCAGTGTATCAAATACTTGTTCACCCCACTGTGTATATTTTTTAATTTCAACAGTTTTCTGGAAGAAATGGTGCAAGGGTGCAAATATTTATGGCCACAACTGTATTACCAGTGTGATCATATAATTTTTTTTGGGGGGAGGGGGTGGTATAATTTCAAAATTGTCTGASAAGAACAACATTGGCAAGGAAATTCAAGCCTAATCAATATGCAGTGATAATGTATTGGGACTATAGCTTACTGCACAAACCTCAGAACTATTTTTAATTGGTTAATGTTGCATAGGCTTATGTTTTTTAAGTCATGTATTCTTTTTTTATCTGAGCGGGAAATCTTTGCTTGCATTTTGACTCTCCCAGTCATATTGTCAACAAGGCAGCCTTATGTATCGTTCAAAAACGTAAAATATGTTAGTTTTCATTGGAAAGGCACATAAAGCATTATCAGAAGTCATCACTTTTGCATGTGAAATCCTACTCATTACTCCACATGCTTAACCGACGTCACTTGTTTTTTCTGCCGATTTCAACATCGGCCAGAGCGGGGCTCACACCAGGGATGCAGCTTGGTCCAAAACAAATGCAATCATTTTTCACCCGGCGCAAACTCCATGCACTCGGGCCAGCTTCATCAAAATCCATCAATGTTTAATGGTGAATTCAATCTCCCTATTTCGTCCTCTAGCGATTGCAGTCAACTACAAGCAAACTCCCCAGCCAATCCCCAGCTGAGATACTCAGCTCCGACACTCAATCAAAACAACAGTTACAACCAGGCCCTGTCAACCAGCCTATCAAAAAGGTATGAGAGTTACAACAAATCAAGGCAAATACAAGGTCTGCTCTCTCTCTCTCTCTCACTCACACACACACACACACAAACACACAATTGTAGCTGTCGCTGTCTGGCAATACTCTTAAAATCATCACTGTCCTTTTTCTCTCCTTCAGGAACAGAAGGCGGGTCTACATCTGGAGACCAATGGAGTGCCAGAGCCGAGTCAGTCTGTCTCCGCTCCGCCCAATCTCCATCCTTTCTTTGACGAGGTGTCCAACTCGTCTGAAAGCCAAAGCACCGCTTCCCCCTTCCTCAAGGTAGACCAATTATGCAATGATCATTCATGGCATGTCCAATATCATCTCATATTTGGCTTATTTCTTTTTTTTTACTTGCATTTATTCTTTCTTTGTAGCCCATTTCCTTTCCCCTTCCCTCATTCTTTCTTTTTTCTCTCCTTCCACCCTTTCAGAGAGAAGTGTGTCCCACTTTTGACCGGCACACTTTGTTCACCCCTCCCTCTCCTAAACAGACCTCTTTCTCCTCCACTCAACGCCTCAAAGTATGCCCTTCACTCCTGCCATGTCCCTCTGCACATGTCTATCCATGTCTTTCCTGTCCATTATTTTTCTCTTCCATCTTTTATTTTCTCTCATTTTCTCTGTCCATCTGTTAGCATTGGTCTCATCTCAAATTTGCTCAGTATGTTGTTGATTTTATAGTACTGTACATGTTTGCCGGTTTTGTTAAACAGCCATGAGTACTGTAAACTGTACTAAATGTCTTCTCTGCCCCCAGGAGAACGGCCTGAGCAGTCAACAGATGGACGACCTGTTTGACATCCTCTTGAAGAGTGGAGGTAATCGAACAGAGCAGTGTACACACAACAATCACACACAACACTCACACTTATCTTCATAATGTCTTACATGCTGACCACACCGCTCACGTCGCGTGCGCCAATGAGTCTGTGTTGCCAAGTGCTAAAATAGAAGTCAGTTCTATTTGTGACGCTGAACGCGGTTAAAATCCTGCTTCTCCCATCTCCTCATTTGGTTTATAGAAGCAGATACCAGCGTGCCATCTCCTCATTTGGTTTATAGAAGCAGATACCAGCGTGCCATCTCCTCATTTGGTTTATAGAAGCAGATACCAGCGTGCCATCTCCTCATTTGGTTTATAGAAGCAGATACCAGCGTGCCATCTCCTCATTTGGTTTATAGAAGCAGATACCCGCGTGCCATCTCCTCATTTGGTTTATAGAAGCAGATACCAGCGTGCCATCTCCTCATTTGGTTTATAGAAGCAGATACCCGCGTGGGTGATTGAAAGATTAACTGAGTTTGGTCGGTTGTCATGGTAACTATGAAAGTTAGATGCCAATCGCAATATAAAGTCCAAACGAGAAAAGGCCTGGAAGGAMGYGCGATGACTAGAAACGATTCGGTTGACCGTTTTATGTGTGGATTAATTGTCAGAGTAGAGGACGTGGTGCATTTCAGGTAAAGTAACAACTCAATGTTTATATCCCAGGACAAATTAGCTAGCAACAGCAAGCTAGCTAGCTAAATTTCCATAAATGTTTAATGATTTTCGACCTGTACCCAAATAAATATAATTGGTTCAGAGTTTGTTTTGATATTTCAACCTGCGTGTCATGATCGCGTTTGGTGTGGGGGGACAAAACCAATTTGCGCACGCGCGTGGCCGGTTACTGCCAATACATGAGCGCCAACCCATTTGTTTAATAATTGTTAATATTTATGCTTTCTCTTCTCCACCCAGAAATCTCTGGATTCCGAGCAAACCCAGACCCTTCCCTGGCCCTCCTCCACTCCAACCCCCCCACCCCTCCCTCGTCCCCTCTTCACCTGTCGCCACCCACACCCCCTCCGGAGCCCTCCCTACCCGCCCTGCCCTCCCAGCAGCCATTGCCCTGCCCAGGAAGTAGTCGTCTGGAGGATTTCCTGGAGAGCACCACCGGCACGCCCCTCCTGGGAGTGGAGCCTGACGGTGGCCTGACTTTGATTGACGACCTCCACAGCCAAATGCTGAGCACCTCCAGCATCCTGGACCATCCCCCCTCCCCGATGGACATGGACACCAGTGACCTGGGCTTCTCCCCGCACCCAGCAGGGCTTGACTTCGGGGACCCAGCCCTGGACAGCATGGACTGGCTAGACATCTCCATGGGAGGTGGAGGGGGAACGAGTCTTGCCCCTCTGGGCCCCCACACGCTCCCCAGTGTGTTCTCAGTAGACTTTCTGGACAGCTCAGACCTCACTCTGCACTGGGACTCCTGTTTGTAGCTTCTACGGAGTGAGGAGTGGTAAAGAATCACACACAAAGACACACGCTCACGCATACTGCGTACAGGCTCTTATCTCTCTCACGCAAACACTCTTACTCGATAAGCAGGTCCACCACGCTGGAGGTTCACTGGCCCAGCATCATTCATCATTCACTGAGACCGGGGGCCTTGCCCTGCATTCACTCTAGTTGGACAGGCTAGTGAGCACAACTGACTTTAGATCAGAGGCAGTGGGTGAGAGGTGGTACTGCATTAGTGGAGCTTGGTCTGACACCCTTATGGTGACAAAGGGTAATACACGTGGAGGACAGACCCAAAGTGTCCGTGGTGCCTGCACCACTGATTGGTGGAAAGCTGTAATGAACAAGCCTCATTGGTGCAAACCAGAGGAGCGTTTACAATGGTATTTAATGTTTAGCTCAACGGAAACTGCACTGTACTGAACGACCAGTGGAAAAGCGGGTTGAATATGGTGGCCCAGAGGGAGATTGTGTATGGTGTGTGCTGCACGAGTTTTTACGATTTTTAAATGGTCACACCCATATTGATCAACCACACCTCGCTGCACTATCCAAACAGAAGCAAACGTACATCAAAGGCTGTTGAACGGTACATGCTGTTTTGGGGAAGCGTGTCGTTCACTACAAACCGCCACGCAACGTAGCAAACGTTGTATTGAATTGAACGCACCCCAATTGGTGAAATGAACCTCATTGGAGGAGGCAGTTACTGGAGGTGTTTGCTAGACCACTATGCATTTCTGTATGTGGGGGGTGTATTATTGATTGTCCATATTTTTCTTCCCAGTTGCATAGAATAGCAGGTGGGGAATAAAGTGGTCATGGCTTGGTTTCCAAACAACTTGGACCGTGTAATTTTATATGAAAAAAATATATATAAAAGATTCAATGAAAACTTGAAAATGTGTGTGTTTTTATTATACCATAACCTTTTGTAAATGCACACTGATTTGGTGACTGTCTATACCTTGGTACAGTTTTTATGGTACTGGATATAGCCACTGGAGGGCGACATTATCATTGACAAAATACAGCTTGAGAGTACCCATCACAGATCAACTGCACTTTTTTTTTTTAGGCCTAGTTAAGTGGTCTTTTAACCTAAATGAATGTATACATTTATGTGAGAAATCAGCATTTGAGGACTGCTTTGGATGCACATGTGCCCAGAGAGATGGCAACCTTACCTTAGGTACAGCAGTGTCTTGATTACATTGGGTCGACAAGCCCAAGCTGATTATTATGTTCAGATGGTGACAGAAACAAATTGATACAAAAAGGAAAACAGGCATGCCTAAACTCAAGATTGCAAATCATGGCCACCAAACGAACCCAGCAGCCTCACGGCTTACCAGCTGGGACACTGACTGACCACCTGAATTGGCAGCTCTTGTGTGCTTATCAATCAGGCTCAGCACTTGGACAAGGTTGCTGCTGCCCCCTGGGGGAATTGAGTGGAAGTGGTAGTGTGCAGGTTAACATATTCCATAACACTATACAGTGCACTACTTTTGATCAGAGTTGAATAGGCCTAGGTCAGAAGTAGTGCACTATATAGGGAATAGGGTGCCTTTTAGYGTTAAATGGTGGGAACCTGGTTACTGAGATGTATGAGGATTTACCACCCAAAAACATTCCCTTTTCCCTGGAGAWTTTTTTTTTWWWAATTATAATAAATTATTTCTAAGGACAGCAAGGCGTGAAATGGAACTTAAATGATATACAATGCCTAAATCTGGCTTCTCTGCATGATCAATCAATGCTCAGGGTGGGGACAGACAGCCCATCTCAGTATGGAGCGCAGTTCACAATGCATGTAGACTAATCTAATCATTTGTTCTTTTGTGACAGGTAGGCCTGCATTTGCTGCAGCATAGTCTATGCTACAGTAATATAAAGACCGAATGCACGTATAATTTACCCATCTGCATCTGGTATCTTTCAGTTGTAAAGATTAAAAAAAATAAAAAATTCATTGCAGCCACAGAGTTTTAAAACAGCCTGTAACTCTATCGTTGCTTTACAGCAGTACAAGCACTCTTGCAGCCTTTCTTTCTGCATCAACTTCATAAAAATTGCATCCAAAATAGATGATACTGTTCTAGTTTGATATATAGCCCTATACAGTGCATTTGGAAAGTATTCAGACCCCTACCCTTTTTCCACATTTTGTTACGTTACAGCCTTATTCTAAAATGGATTACATAAATGTCCTCATCAATCTACACACAATACCCCATAATGACAAAGCGAACATGTTTTTAGAAATGTTAGCAAATTTTAAAAAACATACCTTATTTATATAATTATTCAGACCCTTTTCTACGAGACTTGAAATTGAGCTCAGCTGCATCCTATTTCCATTGATCATCCTTGAGATGTTTCTACAACTTGATTGGGGTCCAACTGTGGTAAATTAAATTGATTGGACATGATTTGGGAAAGGCACACCTGTCTATATAAGGCCCCACAGTTGACAGAGCAGAAACCAAGCCATGAGATCGAAGGAATACCCATAGAAGTCCAAGACAGTTTTGTGTCAAAGCACAGATCTGGGGAAGGGTACCAAAACATTTCTGCAGCATTGAAGGTCCCCAAGAACACCGTGGCCTCCGTCATTCTTAAATGGAAGAAGTTTGGAACTACCAAGACTCTTCCTAGAGCTGGTCGCCCGGCCAAACTGAGCAATCGGGGAGAAGGGCCATGGTTTGATTAAACTCTTTGGTCGGAATGCCAAGTGTCACGTCTGGAGGAAACCTGGCACCATCCCTACGGTGAAGCATGGTGGTGGCAGCATCATGCTGTGGGGATGTTTTTCAGCAGCAGGGACTGGGAGACTAGTCAGGATCAAGGGAAAGGTTAACGGAGCAAAGTACAGAGCGAACCTTGATGAATACCTGCTCAGGACCTCAGACTGGGGCGAAGGTTCACCTTCCAACAGTACAATGACCCTAAGCACACAGCCAAGACAACACAGGAGTGGCTTCGGGACAAGTCTCTGAATGTCCTTGAGTGGCCCAGCCAGAGCCCGGACTTGAACCCGATCGAACATCTCTAGAGAAACCTAAAATAGCTGTGCAGCGACGCTCCCCATCCAACCTGACAGGGCTTGAGAGGATCTGCAGAGAAGAATGGGAGAAACTCCCCAAAATACAGGTGTGCCTGTAATCGCTATCAAAGGTGCTTCAACAAAGTACTGAGTAAAGGGTCTGAATACTTATGTAAATGTGATATTTGAGTTTTTTGTTTGAAATACATTTTCATCCATTTTAGAACAAACCTGAAACGTAACAAAGTGGAAAAAGGGAGGGMTCTGAATACTTTGCTAATGCACTGTATATGTATATATCAAAGCTTTGATCAAATCCATGCATAGGCCTATTTATATACTGTATAATGCTTTTGAATGGCACTAACGGCTTTGGCGGGGAATACCAGGTTACCCAGGAGAAAAATGATTTGTAAAATACCTGGAAGATATTCAACCCTAGTGCCATTTGAGATGCAGCCCGGGTCTCACTCAGCCCGGGTCTCACTCAGCCCGGGTCTCACCCAGTGTCCTTACCTTCACTCGCTTCTAATTAAATACATCTCCCTCTAATCTCTTCAGACAGTTAGTTTGGGGGCACCTCATACCATTTTGTCATTTAACCTTTTTCTTCTCCTTACAGGGCTTATCATGGGGTTTCAGCGTGCATTCTAGACCCTCTCTCTCTACACACACAGACATGGTGCAGACATTGCTAATAAATTCCGTCACCCATCTGTTTCAGTATGTGCTTTTTTTTCATAACAAATTACCAGAAATATTAAAGCACATGCGAGAGACTTCTTTTACTCTGCAACAGAGTCAGCAGGTCTGGATGTAATTGGTCCTGTAGCTAAAACATGAAGGGTGTGTTCCACGGCTAAGGCGAGGTGACACAACAACCAATGGTTGCGTTGTGTGTCATCGACTGACAAACGTGGTTAGCTGATACTTAAAATGCCTATCCAGGCGTTGTAAGGCCTGTCAGGCGTCAGCAACGTCTAAGCGTAGGACATTTTCTAACCTCCCCAACACACGAACACACATTTCCCCCACCCTCCTATTACTTCATGCAGATACTGTATTATCCACATCGCTGAATTTCAACTAATTCTCCCAATTTCTCCCTCTGCACATACTTACGCTGTCCGCTCTCTTTGGGAAACCCTGTTTCAGGGGACAGCTTTGAGTCCTGAAAACACACACCACCCCTCCCTCTGAGCTCACACTTGCTGTGTTTTGATCCTGGGGCTTTTTAGCTCATAAAGCTTCATGGAGTCTGGTCTGAATCACCTGAGTCCTGGGATGTGCTGGGAATTGACAATAAGGGGAGGGAGATAGACAGGGGCTGCCCCACAGGCTGCCCAATCTTGATATTTTGCTCATGATCTTATTCAGTATGATAGTTGCATATTCACAGCAGTTAATATAATGCTATGAATTTTGGACACTTACTTTTAGTGTCATCATATCAAATGGATTAGTAACGACAAAAAACAATATCCATTTCCTCAAAGGAAAAATCAATCAAACACCTCCACTGTGTTTACTGAGGTTTTGGATGGTGTAGCTTAAAACCAGAGTTTGTAAAAGTTCAAAAAGTACTCCAACCCGGTCGTCAATTTAGTGAGTTGGCTCTGCCAAGAATTGACCAGTTAAGCAAGTATGTCTTTATTAACATAACCTCTGGACAGCTAAACTGTATGAGTTACGCAATGCTCTGATTATAGCCAGTTTTAGATTTTTTTCATTTAGTTCTCTGTGTGTGTGTGTGAGAGAGAGAAGAGAATGTGGGGAAGGAGTGAGGGGGTGGGGAGACACTTGCGCATACATACGCACAGAGGAAAATTGTAATTCTGGGCTGCTGTGATGGAATYAGAGGGGAGTGGTGTGTTGCATACTGCTGACAATGACTGGCGAGTTACACTACTGTAGTGTCACCATGGTACATCTATGAATATCCATGAGCATATGGGAGACCGATAGTAAACTGACCGGCAGGTTGACTGACAGCTAGGTATAGTCTACGATACTGTATAGACATGTAGAGGGTAGACAGGCACCCTTGCACAGTTAATTATCTGTTGTTTGTTTGCACATTGTTGGTGTACATCTGTATGCTGCTCTGTCACCTTTTTGACTAGGGTTAAAGTTAGGGTTATGACTAGGGTTAGAATTAAAGTTAGGGTTATGACTAGGGTTAAAGTTAGGGTTATGACTAGGGTTAGGGTTATGACTAGGGTTAGGGTTAAAGTTAGGGTTATGACTAGGGTTAGGGTTAAAGTTAGGGTTATGACTAGGGTTAAAGTTAGGGTTATGACTAGGGTTAGAGTTAAAGTTAGGGTTATGACTAGGGTTAGAGTTAAAGTTAGGGTTATGACTAGGGTTAAAGTTAGGGTTATGACTAGGGTTAGAGTTAAAGTTAGGGTTATGACTAGGGTTAAAGTTAGGGTTATGACTAGGGTTAGGGTTAAACCGGGGTGTGGACATGAAGTTAGCGTTAGGGTTCCGAACAAACGAGAACGTCTGTAAGCCGAGGCTAGGGTTAAAAAGCAGTATCCGTTCATTACCGAATTACATAATCACAATTCAAAACACATCCCTACAATACAGACAATCCAAAATTATTGCATCACCCTTAAGGTGAATTATCATTATTGTAATTCACTCTCATGGTAATTAATCTAGAGTCAATGCATCATTTGGAACCTTCATTTAGAAAGGCCATGGTGAGAGTTGGGTTAAGAGGGAAGGTGTCATGATTTTAATATCAGTTAATTGACTCTTGTGTCATTGGCATAACGCTCCTGGGCTCCAACCCTAACACAATGGGACAAGGTGGAGATGTAATTGGGAAGATTTTGTGAGTCAATTATGGGAATTACTAACCATTAATTGATTGGGATCCTACAGGATCACAACAATGTCCATGTGCTTGAACCAGGAGAGAAATAATCTGTGGTTGAACAATATGTAGGGTTGAACTGTTGCCAATAAACCACACATGGTGGTATAGACTGCAGGAGGCAGAGTCTTTACATTTTGCTGGTCATATTCATTGATCTCCAACACCTGAATGTGTGAATGTATTTTCCCCTATAGTTACAGTAATTCCCATCCCCAACACCCCACTACCAACTACTAACTCCATCACCACCACTTCAGCACAGACAACCAGAACCCTGAGTCTCTTCTTTGCTTTGCCTCTGCTCCAAGATTTTGACGTTTTTTTCAAAGCTGCAATCAAAGCATGTTAAGCTCTGGTGGGGCTGAGGGGGTTGGGGATTGGATGGGAGAAGCTTGAGATGATGTTCTTGGTCATTTTTTGGGATGTTTCTTTGCTCCTCTCTCCACTCCCAATGCACACATACGGTGTTGTACTTACAGGGCTATTCGCTCTTCTCCTCCTATTCCTCTTCTCCTCCTATTCCTCTTCTCCTCCTACTCCTCTTCTCCTCCTACTCCTCTTCCCTTCCTACTCCTCCTCCTCCTCTTCTACTCCTCTTCCCCTGCTACTCCTCTTCTCCTCCTACTCCTCTTCCCCTCCTACTCCTCTTCCCTTCCTACTCCTCCTCCTCCTCCTCCTCTTCTACTCCTCTTCCCCTTCTACTCCTCTTCTCTTCCCCTCCTGCTCCTCTTCTCCTCCTGCTCCTCTTCTCCTCCTGAAAGTGCTAGCTACTGCCCTCATTCAATGCCATTTTGACTATGCTAGTACTTCCTGGTTTGGGGGCTTATCTAAATTTATGAAGGGGAAGCTCCAGATAGCCCAGAATAAGTTGATCAGGGCAGTTTTGAAGGTGAGTCCACGTACTCACATAGGCAGGAGCTGCTTTCAGGAACTAAACTGGCTGCCTGTTGAGGCTAGGTTGTCCCAGATTAGACTAGGTTTGGTTTACAGGAGTATTTATGGTCCTGCGCCCAGATATTTAAGTGATTACTTTCCTCGTGTTAGGGATGCACACAATCACAGCACCAGATCAGGTGTTGCTGATGTGTGCTTATACAGGTTCAGGAGTAATGCTGGGAAAGGTATTTTCTTCTATACTGGAGCCTCAGAATGGAATGAGTTGCCTCTGCCTATAAAAACAACGTCCTCTCTGGACAGCTTTAAAAATAAAGTAAAAATATGTGTGATGTCCTCTGTG
The DNA here is from genome assembly GCF_002910315.2 of Salvelinus sp. IW2-2015. Classification (NCBI taxonomy): domain Eukaryota; kingdom Metazoa; phylum Chordata; class Actinopteri; order Salmoniformes; family Salmonidae; genus Salvelinus; species Salvelinus sp. IW2-2015. The sequence goes on from NC_036848.1 coordinate 39,418,159, forward strand.
CCCATATGAATAACCCCTATGATGTAACTGGAATGATGAGATGTTCTTCTTTTATCTTTTATTATTTCACTGCCATACGGTGTTCAATCTTGTCTAGCCATCTTGTCTCAAGAGGACCACAATGGAAATAAGTCCCAGACTTTATTGTCTGTTATCCTCGATGATTTTATTCATGTGCATGTATGGCTTTTAAGTTTTATGTGTGCTTGTTTTTTTTTAAATGGTCGAATTAATAAACTTAAAAAAGTTATCTTCTCCTACTCCTCTTCCCCTCCTACTCCTCTTCTCCTGCTACTCCTCTTCTCCTGCTACTCCTCCTCCTCCTCCTTTTCTCCTGCTACTCCTCTTCCCCTCCTACTCCTCTTCTCCTSCTACTCCTCTTCTCCTGCTACTCCTCTTCTCCTMCTKCTCCTCCMCCTKCTCCTCTTCTCCTGCTACTCCTCTTCCCCTCCTACTCCTCTTCTGCTACTCCTCTTCTCCTGCTACTCCTCTTCTCCTSCTYCTCCTRTTCRCCMCCTACTRCTCTTCTCCTCCTACTCCGCTTCTCCTGCTACTCCTCTTCTCCTGCTACTCCTCCTCCTACTCCTCTTCTCCTGCTACCCCTCTTCCCCTCCTACTCCTCTTCTCCTCCTACTCCTCTTCTCCTGCTATTCCTCTTCCCATCCTCTTTAGATGAGTATAGATCTGTTCCTCTCCAGGTCCTCCTGCTGGTTTCATCTGTCCTTACTGCTCCTGCAGGGGTTCAACCTCTCCTCTTCTCTATTTCTGTCTGTCTCTCTAGCTCTCTCTCACTCTGCCCCTTCATCCCCATCTCAGCGGAGTTTGCCTTCTCTCTCACTGTGGCTGTCTGGTATTAAACTAACTTTCCCTCAGAGAGAGAGAGAGAGATAGTCAAAAGGGTTCTAATGCTCAGTGCTCATTCTGGCACACGTACTCCAGCGCAATGTTAAACTGGGAGGGAGGAGAGAGGAGTGTGTGCATGTGTGTATGTGTGTGTGTGTGTGTGCTGACAGGGCATCCTGCTGGCACAGACTACAATCCCTCGCCTCTCGGTCACCCCGGTGTGTGTATGTGTGTGTAGGTCTCCGTGCCTGCATGTGTGTTTTATAGACTGCGCATTAACCATCACTCGTCAAAAGCCTGAGAGAGACAAAGAGATGGTTACCGTGTAAGCATATTAGAGAGAGAGGTTTGGGATATGGATATTGGGCATTACCATAAAATAGCAGCTAATGACATTCAAACAGCGTTCCTCAGAGATGGAAGATCATTAACAGGAGAAAGAGAAAGAAAGGGAGTGGGAAGATGAGTGAAAATGAAGAAAAGGAAGAGGGGGTCCTAGAGAAGCCTGAGTAGAGAACAGTGGGAATCTACTCTTTACAGTGATTATATCTGGGGAAACAGGATTGCTTCAGGACTGACGGAAAGAGATGCTCCCTAGTAATAACAACCAGTCCAACTGTCAGTCTACTACTTCTGATTACCATTGCAGATTCAGGAGACAATGTGTCTTTGGTCAAAAGTAGTGCCCTAAACTAATATTTAACAATTCTTAGACAACTTTAAACCCTTTATAAACGAAACTATCGTGTACACTTTACAGAGCAACAGAGTCACAGTGTTGATAATTTGCTCTGTGACTTTTGCCACAAACTAAGATGAACAGCAACCCAAACATATCACATTAAGCCTGCCCACTGCCAGAGACCAACTGACCTTTACATGCACACACACTAAACTTATTTGTTCGCGTGTTTAAAAGACACTAGAGAGCTAGAGACAGAGCTTCCTAATTCACTATGACATCCAGTCTTCTACAATGCCTCCTACCAAACCCCATCACCACTCTCAGTGCCCCTGCTATTGCCTCTCTCTACCTCTAGAGTAAAACCTCCTGAATACACAAAGCCACTCTGATGATGACACAGCTCTTAAACAGTACAGCTTTAGGCAGGAGTCAATACCCCACACAAAGCATTGGTGGTCAATTACTTGTTTTTCTGCCTCCCCGCCGTCCTCACCATTCACTTTTTTACTTATTTGCTGTGTTATCACATTCACCCCCCCCCCCCACACTCCCCATCCCTCTTCTCTCTACCCCCTTTTTTCTCTTGTTCACTAGTTCTCGTGTGTGTGTGTGTGTGTGTGTGTGTGTGTGTGTGCACGCGTGCACGTGTATATGTGTGTGGTGTGTACGCGTGTGTATGCGTGTGTGGTGCGTGTGTGGTGCGTGCACGTGTATATGCATGTGTGGTGCGTGCACGTGTATATGCATGTGTGGTGCGTGTGTGGTGCGTGCGCGTGTATATGCGCGTGTATATGCGTGTGTGGTGCGTGCGCGTGTAATATGCAATGTGTGGTGCGTGCGCGTGTATATGCGTGTGTGGTGCGTGCGCGTGTATATGCGTGTGTGTGGCGTGCGCGTGTATATGCGTGTGTGGTGCGTACGCGCGTATATGCGCGTGTGGTGCGTACGCGTGTATATCGCGTGTTGTGGGTGCTGCGCGTGTATATGCGCGTGTATATGCGTGTGTGGTGCGTGCGCGTGTATATGCATGTGTGGTGCGTCCGCGTGTATATACGTGTGTGGTGCGTGCACGTGTATATGCGTGTTGTGGTGCGTGCGCGTGTATATGCATGTGTGGTGCGTCCGCGTGTATATGCATGTGTGGTGCGTGCGTATTAGTTTAAGCTTGACATCAATGACGTAACTGTATAAATCCTCTACACTGATTTTGTGAGTTGGAGGTACAGTTCGAGAAGTTCATAGAAATTGTACCTTATGCATGTCATGTTGTGGTAGATGTGTTTTTTTAACTAAGCGTATTAAGGCGCCAGATGCAGAAAGAGGAATGAGGAGAAAGAGAGAGAGAGAGAGAGGGAACGACAGAGAGAGGAGTGTGTGAGAGTGTGTGTGTGTTCGCCAGTGGAGTTGTAACCACTGATTTTCTGTGTGTTCTCATTGCAGTATGATACTCCCATGTCCTATCTACTCCCAGCCCACATTTGAAGTGGTATTGCATGCTGAGTTATCTGTCTCATGCTTGTTATTCTGATTATTCTTAGGACATCAAACCAACTGAGACAAAAGCCTTGCTTTATTAATTTTAGATGGGGAAGGAGGGATTTCATTTTGGGGGAAGGGATGTAATGGGGAGGAAGAGGGATGGAAGATTTGATTTAGGCTTATTCCGGTTATTTAGAGATGGGTTAAGCAGCGGTGAGGAAACTGAGAAGAGGATGGAAGAACCTGACAAGTAAACAGACACATAAGTAGCTACACAGAGACACACACACACACACACACTCCCAGGATAAACAAACTGTGGTAGCGTGAAGTCGTTTGAACCAGAGAGACTGCGACAGACACACACACACATTAGGCAAATGTCAAAAAGACTACCAACAAGTTCTCACCGTTACAAAGTTAGACGCAAACAACAAAATAATGTCACACTTCATTCCAAACACTGGTGTGAAAGAGAAAAGGCGGGAAAGGAAAGTAGAAAAGACGTGAAGGAGAGTGAGAAATATAAAAGAAAATACACTTAATTTAGAAACAGACAAATACATTGTTTTAAATTCAGGGAAAATAAGCCTCACTGTCCACCTCACCATTCTCCCAACAGTCTGGTTTCAAACGGCTAGATTTCCCTTGGTGCAGAGAGGTGATACACACAGATATACTGTATGATTGTTGGTACCAGAGCCAGGAAGAGATATGATTGGTTGGTTTAAAGAAGTCCTGGAGACTGACATATTGAACTTTAAAATAGATTTTATGCCTTGTAATGTTTTTTATTTTATTATTATTTTCCATTTTAAGTCTTTCTCAATTCAGATAAGTAATGCAAATAAACTATTCAAAGTGCTATTTAAACCCATAAAACTCCACTGCAGTGGATAGCAGACGTCTTCTGGGCTCCTGACCAATTCTGCTATTTTGAGATTTTTTAAGCTTATCTTAACTTTTTTTGTACATAATGTCTCCTCCATAATTTCCTATGACCGAAAACAGCCGAAAACAGAACATCAGAACAGCGATCACGATCCTCGAATTTGGACAAAAATGTCTACTTCAACGAGTTGGCAGCACTTGACATTCTGCTTACTCGGGACCAGGCCCTAATTCCTGGGATTTGAAAGAGGAAGCCACTGTGAAAAATAGGCATGCGAGCCAGCAGCCTCACAAGACTACGTCGGCGAGCTGTCACGCGGAATCACCCTGGAGGGACGAAGCAGGTACGGGGAGTAAACATTTAATAAACAACTGACATAGACGAGACAAGTACAGCGTCAGCAAACAGAAACTAAGACAAAAAAACAATCAATGCAGCAGCAGGGAACAGACAAATATAGGGGAGGAAAAGAACGTGATAAGTYAGTCCAGGTGAGTCCAATAACGCTGATGCGAGTGACGAGGGAAGGCAGGTGTGCGTGACGGATGGCAGAAGTGCGTGATGCAGGGTAATCTGGCGCCCTCAAGCGCCAGGGGAAGGGAAGAGCGGGAGCAGCCGTGACACGAGCAAATAGACCGCCATTGCCCTCTGTTCTATTGGCGAACGTGTAATCACTGGAGAACAAACTGGAAGAGCTCAGTTCAAGACTATCCTATCAACGGGACCTGAAAAACTGTAATATCCTCAGAGTCATGGCTGAACAAGGACATGGAGTGCATTCGGAAATTATTCAGACCCCTTGACTTTATCCACATTTGGTTGCGTTACAGCCTTATTCTAAAAACTATTAAATAGTTTTTTCCCCCTCATCAATCTACACACAATGCCCCATAATGACAAAGCAAAAACAGGTTTTTAGAAATTTTTGCAAATGTGTGATTTTTGTGGGGGGGAAATATCACATTAATGCAGTATTCAGACCCTTTACTCACTACTTTGTTGAAGCACCTTCGGCAGCGATTACAGCCTTGAGTTTCATTGGGTATGGCAGTGGAGGCTCCTCAAAGGAGTAAGGGGAGGACCTTAGTGAATTTCATAAAAATGTAAATTGTAAAACATTTAAAAAGTTATACTTTTTAGATAAAACTATAATAAATATAACCACATGTCACCAAATAACTGATTAAAACACTATTTTGCAAAGGTCTACAGTAGCCTCAATGTAGTAGCACCATGGTGTAGTCAGAGGACAGCTAGKTTCCGTCCTCCTCTGGGTACATTGACTTCAATACAAAACCAAGGAGGCTCATGGTTCTCACACCTTTCCATAGACTTATACAGTAATTATGACAACTTCCGGAGGACTTCCTCCAGCTTATCAGAGCTCTTGCTGCATGAACTGACATGTTGTCCACCAAATCAAAGGATCAGAGAATTAATCTAATACAAAAAGCACAAGCTACTGCTAGCTAGCACTGCGGTGCATAAAATGTGGTGAGTAGTTGACTCAAAGAGAGAGAAAGACAATAGTTGAACAGTTTTGAACAAATTCATTTCTTACAAAATGAAGGAGAAGCAAGAGAGAAATAGAGAGATTATTTTTCACTTACAGTACTTACCTATCAAATGCAGCTATCTAGTTAAGCCTACTTAAACACCCTGCTCAAACAGAGGGATGCTATGTTATCAAGCTGGCTAAGATTTTCCAACACAACACTGGAACAAGGTAAGCTTTTGGTATTACTAATTGATTGCCACTGGGGCCCGCTGGTGCAACTGCTTACTGACTGTACACTAACGTTACTGCATGATTGTAGCTGGTTTACTAACGCATTACTTCTATTAGTTATGCTGACTATGACGTTAATTTAGCTYATATGGTGACAATGATGTGGGCTGTATGTAGCGGTTTGGCTTGGCAAGGTCACATACAGCTAATGTGTTGTGCATTGAAGTCCACAAGCGAAGGGAAGAGAAGGAATACAACGTGGCCGTTATGAGAGTGAACTCTGTTTACGCGTGATCAGGGGTATTTTCATTCAGCCGATTCTGTTGAAAAACGTTCTTAAATGGAAGCAAATGGAACAAAACGGGGATAAACATACCTGAATTTGGCCAATGAAACTCTCGTTTGCAACTATTGGACTGATTGGAATGATTACACCCTATATCAGCTAGATGCAGGCAAGCAGTATTGAATGTCACTGTCTGCCACCTCAAATTTGAGTTAGGAAGGACGCATGTATATTTGTAGTGACTGTGTGTATTGATACACCATCCAAAGCATAATCGCTAACTGCAACATGCTCAAAGAGATATCTACCAATAGGTACCCTTCTTTGCGAGGCACTGGAAAACCTCCCTGGTCTTTGTTGTTGAATCTGTGCTTGAAATTCACTTCTCGACTGAGACAGTAGCTGTGCGTGGGTAAAATCACTGGGGAAGTACCCCCCCCCCCCAAAAAAGCCACATTACAACCTTTGTGTTGTGATAATCTCGTTGTTTGCTTTTTAACATGTTAATTCATATGCCTTGCGACTGTGATATATAGGATTAAAGGCAGAGACAATAAGAAGACACAGTGGCAGAATAAATTCAACCACACCTTTGTTTTATCACCAAACCGGACAGCAACCTCTGTCCAGTGAAGTCCACAAAGCATATTGCATGTACAGTAACAGACATGACCACTAAACAACTGAGAGTTACCACAAGTCGCAAAGAATACAGGAGCTGCCTCTACTATTCCAGCACCATTTCAACTTCAAATGTTTAACATCATAAAATCCCCTCTGCTTAGTCTAATACAGTGACGGCTAAAAGATACCAAAAACATTTTAGGCCAATCAACATAAGCTAAATATGATATGGCTCTCCATGGTTCTGATTTCTGTGTGTGTGTGTGTGTGTGTGTGTGTGTGTGTGTGTGTGTGTGTGTGTGTGTGTGTGTGTGGCGTGCGTGCTAGTAGAAAAATGTCTAGGCCTACTTGTAGAGAAATGCCAATGCCATCCTCCTCTCTTTCATGTTGACAAAACAATCTATCACTCTGTCATGCAGTACACGCTTACATTTTTTGTTGTCCTAGACTACCTGGCAAAAACGCTTGCTCGCTAGCCTAACTTCTATTCATGGGCAACGTTAGCTAGTTAACATTAGCCTTTACATCTAGCTACATATTGAACTTCCATCCTCTTTGGCCAGGGGCATAACAAGGTATGAATTAATGGTTGGATCAGAATCGCCGTTATAATCATTGGCCAGTATGGAGAATTAAGTAAAACCATCTCCATCCATGGCTAATTTGGGAAAGGGACAATTTTAGCTGGCTAGCTAGCCACTGGAGGAAAACAACACAACAAGATGCATTAATTAAAAAAATTCTGTCAATGATGTATTCTCTCAATGGGATTTGATAGGAGTGATGCCAAATCGAAGCTGGCTTCCCTTGACACTTTTTCTTGGTCCGCCAGGTCCATTCACAGTTGAGCTCGCTCAGTTTAGCTCAACGCTGATTGGCACATTTTTTATACTTTTTTGTCAAGGGATGCCAGATACTCTCTGGCTTCCCTTAACTTCAATGCAATGAGCGGCAACAATGTCATACTCGTTTGGACCAGACAGCATCAGATAGATGGCCTACACGTAGAGAGACAGAGGGGCGCTGTTTCACTATCTCGGATTAGAGCTTTGGGCCAGTAACCGAAAGGTTGCTGGATCGAATCCCCAAGCTGACAAGGTAAAAATATGTTGTTCTGCCCCTGAGCAAGGCAGTTAACCCACTGTTCCCCGAGTGCCGAAGACATGGATGTCGATTATGGCAGCCCCCCGCACCTCTCTGATTCAGATGTGGGTGAAATGCGGAAGACACTGACTAGGTATCCCCCTTTCCCTTTCTCCTGTAAGATACAGTCAGCCTCTTGTGAATTGAAGGAKAATTATAAAAACATTTTTGGGGAATCCTGACTTGGCATCCATGAATACACACCACTGCTTACAGATAATTGTATGTGATTGGTACAGAGATGGGGTAGTCAAAAATAATTTCAGAATCACTATTATTGCACACAGAGTCCATGCAACTCATTACCTCTGAACTTATTTAGGCTTGACATAACAAAGGTGTTGAATAGTTATTGACTCAAGGTATTTCAGCTTTTCATTTTGAAATAATATTTGTCGTCCCCCCTACCACTTTGACATTATGGGGTATTGTGACACAAAATCTAAATGTAATCAATTTTATATTTAGGCTGTAACACAACAAAATGTGGAAAAGGTCAAGGGGTGTGAATACTTTCATAAGGCACTGTAGCTACCTCAATTACCTCGTAACCCTGCACCTCGGTACTGGTACTCCCTGTATATACATATTTCTTACTCGTTATTGTTATTTGTTATTCACTGTGTATTTATTTCTCGTGTCACKATTTCTACTTTTAATTTTGATTTTGTATCTTTAACTTTGCATTGTTGGAAAAGGAGACCCATAAGTACGCATTTCACTGTTAGTCTACACCTGTTGTTAACAAAGCATTTAACAATTTGATTTGATTTGTCCTATGCAACTATTTAACATATGATTTGGTCCCGATGAAGTAAGCCTGTCTGTGACTCTGTCCTGATATCGTAACATCATAATCATCACATAAAGGTCAGCATTAACAGCTCCAACATTTATCTGATGTTTGTTTATTTTGGGTCCTGCCCAGCCTAGCTCAGGTCAGGCATCATTCCCCTCTCCCATTGGTCTGAACCATCCCATGGTGACTGTGGCTGCTGTAGGTTCTACAGTGTAGGTCACAGTCCCTTTATACCACCATGTACTCACCAGGCTACAGATCAATCCCTAAAACAACATTACCAAGCTGGAGGCCAGCCAACCGCCATCGGTTTTCACAATTCTAATGGAAGGGATAGAGGGGGGAGAGGGATGAGAGAGAGAGAAAGAGAGAGCGAGAGCGAGAGCGAGAGCGAGAGCGAGAGAGAGAGAGAGAGAGAGAGAGAGAGAGAGAGAGAGAGATAGGTGGAAGCAAGATTGAGGAGGGAGAATCATCATATCTATCATCAGGATCTCTTCCAAATTTGAGTAAAAAAAAAGAACAGTGTCATGGTTGATTTGTATCTGTTCCGTTGATTCAGGCATTGCGGAAGGCGGCTGTATAAATTGCTAATCAAACCCGGCTAAGGAGAGTGACAGGTATTCTCAATGGAGCCTGGTGAAGCTTATTCACTTCTATAAATCATTCTGTCCAGTTAAATGGAGGAATATGAGCTGGTTATTTGCATCTTCTTTCATTTACAAAAGGTTAGGTCTGACAGGAGGTCCACAGAGTAACCAGACATGCAGTGTAACGTATGTGTATGTGTGTGTATGTGTGTGTACATGTAATTCAACTGTAAAAATGTATTATTACTAGGGCTGTTACGGTGACCATATTACCGCCACACCGGCGGTCACAAGTCATGATGGCAGTCAAATTCCACGTGACTGTTGAGTCACGGTAATTAGGCTTCTCCAAGCTCTGATGCTGCTGATGGTCATTAGTAGCCTACCAAACCTGCTAAATCAAAACAAATTTCTCACATATATTATTTACTATATGTAAAGACAAGATTAAATTAAGACTTGTGAATGATATATTATCACTTGTGGATGATGCCCAGCTGTTGCACATGCTTTTTTTTYCCACTTTTTCCAAATCATAGTCGGAAACCTCATGTAGCCTAGCCCAAAGGCCTATATGTTTTGATAAGGTTGGTATCACAACTAAAGTGGCCAAATAACTTCTTAAAATGAAGCACATTAATTAATCCGGTTTACAACAGGGTCGAGCCTAACWGGCATACATATGCAGCACTTGAGATTGGGGAAGATCATTTTCACTGTAAAAATMAACCTTTATAATAAAASCATTACATGCATAATCACATTTGTGGTCACTTTTGAGAATGGCGTTTTCCTGCTAATGGAACACTTGCGCATATAGCCTACTGCCGGGTGCGCATTGCTGCACTCATAATGTGAAGAAATAGCCTTATCGTTAATCAATATTTTAAGCTAAATGTTCTCATCTGTTGCGTCAYGCTCATTGCTAAAAACGTTTTTTTTTTATGCTAGTGGTTGTGCTAATTTAGGATRTATAGCATCCCACAACTGTCCCAGACTATGTTTGGAATATTTATTTCTCGCACAGAATAGAATAGGTCAACTTTTGTACTATGGGGCTAGTGTTTTTGCTGTTTGTTAAGCCTACTCATCTTGTTGACTGATGAAAAGTAAATGTGGACAGTTATTCCAATATCTTCAATATGCGCCTCGGAATTGGATAAGGAGGCGCGGAGTTGCGTCCCCAATGTGTCTGTCTTCCCTTGTAGCCTGTGAGAAAAACCCGATCACATGACAGAAAGCCATGTGTGAGAGGTGCTTCGGCATGCAGCCGGAGAAGGGAATTATATAATTATTATATTCAGCCCAAGGGCACAATGGCCACTGGCTGCAAAAGGCATGGATTACGGCTTCAGAAAGGGATGCAGCTGAGAAATTTGAGGCATTATCAAGTGCTTGTAAAATTGTGAATGAGAAACTGATGAAGTGTGTACTGCCTGCGCAAAAAACGAAGCAGTGCTCATGCCTTTCATGAGACTTTTTTCAAATCATCATTAKAAATGAAAACATATGGCCTAACATTTGTATCACAACTAAAGTTACATCAATAACTCTAAATTAAGCAAACAGGAATAGCCGTTTCTTTGTTAACCGCTCAACACTGAATTGTGCGCACTCCCTCAAATCCATTGGAGAAAACATATTTTCTCTTTTATTCAGCTATGTTCAATTGTATTCTTCATGCTATAAAATAATATAAAATAATGCCACAGAYTTATAAGCAAATCTTGTCTGCTTAATGAACTAGTGTATCCCACAGCCATATGGCATAGCCAGACCAGGGCCTAACACAAGGACAACTCAGAGTATGCTATTCTGTTCTTCTTCTAGGCTACATTTTCTTCATATCATTCTTCATATTTAGACCTGTCTAAAATAAAGAATGGATTTATTGTGATAGTGTGGGCTATATTACATGGATTTATTAGACTTTCTACATTGTAGATGTTCCAAAGGTCTGCATCAGTGGCTTGTAAGCTGTGCTTGGAAGCCAGGAGTCGCGAAATGTGTTTATGTTAAGTTATGGTCAATTACCGTGAGCCCGGCAGTTATTTGCTTGACAATCACCAGCTGACAAAATTTCATGACAGCCACAGCCCTAATTATTACATTTTAATGTGCCATGAAAACAACCAGTCATGATGTTTTCATCTGAGTGTCAAACAAACGGTAACGGTACCAAAGGTGACCAAGAACCCGATGGTCACTCTGTCAGGACAACCATCTCTGCAGCACTCCACCAATCAGGCCTTTATGGTAGAGTGGCCAGATGGAAGCCACTCCTCAGTAAAAGGCACATGACAACCCGCTTGAAGTTTGCCAAAAGGCACTCAAAGGACCCTCAGACCATGAGAAACAATATTCTCTGGTTAGATGAAACCAAGATTGAGCTCTTCGACCTGAATGCCAAGCTTCACGTCTGGAGGAAACCTGCCACCATCCCTACGGTGAAGCATGGTGGTGGCAGCATGTTGTGGGGATGTTTTTCAGCAGCAGGGACTGGGAGACTAGTCAGGATCGAAGGAAAGATGAACGGAGCAAAGTACAGAGAGATCCTTGATGAAAACCTGCTCCAGAGAGCTCAGGACCTCTGACTGGGGCGAAGGTTCACAACAGGACCATGACCCTAAACACACAGCCAAGACAACGCAGGTGTCACGTTCGTCGTATAGAGGAGACCAAGGCGCAGCGTGATTTGAATACATTCCTCTTTTTTAATAAAGAAAGAACACGAAGAACACTAAACAAACTAACAAAACGAACGTGAAGCTAATAATAACGAGTGCAGACATGCAACATCACATAGACAATAACCCACAAACCAAACTGGAAAATGGCAACCTAAATAGGATCCCCAATCAGAGACAACGATAAACAGCTGCCTCTGATTGGGAACCAATTCAGGCCACCATAGACCTACATATGCCTAGATTACACACGGACACCTAGACATACAAAACCCCTAGACAATACAAAACAATCATACCCACCCTCGTCACACCCTGACCTGACCAAAATAATACAGAAAACATAGAATACTAAGGTCAGGGCGTGACAGCAGGAGTGGCTTCYGGACAAGTCTCTGAATGTTCTTGAGTGGCCCAGTCAGAGCCCGAACCCGATCTAACATCTCTTGAGAAACCTGAAAATAGCTGTGCAGCGACGCTCCCCATCCAACCTGACAYAGCTTGAGAGAATCTGTAAAGAAGAATGGGAGAAACCCCACAAATACAGGTGTGCCAAGCTTGTAGCGTCATACCCAAGAAGATTCTAGGCTGTAATCGCTGCCAAAGGTGCTTCAACAAAGTACTGAGTAAAGGGTCTGAATACTTATGTAAATGTGATATTTCAGTTTTGTATTTTTAATACATTTGCAAAAATGTCTAGAAACCTGTTTTTGCTTTGTCATTATGGATTACGGGTTATGGGTTACAGTAGACTGAAGAAGTAGACCATAATTTTTTTATGCCCAGCTCATGAAGCCCTTTGATGATGTTAGGCCTGATCTAATGGCCTGTTCTGCCTAATGGTAAGTCCGCCAGTGTGTTAGCCGCACTGAAGGCCTATCTTGGGTCTTTCTTCTAATCAGGGGAGGAACTGACTGCTTTGATAATCAGCTCCTTATTTTGTCAGACTCATTCTCTTCTTCCTTTGCAGTTTTATTCCTGTATTTGCATTCRGTTATCTCTCACTCTTTCTTTTATTCCTGTATTTGCATTCCGTTTTCTCTCACTCTTTCTTTTATTCCTGTATTTGCATTCCGTTTTCTCTCACTCTTTCTTTTATTCCCACGATTCTGTACATATTTCAGTCACACTGTTTTTTAAATGAGTCCTCCTTCCCTCCGTCGGTATCTCCTCTTGTACCTCTCCTGCTCTCTCGCTGTATCGCTTCACAATTTTGTTCCTCCATATTGCATGTTCGTCTCCCCTAATCTCTCTCTCCCTCCATAATGGGGCTCTGTGCGTCCACCAGCCAGGTTCTGTGTGTGTGTGTGTGTGTGTGTGTGTGTGTGTGTGTGTGTCTTTTTCCTCTCTCTCTCTCTCTCTCTCTCTCTCTCTCTCTCTCTCTCTCTCTCTCTCTCTCTCATTGTCTCTCTCTCTCTCTTTCTCTCTCTCTGCCGCCAGTCAGCAGGTGTGTGTTGTTCTGTCCTGAGAAGCAGGATTATCCTCCAGGAAGTGAGTAAACTCATTGTGTGAGAGAGAAGAGACAATAAGCTAAACAAAATGGACTGAAACACACTGCAAGAATCAAACCAAGGTCTGGTCCATACAGGAGCTTTTATTTATCCCTGTTCCTTACGTACGGGCTGGGGTCAGAAGTGCACTATAGGGAATAGAGTGTCATTTGGAAGTCAGTGTTTCATCTCCGTTTCACTTTTATAATTTTATCTTCTGATCCTCGAATGAGGCTCTGAAAGGTTTTAATTGTTTCCCCCAACACAAACCAATTACCATGTCATGAATAGGAATGACCCTCATTAAAAAGACTTAAAAGACAAAGTAATATCCACATTAACAACAACACCTTTATGCCTAATGTACTGTGTACTACCCTCCACCTTTAAAACAAATCTGCCTCCCTCTATCACATTATCTTTATTTGCATTACAAAAAGAGATTAAATAATTATTTTAGCGACGTTATTTAATCTCTTTAAGATTACTATTCACAGTGAATTAATGGCGGGCAGGAGTTTTGGTGGTGTGTTCATTCGGTGTATCATCCTACTTGTGTCTTTTTATCACATTGGGCAGAGGCAACGGGCATAGCTGGGTAATAATCCTTCACATAATCATCCCACTCTACCTCTTTACTGTGCACAAATCAGGATTGCTCACTCTCCTTCTTTCTCCCTATTCTTCTCTTTGTCTCTTTGACTCTCTCTCTCTCATCCTCTTTCTCTCTCCCTCTCTGTGTCCTTACCTCCCCTCGTTCCTCTTACTTCTGCCTCCCCTCCATACATGTACTGAATATGACCTCTGAGTCCATACATCTATGACGCTACGGCACTCAACTACTCTGTGACAACCATAGAGATTCACTGAAATATAGGATCTCTATGGTGACAATAATCGATGACAGAGTGACAGTCTGGGTCAACGCAGGGTCAGTATATTGGGACATCCTGACTGTACTATATAGGTTGACATTAACACACATTAACACACAGGGCTATAGACATAAAGAGAAGCTTCACCGGTTTAAACATTACGAATGACTGCCTGTATCAATACTGCAATGCGTGCATTAGTACTTGTTTCCTGTTCGGAAAGCAAGGACAGAGGACAGATATGGTGGAGAGGGAGAATGAGAGAGAATGATTCAAGTGTTAAATTAAATAAACAGTTCAAGTTTCAAAGTTTGTGTAAACCAGTACAGTGAAATTCTAACCTTGAGAGCTCTTTAGAAGATACATTCAGAGAAGAAGAAAGTTAGAGACAGAATATAGTAATATATCTGCAATCAATTCTGCGTAATTATACTAGAACTGTGCTGTGAAATCTCTGTTGATGACTCGGTCAAAACAGCTGCATTATTTACTATAGTTAGTCAAACAGATGTGTCAGTAGTGTTTGTCTGTCATTGTCAGAGATTATCCTCACAGGTTTAAAGACTCAAAGTACACTAATTTACAGTGCCTTCAGAAAGTATTCATACCCCTTGAGTTATTCCACATTTTGTTGTGTTACAGCCTGAATTCAAAATGGATTAAACAGACATTTTCTTTCACCCATCCATACACAATACCCCATAAGGAAAAGTGAAAACATGTTTTTAGACATTTTTGCTAATTTATAGAAAATTAAATACAGAAATATTTCATTTGACTGTGGGGACTAACTTAAAAAGTAGCTACAAATATTCACATTTATTGAAATARTTCAAAGAAATAGTATTGACGCTATTGAAAAACCATCCCCTGGCTTTTTCCAAATACCCGGTATACAGTATATACAGTATACCACCCAACCCTAATTATAATCCACATAATAATTCACATTTCCTGTTGTTGCAGGATCATTTTTCTGCTGTAGAAAACTGGCTCAAATTAAGATCCTACATCTGGTTTGGGAACAATTTTTATTTGTGAACTGAAATGAAAGACACATTTTTGGAGGGATGTAATGTGAGTGCTGGTGAGTCATTTTGATCTAAGTGCAATGAAGTGAATCCATTTCTCATTCTTGGACCTTCACATTTCAGGTATCTCTCCTAATTGGCCCATTATCTCCTATTTGGTCTAAATTTGTGTTGACATCACACCCTCTTAGATGAGATCAATGTGATCACTTAGATTTGGTTTGATCTCCTGATTCTCCTGGGAGAGAGTAGATCCCAAAAKACTTGACCTCATAATCCTGTGACCTGGAGCTTCAAACAGTGGTGTCTGATCACTACGAGACGGCATGGCACCTTATTGACCAACACTCAGGATAACCTTTTAGCTGTGAACATTCTGGGAACCATACCTATTATTACACATACAGTCGTGGCAAAACTTTTGAGAATGACACAAATATTAATTTTCACAAAGTCTGCTGCCTCAGTTTGTATAATGGCAATTTGCATATACTCCAGAATGTTATGAAGAGTGATCAGATGAATTGGAATTAATTGCAAAGTCCCTCTTTGCCATGCAAATGAACTGAATCCCCCAAAAACGTGTCCACTGCATTTCAGCCCTGCCACAAAAGGACCAGCTGACATCATGTCAGTGATTCTCTCGTTAACACAGGTGTGAGTGTTGGGGAGGACAAGGTTGGAGATCACTCTGTCATGCTGATTGAGTTCGAATAACAGACTGGAAGCTTCAAAAGGAGGGTGGTGCTTGGAATCATTGTTCTTCCTTTGTCAACCATGGTTACCTGCAAGGAAACACATGCCATCATCATTGCTTTGCACAAACAGGCAAGGATATTGCTGCCAGTAAGATTGCACCTGAATCAACCATTTATTGGATCATCAAGAACTTCAAGGAGAGCGGTTCAATTGTTGTGAAGAAGGCTTCAGGGCGCCCGAGAAAGTCCAGCAAGCGCCAGGACCGTCTCCTAAAGTTGATTCAGCTGCGGGATCGGGGCACCACCAGTACAGAGCTAGCTCAGGAATGGCAGCAGGCAGGTGTGAGTGCATCTGCAACCACAGTGAGGCGAAGACTTTTGGAGGATGGCCTGGTGTCAAGAAGGGCAGCAAAGAAGCCACTTCTCTCCAGGAAAAACATCAGGGACAGACTGATATTCTGCAAAAGGTACAGGGATTGGACTGCTGAGGACTGGGGTAAAGTCATTTTCTCTGATGAATCCCCTTTCCGATTGTTTGGGGCTTCCGGAAAAAAGATTGTCCGGAGAAGACAAGGTGAGCGCTACCATCAGTCCTGTGTCATGCCAAAATTAAAGCATCCTGAGACCATTCATGTGTGTGGTTGCTTCTCAGGGGGATCACTCACAATTTTGCCTAAGAACACAGCCATGAATAAAGAATGGTACCAACACATCCTCCGAGAGCAACTTCTCCCAACCATCCAGGAACAGTTTGGTGACGAACAATGCCTTTTCCAGCATGATGGCACGCACTTGCCTGTATTAGGCGAAAAGCTGAGTAAGTAGCTGCTCGGCTAGAATAAACCATACGTATATTTTGGTATGAGTCTTCATGGCGGATCGAAACTCACAATGACTCTCTGTGTTGAGATTTTTGTTTGGCCTCCAACTCTGAGAACTTGTGGTCAATCCGTCAAGAGCGCGGGTGGACAAAACAACCCACAAATTCTGACAAACAAAAATTGAAGCATGCCAGCCAGATTGCAGAGTTTGAAAAGAAGGGTCAACACTGCAAATATTGACTCTTTGCATCAACTTCATGTAATTGTCAATAAAAGCCTTAGACACTTATGAAATGCTTGTAATTATACTTCAGTATTCCATAGTAACATCTGACAAAAATATCTAAAGACACTGAAGCAGCAAACTTTGTGAAAATTAATATTTGTGTCATTCTCAAAACTTTTGGCCACGACTGTACATGAAATTACCATCCCTTCAGATTTATAGGAAAAGAAACACTTCCCAGGACTTTGTTGTGTTCACTCACAGCATTAAGGACATGCAGCAGCAGTGATGTCTATGGCCATCTAGTCACATACGTCTGAGAATGGCCTATGGCTGTCTTGTTGAAATAAGGAATGATGATGCCGCTCTGAGGAAAGTCTGTGTGGTTATTCTAGAAATTAATAAAGAAATGACTGTAATAAAGTCGATCTATGCTTCTTACAGCCACATACAGATACACACAAACCCATGGACTGGAAACTACTGAGTTTCTGTTATGCTGGTGAATGAGGACCCAAAAGCGACGTAATAGAAACAGAGTCTTTATTCCAGTATCAAACAAACAATGATTCTCCTGGATATATCAAAGGTAAATCCAAAACAGGAAACTGAAATCCTCTCGTCAGTAGAGAGGAACGACTGGAGACGCGACCACAGACTGCAGGTCGCTTCAGGAAGGCACAGGCCGTAGCTGACATAGACACCTGCTCACACGCAGCATCTGAAGAAGCAAAAACACGACAGGCGGAACAAGGACACAGGACAGCAAACATCAAACAAGAATCCGACAAGGACAGAAGCGGAACACAGAAGGGAGAAATAGGGACTCTAATCAGAGGGCAAAATAGGGGACAGGTGTGAAAGAGTAAATGAGGTCGTTAGGAGAATGAGAAACAGCTGGGAGCAGGAACGGAACGATAGAGAGAGAGAGCGAGAGAGGGAGAGAGGAAGGGGGAGAGAGAGGGATAGAAAGAGGGAAAGAACCTAATAAGACCAGCAGAGGGAAGCACAGGGACAAGACATGATAATCAATGACAAAACATGACAGTTTCATCTTATCTGTCCTCCACTTTCAGTGAACATCTGGACCAGTTTACTGCCAGCAGTACCAGGGACCAATAGTAGTACTTGAGAACTGGGCTTTACCTCCATATCAGAGGGGTCAAAGGTCATGTATTGTCTCCCAGAACCCCCTGCAGCATCAGAGCATCAAAGCAGAGCCTGAATCTACGCATTAAGAGTGATGCTATGATCACAGCCCACCACACTGAACCACCCTGCCCCAGCCTGCCCAGAGTATTACTATACTGTACTAGAGAGGAATGAGAGAGGAACGGTTAAGCTCTTTGCAAAAGTTGTAAGTTGCAATGTGAATAGTACAACAATACAATCTAGTGGTGGAGGTACTGTAATTTAGGAGATCTGAAAAGTACTGTTTGAATATTATGGTGTAATTTATGTTTAATCAAATATTGATTCATATAGATCCTATTCATAGTGATATGACAGTATCACCCCAACTCTCATCAGAATGTCTATTATAATAGAGAGAATTACTGTGTTCTTCTCCACCTCTTCCACCTCATTCCGATAGCCCTGTCTTCTTTCATCAAACTGTGACCTCGCTCCCTTTCTCATATTAAACCTAATCTGGGTTGGTGGAGTATATTATACCTCTCCAACCCTACTGAACACACAATATTTCACGCTACGCCAACTTCGTATGAGACCTAGCAACTGATGACACGTTTTCC
This sequence comes from Salvelinus sp. IW2-2015, assembly GCF_002910315.2. Lineage (NCBI taxonomy): Eukaryota > Metazoa > Chordata > Actinopteri > Salmoniformes > Salmonidae > Salvelinus > Salvelinus sp. IW2-2015. Next base: position 39,436,808 of record NC_036848.1, read on the forward strand.
TACTATTGTATCTAGGTTCTCTTTTAAGCATGAATGAGAAGACGGATGAGGGTGACCTGAAGAAGGATAATGACAGAAAGGAACGAAGGATATAAGGGGAAATAGAACAAATAAAAGGATAGACAGACGACAGACACAAAGGGAAAAAATGGATGCAATCTTTGTTTCAAAATGCTTAAGAAGAAAACACACAGCAAAAAAATGAATATTCAAAGATAGCCTAATGTCAATGAATAAGAAACAGGATAAAATATTCAGGAGCATCACTTCACAGCCTTGCCATGTATTCTGATGAGAGGGCGCATTCAGCTTGTGAGTGGAGACCCATTGGCATTTCTGTTACTGAATCTAGTTCAAGCATAACATTAATTCTAGGGGACTATTCAGAATTCACAACAACTACAAGAGCCCCCTCCCCTCCTTTCACACACATAGACACACATACACACGCACATACGCGCTCATTATCTCTCTGTCTCTCTCTGACACACACACACACACACACACCTTGTCTCTCTGCTCTTCTCTAAGTGTTTCACCCTCCAGATGTTTGCTTCTTTCTTGCTTCCTCCTGTCACTTTGTTGTTTCTTCAATCCTATTCCTGTAATCCAGTGGTTCCCAAACTGTAGGGGGCGCGAGGGGTCGGCAGGGGGAGGGGGGGTGTCCCCCCTCAATTAAAATAAATATATACAGTTGAAGTCGGAAGTTACATACACTTAGGTTGGAGTCAATAAAACTCGTTTTTCAACCACTCCACAAATGTCTTGTTAACAAACTATAGTTTTGGCAAGTCGGTGCATGACACAAGTAATTTTTCCAACAATTGTTTACAGACAGACAATTGTTAACAGACAGACAAAGATCATACTTTTTGGAGAAATGTCCTCTAGTCTGACAAAACAAAAATAGAACTGTTTGGCCATAATGACCATCGTTCTGTTTGGAGGAAAAAGGGGGAGCTTTGCAAGACAAAAAACATCATCCCAAGCGTGAAGCACGGGGTGGCAGCATCATGTTGTGGGGGTGCTTTGCTGCAGGAGGGACTGGTGCACTTCACAAAATAGATGGCATCATGAGGAAAGAAAATTATGTGGATATATTGAAGCAACATCTCAAAACATCAGTCAGGAAGTTAAAGCTTGGTCGCAAATGGGTCTTCCAAATTGACAATGACCACAAGCATACTTCCAAAGTTGTGGCAAAATGGCTTAAGGACAACAAAGTCAAGGTATTGGAGTTGTCATCACAAAGCCCTGACCTCAATCCTATAGAAAATATGTGGGCAGAACTGAAAAAGCGTGTGCGAGCAAGGAGGCCTACAAACCTGACTATGGATATGGAAGACGTGCTGCACCATGAACTGGGCCGTCTCCTTGGCTGAAGGTAACTTAGGAAGAGGGATGAAATGAGCGGCCTTGGAGATGGTGGTGTTGCCATCTGACGAAGCCCAAAATCCAGAGAAATATGGGACCAGGGGCGATAAGGGACAGGAAGTGGTTGTAGGAGGCCAGAAGGAGCTTTCCGCGGAGATTTGCTTTAGATATTCCAGATTCTTGTGGTCGGTCCAAACCAAAAAGAATACCTAATTCAGAAACCAGAGTAGCATCCATAAAACTCTCATCTGCCCCAGAGTCAATGAGCACCCGTAGAGATTTAGACTGGTCTCCCCACAGCAGTAAAACAAAGGAGGGAGTGCGGTTAATGGGATTAAGAAGATTCCCAGTCTGGCTCACCAGAGTACTTGTGCCTACTACAGAGATAGGTCTCTTAACTGGGCAGGTGGCTATAGAATGTCCTGCAGCCCCACAGTACAGACAGCTGTTGGAACTCAGCCTATGTGAACGTTCCTTAGGCGATAATTTAGCTCTGCCCAGTTGCATAGGTTCCGGAGTATCTGACTCACCCGTCGCTGATGATTCTCGAGGGAGCTCGGGAGGCTTCGGATCCTCTTGGAAAAATAGCCTTCAGGGACTTCCGGATTCCTTCGAAGAAGAGTGAGCCACTGCGGATAAACGAGTGTGACCCAAGCCAGACCTCCTCTCACTCCTGCGTTCCCTTAGCCGCCCATCAATTTTAATGGTGAGGGCGATGAGGGAATCGAGGTCCACTGGCAATTCGCGAGCAGCTAGCTCATCCTTTATCACCTCCGATAGTCCGTGAAGGAAGGTATCGAAAAGGGAATCCGGATTCCAGGCACTCTCGGCAGCCATCGTGCGAAAGTCAACAGAGTAGTCTGCCACACTACGAGAACTTTGACGTAAATCCAGCAGTTTATGGGCCGCCTCTCTCCCGGATGCCGGAGAATCGAACACCTTCCTCACCTCTGCCATAAAATCCTCCAGATGATGACAAATGGTGGATTGTTTCTCCCAAACAGCCGTAGCCCAGGAGAGCGCCCTTCCCGACATTAGCGTAATAATATTTGCTATCTTAGATCGGTCCGAAGGAAACGAAGATGGTTGTAGCTCAAAAATAAGGAAGCATTGAGAAAGAAAACCCCGGCAGGTACCAGGATCCCCAGAGTATCGCTTCGGAGGAGGTAAGCGGGGTTCTCGGGGAGCCGGGGTAGGCTGTACAAACTTACCACTCACAGGGAAAAAGTTTCTGAGTGGTTGGGGGTTCTCAGAGGTGGTATGCTGCCTATAAGCTAACTCCCTAAATTTGCTCCATAATAGCCTTAAGCCCCTGGTCGTGGCGTTCTGTCAGGGAACGAAGCCCATCAGAAGGTCCTGAAGTAGCTCCTCATGCCTCCCAATGGTGGCTCCCTGTAGGGAGACAGCATGGCGGAGCTGATCCAGGTCTGCTGGGTCTGTCATGGCCAGTTCGTACTATAAGGGTACAAGGCGAGACCCAGATGCAGACACAGGAGGCAGATGGTTAGAGTCCAAGATGTTAATTAACAATCCAAAAGGGGAAGGCAAGAGAATGGTCGTGGACAGGCAAAAGGTCAAAATCAGTTCAGAGTTCCAGAGGTACAGAACGGCAGGCAGGCTTGAGGTCAGGGCAGGCAGAATGGTCAGGCAGGCGGGAATGGAGTCCAAAAAACAGGCAAAGGTCAAAGCCGGGAGGACGTAAAAGAGAATAGAAAAGCAGGAGCATGGGATAAAACACGCTGGTTGACTTGAACACACAATACGAACTGGCACAGAGAGACAGGAAACACAGGGATAAATACACCAGGGAAAATAAGCGACACCTGAAGGGGGTGGAGACAATCATAAGGACAGGTGAAACAGATCAGGTCGTGACAGTTATGGTGACCATATTACCGCCACACCGGCGGTCACGAGTCATGACGGCAGTCAAATTCCACGTGACCGTTAGACTTAGCTCTTATGCTGCTGATGGCCATTAGTAGCCTACCAAACTTGCTAACTGCCTGTACTTCGCACTCTATTGTCCCTTTAATGACTCTGACATCAATCAAAAATAAAAAATTCTAATCAAATAGTTCCTGAGAGCCCTTGAGCTCATGATGCGCAACATTTCTATAGGCGATGCAATTACTATAGGCTATGCAATTGCGTGAGGAAAGATTGATGACCTCTATTAGAAAGAGGAGTATCCCATCAATTTTCAATTGGCTAGGCCTACTATGTTTTTTTCTCAACTTTTCCTAATATTAAGCACATTTCTTCTCTTTACAACAGAAGTATAGCCTACCTGGCTGGCATGAAAATGAACCACGGGAAAAGCGTTCTCCATTCGCTATTTAAGCAGCTCCTGTTTCAAGACAGGTGCATGATAATGGTACATTCTAAATCAAAACAAATTTCACACATATATTATTTAGTATATGTAAAGACAAGATTAAATCAACAATAGTGTGATGGGTGACAATATTAGCCCATCACTTGTGAATTATTTATTATCACTTGTGAATGACGCCCAGCTTAAGGCATTTTTTCAAATAATAGTTGCAAACCTCATGTAGCCTAGCCCATAGCCCTATATGTTTTGATAAGGTTTGTATCACAACTAAAGTGGCCAGATAACTTAGCAAAATGAAGCACATTAATCCGCTTTACAACGGGTGTAAAGCCTGACTGGCATGCATACGCAGCGTGTGAGTTTCAAGTTTGGGGAAGATCATTTTCACCATAAAAATACACCGTTATAACAAAAGCATTACATGCATAATCACATTTGTGGTATCTTTTGAGAATTGTCTTTTCCTGCTAATGGAATATTTGCGCATATAGCCTACTGCCATGTGCGCATTGCTGTGCTTATAATGTGAAGAAATAAACAAATAGTTTAACATTTTAAGCTAAATGTTCTGATCTGTTGCGTCAGCCTCATTGCGTAAACAAGTTTTTTTGATTGCTAGTGGTTGTAATAATTAGGGATCTATCGCATCCCACAACTGTCCCAGACGGTTTGGAATATTTATTTCCCGCACAGAATAGGTCAACTTTTGTACTATGGGGGAAAGTAGATAGGCATAGGCTAATGCTTTGCTTTTGCTGTTTGTTAGGCTGTCACGTTCTGACCATAGTTCTTTTGTATTTTCTTTGTTTTAGTGTGGTCAGGGCGTGAGTTGGGTGAGTAATCTATGTTTTCTATTTCTGTGTTGGTTTTCTGTGTTTGGCCTGATATGGTTCTCAATCAGAGGCAGCTGTCAATCGTTGTCCCTGATTGGGAACCATATTTAGGTAGCCTGTTTTCTGTTGGGTTTTGTGGGTGGTTGTTTTCAGTCTTTGTGTGTCTGCACCAGATAGAACTGTTTCGGTTTTCACTTTGTTTGTTTTTGTATTTTGAGTTGTTCACTTCCATTAAATAAGATGAACAATTACCACGCTGCGCATTGGTCCTATGATCCTTCAAACTTCTCCTCCTCAGGCGAGGAGGAAGAAGACAGCCGTTACAGAACCACCACCAAAAAAGGACCAAGCAGCGTGGTAACGGGCAGCAGCAGGAGAACCAGCGATATCTGGAGAAATGGACTTGGGAGGAGATTCTGGATGGCAAGGGACCCTGGGTACAGGCTGGTGAGTATCGCCGCCCCAAAGCTGAGCTGGAGGCAGCGAAAGCGGAGAGGCGGTGGTATGAGGAGGCTGCACGAAAGCGCGGCTGGAAGCCAGAGAGGCAGCCCCAAACATTTCTTGGGGGGACACAAGGCTAAGCCAGGTAGGAGACCTGAGCCAACTCCCCGTGCTTACCTTGGAGAGAGAGCGACCGGGCAGGCACCGTGTTATGCAGAGATGCGCACGGTGTCCCCGGTAAGCAGGCATAGCCCGGTGCGGTACATAGCAGCACCTCGTATCGGCCGGGCTAGAGTGGGCATCGAGCCAGGTGCCATGAAGCCGGCTCTACGCATCTGGTCTCCAGTGCGTCTCCTCGGGCCGGTGTACATGGCACCAGCCCTACGCATGGTGTCCCCGGTTCGCCAGCACAGCCCAGTGCGGGCTATTCCACCTCCCCACACTGAACTGGCTACGGGGAGCATTCAGCCAGGTAGTGTTGGGCAGGCTCGGTGCTCGAGACCTGTAGTGCGCCTCCACGGTCCGGTCTATCCGGTGCCTTCTCCACGCACCAGTCCGCCTGTGGCAGCCCCTCGCACCAGTCCAGTACCACCAGTGTCAACACCACGCACCAGGCTTCCTGTGCGTCTCCAGAGTCCAGTACGCCCTGTTCCTCCTCCCCGCACTTGCCCAGTGGTGCGTGTCCCCAGCCCGGTACCACCAGTTCCGGCACCACGCACCAGGCCTACTGTGCGCCTCAGCAAGCCAGAGCTGCCCGTCTGTCCAGCGCCGCCTGAGTTGCCCGTCTGTCCAGCGCCGCCTGAGCTGCCCGTCTGTCCAGACCCGCTGAGCCGCCCCGTTTCCTTGTTTTCCCCCAGGCGTTCCCCGCCCCTTTGGAGGGCCGCCCGTCTGTCCAGTGGCGCGAGCCGCCGTCTGTCCTGAGCCGCTAGAGCCGTCCGTCAGTCAGGAACCGCCAGAGCCGCCCGCCAGTCAGGAGCCGCCAGAGCCGCCCGCCAGTCAGGAGCCGCCAGAGCCGCCCACCAGTCAGGAGCCGTCAGAGCCGCCCGTCAGTCAGGAGCTGTCAGAGCCGTCCGCCAGTCAGGAGCTGTCAGAGCCGACCGCCAGTCAGGAGCTGCCAGAGCCGTCCGCCAGTCAGGAGCTGCAAGAGCTGCCTTCAGTCCTGAGATGCCCCTCAGTCCTGAGCTGCCCCTTAGTCCGGAGCTGCCCCTCTGCCCCTCAGTCCGGAGCTGCACTTCAGTCCGGAGCTGTCCTTCAGTCCGGAGCTGCCCTTCAGTCCGGAGCTGCCTTTCAGTCCTGAGCTACCCCTCAGTCCTGAGCTACCCCTCAGTCCTGAGCTGCCCCTCAGTCCTGAGCTGCCCCTCAGTCCTGAGCTACTCTCAATCCTGAGCTACCTCTCAGTCCTGAGCTACCCCTCAGTCCAGAGCTACCCCTCAGTCCAGAGCTACCCTCAGTCCTGAGCTACCCCTCAGTCCTGAGCTGCCCCTCAGTCCGGAGCTGCCCCTCAGTCCGGAGGAGTTTTTTCAGTCCAGAGGCGTCCTTAGTCCAGAGGCGTCCTTCAGTCCTGTGGGCCCATTTATTAGGGTTCCCAGGCCAGGGTCGGCGGCGAGGGTCGCCGTTCCTAGGAGGCCACTAAAGCGGACAAAGACTATGGTGGAGTGGGGTCCACGTCCTGCGCCAGAGCCGCCACCGCGGACAGATGCCCACCCAGACCCTCCCCTATAGGTTCAGGTTTTGCGGCCGCAGTCCGCACCTTGGGGGGGGGGGGGTAACTGTCACGTTCTGACATAGTTCTTCTTGTATTTTCTTTGTTTTAGTGTGGTCAGGGCGTGAGTTGGGTGGGATCTATGTTTCTATTTCTGTGTTGGTTTTCTGTGTTTGGCCTGATATGGTTCTCAATCAGAGGCAGCTGTCAATCGTTGTCCCTGATTGGGAACCATATTTAGGTAGCCTGTTTTCTATTGGGTTTTGTGGTGGTTGTTTTCAGTCTTTGTGTGTCTGCACCAGATAGAACTGTTTCGGTTTTCACTTTGTTGTTTTTTGTATTTTGAGTTGTTCACTTCCATTAAATAAGATTAACAATTACCACGCTGCGCATTGGTCCTCTGATCCTTCAAACTTCTCCTCCTCAGACGAGGAGGAAGACGACAGCCGTTACATAGGCCTACTTACCTTGTTTGCTGACGAAAAGTAAATGTGGACAATTCTTCCAATATCTTCAATATGCACCTCGGAGTTGGATAAGGAGGTGCGCAGTTGTGTCCCTGATGTGTCTGTCTTTACTTGTTGCCTGTGAGAAAGACCCGATCACGTGACTGAGAGCCATGTGAGTGAGAGTCTCTTCGGCACGCAGCCAGGAGAAGGGAATTATAATTATTATATTCAGCCCAAGGGCACAATGGCCACTGGCTGCAAAATACATTGATTTTTTCAGGGGGCATTTTGGCCACACAAAGGGGATGCAGCTAGGAAATTTGAGGCATTGTGAAGTGCTAGTCAAATTGTGAATGAGAGACTGATGAAGTGTGTACAGCCTGCGCAAAAAAACAAAGCAGAGCTCATGCCTATCGTGCAACTTTTTTCAAATAATCATTAGAGTCGCATCATGCAGCCTTAGAATGTATTAAAAATCAAAACATATAGCCCAACATTTGTACTACAACTAAAGTTACATAAATAACTCTAAATTAAGAATATAGGAGTACCTGWTTCTTTGTTAACTGCATAACACAGAAAATATAATTTCTATTTTATTCAGCTATGTTCAATTGTTTTCTTCATACTATAAAATAATGCCAAGGAATTCTAAGCAAATCTTGTCTGCTAAATTAACTAGTGTAGCCCACAGCCATATGGCATAGCCAGATCAGGGTCTAAAATAAGGACAATTCAGAGTATGCTATTCTGTTCTTCTGAAATACACTACATTTTCTTCATATCATGTTTCTTTAGACCGGTCTAAATTAAATCATGGATTTATTGTGATGGTGTAGACTATATTACATTGATTTATTATCCTTTTTAAAATGTAGATGTTCCAAAGGTCTGCATCAGTGGTTTGTAGGCTATGCGTAGAAGCCAGAAGATGCTAAATGTGTTTATGTTAATTAACGGTCAATTACCATGAGACCGGCAGTTATTTGCTTGACAATCACGGGCTGACAAAAAATGTCATGATCGCCACAGCCCTACGTGTGACATATGCATAGTTTCTTGAAATGGGTCACAAATGAGTAGAATTGCAGGAAATAAGATTTAAACCTGCAATATTCTCTCCACCAACAAGAGGGGTGTGAACAGTTTGTCATGAACAGTGCTTGTGCCCATATAAATAGACGTGGTGCGGGGGGGGGGGGGGGTCCCCAATGCTGGAAATGGGGCCCTGAGTGAAAAAGTTTGGGAACCCCTGCTGTAATCTGTCTATCCATCCATCCTTACCCTGTCGTCTACCTCTCTCTCTCTCTCCCTCCAAACCTGTCTGTGACTCCATCCCCCTTGTCACCTATCTGTCTTTCCCACAACTTTATTCCTCCATTCTCCCTTGTTCATAATCCCTTGCTTCCATAAACCTGTCATTTCGCTGCCTCTCTCTCTGGCTTTCCCCCTTGGCCCAGTATCTCTCTCTTTTTCACTTTCAAGTCTCCAGTCCTATTTACTCCTGCTTTTCTTCCCCCACTCTCATGGTGTACTTACTATACAACCCCTGTTGTCCCCTATTCCCTCCTCTCTTTCTATTTCTCTCTTACTCTGATCCAGAAAGACCATATAAATGAAGCGGTGAACAGACACACACAGTCACTGAACTGCTTTGGCGGAAGTGAAAGTGTTGAGAAAGGAGAGGAAAGGAGAGGATGGTGAAAGGGAAAGTAAAGGAGAGTAAAGAAGAGTAGAGCAACGGTTGAGGGAGAGCAAAAACCCTTGTCAATCTGTACCTGTTTATAATTTCAAACAATTTAGGTTTTCTATAATCCACACTGGGAGAAACTGTTCTAATCTGAGCTGGAGTCAGTGTGTGTGCAGATATGCGGAGAGGAACACCAGTGCATCAGCTGCCATCCAGGCTCTTGTCGTTGGATTCCAGCTGCTGTGGTTTTGACTGACAGGCGGAGGGTATCGCTGTGGTCTCAGCACAGGTTAGAATTGGAAACAAACCAAACACAAGGAAGATTTCAGACAGGGTTGCCAGGTCTAGCTAAAAATGTATAGCTCAATGACCTCTGAAAACCCGCCCACAAGGGCTGAAAACTAGCCCCAAAAAATGTTTCACAGCAAGAGAGGAGTTGCCACATTTATCCAATAAACCCTTTTTCCATAACTTTATTGAGAAAATTAAGAACGAATATCAACATCATTCTTAAGTAGGCTAAGAAGCTAAATTCTGTTTTCCATCAAAATAATAATTATTGCGAGTTTAAGAATATGTCGCAAGAGAAAAGATAAATCACTCCTATTAAACTCTCCAGACCATTTCCTGGACCCACTGTGACTATTAAAACCTACCCTAACCAGAAACCGTGGATAGATGGCAGCATTCACGCAAAACCTAAAGCGTGAGACACCGTATTTAACCATGGCAAGGTGACTGGGAATATGGCAGAATACAAACAGTGTAGTTGTTCCCTCCACAAGGCAATCAAACAGGCAAAACGTCAGCATAGACACAAAGTGGAGTCGCAATTCAACGGCTCAGACACGAGACGTATGTGGCAGGGTCTACAGACAATCACGGACTACAAAAGGAAAACCAGTCACGTCACGAACACCGATGTCTTGCTTCTGGACAAGCTAAACACCTTCTTTGCACGCTTTGAGGATAACACAGTGCCACCAACACGGCCCACTACCAAGGACTGTGGGTTCTCCTTCTCCGTGGCCGATGTGAGTAAGACATTTAAGCGTGTTAACCCTCGCAAGACTGCCAGKCAGACAGCATCCCTAGCCGCATCCTCAGAGCATGCACAGACCAGCTATCTGGTGTGTTTACAGACATACTCAATCTCTCCCTATCCCAGTCTGCTGTCCCCACATGCTTCAAGTTGGCCACCATTGTTCCTGTACCCAAGAAAGCAAAGGTAACTGAACTAAATGACTTCTGTCATCATGAAGTGCTTTGAGAGACTAGTCAAGGATCATATCACCTCCACCCTACCTGATACCCTAGACCCACTTCAATTTGCTTACCGCCCCAATCGATCCACAGACAATGCAATCGCCATCTCACTGCACACTGCCCTATCCCATCTGGACAAGAGGAATGCCTATGTAAGAATGCTGTTCATTGACTATAGCTCAGCATTCAACACCATAGTACCTTCAAAGCTCATCATTAAGCTTGAGGCCCTGGGTCTGAACCCCGCCCTGTGCAACTGGGTCCAGAACTTCCTGACGGGCCGCCCCCAGGTAGTCAACACTGGGGACCCACAAGGGTGCGTACTCAGCCCCGTCCTGTACTCCCTGTTCATCCATGACTGTGTGGCCACGCACAGCTTCAACTCAATCATCAAGTTTGCAGACGACACAACAGTAGTAGGCTTGATTACCAACAATGACGAGAAAGCCTACAGGGAGGAGGTGAGGGCTCTGGGAATATAACCTCTCACTCAATGTCAACAAAACCAAGGAGATGATCGTGGACTTCAGGAAACAGCAGAGGGAGCACCTCCCTATCCAAAATCGATGGGACCACTGTGGAAAAGGTGGAAAGCTTCAAGTTCCTTGGCGTACACATCACTGACYAACTAAAATGGTCCATCCACACAGACAGCGTAGTGACGCTCTGGAGAAGGAAGAAATTTGTCTTGGCACCTAAAARCCTCACAAACTTTTACAGATGCACAATTTTTACAGATGCACAATTGAGTGCATCCTGTCAGGCTGTATCACCACCTGGTACGGCAACTGCACCGCCCACAACCGCAGGGCTCTCCAGAGGGTGGTGCGGTCTGCCCAACACATCACCGGGGGCAAACTACCTGCCCTCCAGGACACCTACACCACCGATGTCAGAGGCCAAAAAGATCATCAAGGACAACCACCACCCGAGCCACTGCCTGTTCACCACGTTATCATCAAGAAGGTGAGGTCAGTACAGGTGCATCAAAGCATGGAACAAGAGACTGAAAAACAGCTTCTATCTCAAGGCCATCAGACTGTTAAACAGCCATCACTAGCACATAAGAGGCTGCTGCCTATATACATAGACTTGATATCACTGGCCACTTGAATAAATTGAACACTAAGCACTTTAATAATGTTTACATATTTTGCATTACTCATCTCATATGTACAGTTGAAGTCGGAAGTTCACATYTACTTAGGTTGGAGTCATTAAAACTCGTTTTTCAACCACTCCATAAATTTCTTGTTAACAAACTATAGTTTTGGCAAGTCGGTTAGGTCATCTACTTTGTGTATGACACAAGTCATTTTTCCAACAATTGTTTACAGACAGATTATTTCACTTATAATTCACTGTATCACAATTCCAGTGGGTCAGAAGTGTACATACACTAAGATGACTGTGCCTTTAAACAGCTTGGAAAATTTCAGAAATTATGTCATGGCTTTAAAAGCTCCTGATAGGCTAATTGACATCATTTGAGTCAATTGGAGGTGTACCTGTGGATGCATTTCAAGGCCTACCTTCAAACTCAGTGCCTCTTTGCTTGACATCATGGGAAAATCAAAAGAAATCAGCCAAGATCTCATAAAAATGTGTAGACCTCCAGAAGTCTGGTTCATCCTTGGGAGCAATTTCCAAACGCCTGAAGGTATCATGTTCATCTGAACAAACAATAGTACGTAAGTATAAACACCATGGGACCACGCAGCCGTCATACTGCTCAGGAAGGAGACGCGTTCTGTCTCCTAGAGATGAACGTAATTTGGTGCAAAAAGTGTGAATCAATCCCAGAACAGCAGCAAAGGACCTTGTGAAGATGCTGGAGGAAACAGGTACAAAAGTATCTATAGCCACAGTAAAACGAGACCTATATCGACATAACCTAAAAGGCCGCTCAGCATGGAAGAAGCCACTGCTCCAAAACCGCAATAAATAGCCAGACTACGGTTTGCAACTGCACATGGGGACAAAGATCGTACTTTTTGGAGAAATGTCCTCTGGTCTGATGAAACAAAAATAGAACTGTTTGGCCATAATGACCATCGTTATGTTTGGAGGAAAAAGGGTGAGCCTTGCAACCCGAAGAACACCATCCCAACCGTGAAGCACGGGGGTGGCAGCATCATATTGTGGGGGTGCGTTGCTGCAGAAGGGACTGGTGCACTTCACAAAATAGATTACATCATGAGGTAGGAAAATTATGTGGATATATTGAGGCAACATCTCCAGACATCAGTCAGGAAGTTAAAGCTTGGTCGCAYATGGGTCTTCCAAATGGACAATGACCACAAGCATACTTCCAAAGTTGTGGCAAAATGGCTTAAGGACAACAAAGTGAAGGTATTGAAGTGGCCATCACAAAGCTCTGACCTCAATCCTATAGAACATTTGTGGGAAGAACTGAAAAAGTGTGTGCGAGCAAGGAGGCCTACAAACCTGACTCAGTTACACCAGCTCTGTCAGGAGGAATGGGCCAAAATTCATCTAACTTATTGTGGGAAGCTTGTGGAAGGCTACCCGAAACGTTTGACCCAAGTTAAACAATTTAAAGGCAATGCTACCAAATACTAATTGAGCGTATGTAAACTTCTGACCCACTGGGAATGTTAAAAGCTAAAATAAATCATTATCTCTACTATTATTCTGACATTTCACATTCTTAAAATAAAGTGGTGATCCTAACTGACCTAAAACAATGAATTTTTACTATGATTAAATGTCAGGAATTGTGAAAAACTGAGTTTAAATGTATTTGGCTAAGGTGTATGTAAACTTCCAACTTCAACTGTATATACTGTATTCTATTCTACTGTATCTCAGTCTATGTCGCTCGGACATTGCTCGTCCATACATTTATATATTCTTAATTCCATTCCTTTACTTAGATTCGTGTGTATTGGGTATATGTTGTGGAATTGTTAGATATTACTTGTTAGATCAGGTCTGGGCAACTCCAGTCCTCGGGGGCCTGATTGGTGTCACACTTTTCCCCCATCCCTAGCAAAAACAGCTGAATTAAACTAATTGCAGTTTTGACTGAAGATCATGATTAGTTGATTATTGGAGTCAGGTGTGTTAGCTGGGTCTGGGGCAAAAGTCTGACACCAATTAGGCCCCCGAGGACTGGAGTTGCCCAGGCCTGTGTTAGATATTACTGCACTGTCAGAGCTAGAAACACAAGCATTTCACTACACCCGCAATAACATCTGCTAAACACGTGTATGTGACCAATAAAATTTGATTTGATTTGATATACCACAAATAACAGCCCTTAGCTGTGGGAAATTGTCCATATACCACACACCCCTGAGGTGCCTTATTGCTATTATAAACTGGTTACTAACATAATTAGAACAGTAAAAACTATTTTTTTTTCATTCCCGTGGTACATGTCTGATATACCATGGCTTTCAACCAATCAGCATTCAGGGCTCAAACCACCCCGTTTGTATTTAAGAATTAAGGCCCAAAGGGTGGTGTATATGGCCAATATACCACGGCTAAGGGCTGTTCTTAGGCACAACAATGCAGAGTGTATACTTTCAGCCAATCAGCATTATGGGCTTGAACCACCCAGTTTATAATTGTAAATAAGTTGTGTTTGCGCAAGTGCATAACTATAGATAAATCCAACAGGAGAGTTTGAGTGATGAAAGTTGGACAGAGGATCCTGAAATCTCTGTGCAAGAACTTCCAAAAACGAATGTGCTGTTATTATGTGCCAGATGTTAAGGCTACAAACCGTTATAAATGGCCTATTTGCGAGATGTACTTCTTATTTTAATAGGCATAGGATACTGGCTAAAATCTGGGTTTATAATTGCAATTCAACTTTGCCATGGTTTGCTGAGGTAGATGCAGGTAGCCTATAGGCCCTGATATGCCAACATGTCAACATCTAATTTCAGGGAAAAGTCCACAATGAAACTGACATTAAATGTGGAGAATGATTCATTTGCGATAGGAGAGATGACCATGTTCACTATTGATAACTTCCAATTTAATGAGCTAAACATGGCCTTTAATACTTTAATAATAACACAAGGCTACAACAACAGTTACATACTTTTTGTTAAATCCGTTTGCCAGCTCCAGTGGCACAAATTGATTTGCAATGTCTCCAGTGGTATTATAATTTCAATATATGTATTGTATCAAATGGTACACTACACTTAATGGCCTTAATGGCCAACAGATGCCAATGTAGCCTATTATTCTCCACATTTAAAGTAATTTTCATTGTGGACTTTTCCCCGTGACACAAGCACTTGAAGGAGTTCCATAACTTCAATTTCAAATTTCCACTCGCGCAGTGCTCCAGACCCTAGAACTGAGCATGAGTACAACCCCTTACCTTGATGCTGTTATCCATAAGAAAAGTCGACATTAGAATGCAGTTTACTTTAAATCACCTCTGCGCGAATTTGACTAAAGAGCTCTAGTGCGCCTAAAGTCGTTTTCCAATGCTTTGTTGCCTTATTCCAGTTCTAGCGCGTTAATATGTTTTATGGGAAAAGGGTGTCTCCATAATGAACAATCTAAACAGCCTACCTACAACTGGTAAAAAGTTGTCACGATGTGCGAATGTGCTGCTCTGTCACCGTGACTCAACTGCCCTTGGTGCAGCACTCTATCAACCAGTGCGCTCAACGCACACACACCCCTCCGCCCCCCCTCTCCCCCACTCACTCATTAAAAAAAAAATATTTTTTATTTATTTTATTTCACCTTTATTTAAGCAGGTAGGCTAGTTGAGAACAAGTTCACATTTGCAACTGCGACCTGGCCAAGATAAAGCAAAGCAGTGTGACACAGACAACAACACAGAGTTACACATTGAGTAAACAATAAACAAGCCAATAACACAATAAACAATTCAATGACACAGTAGAAAAAAGAAAGTCTATATACAGTGTGTGCAAAATGCATGAGGAGGTAGGCAATAAATAGGCCATAGGAGCGAATAATTACAATTTAGCAGATTAACACTAGAGTGATAAATGAGCAGATGATGATGTGCAAGTAGAGATACTGGTGTGCAAAAGAGCAGAACGAGTTTTAATGACTCCAACCTAAGTGTATGTAAACTTCCGACTTCAACTCTATATATATATAATATTTATTTTTAATTTTTTATACTGTATATATTTATTTATTTGTTGTGATTTATCAGGGGGTGCTGCAGCACCCTCAGGATCCCTACTTCACGCGGCTATGCATATTTGTCGCCTACAATGCCTTCAGAAAGTATTCCCACTCCTTGACATTTTACACATTTTGTTGTGTTGCAGCCATAATTTCAAATTGATTAAATTGAGATTTTGTTTCACTGGCTTACACACAATACCCCATAATGTCAAAGTGGAATTATGTTTTTCTAAATTTTTKTAAATTAATTAAAAATGAAAAGCTGAAATGTCTTGAGTCAATAAGTATTCCACCCCTTTGTATTGGCAAGCCTAAATAAGTTCAGGAGTAAAAATGTGCTTAACAAGTCACATAATACACGGCATGGACTCACTCTGTGTTATAATAGTGTTTAACATTATTTTATTTTATGACTTTCTCATCTCTGCGCACCCCACATAAAATTATCTGTAATGTCCCTCAGTTTAGCAATGCATTTCAAATACAGATTCAACCACAAAGACCAGGGAGGTTTTCCAATGCCTAGCAAAGAAGGGCACCTATTGGTTGATGGGTAAAACAAATAAAAAGCAGACAGTTAATATCCCTTTGAGCATGATGAAGTTATTAATTACACGTTGGACACTGTATCAATACACCCAGTCACTACAAAGATACAGGCATCCTTCCTAACTCAGTTTCCGAAGAGGAAAGAAAACGCCCAGGGATTTAGTTCCAGAGTTTAATGGCTTTGATAGGAGAAAGCTGAGGATGGACCAACAACATTGTAGTTACTCCACAATACTAACCCAATTGACAGAGTGAAAAGACAGAAGTCTGTATAAAATAAAAATATTCCAAAACATGCATCCTGTTTGCAAAAAGGCACTAAAGTAAAACACCAAAATAATGTGGCAAAGAAATTAACTTTATGTCCTGAATACAAAGTATTATATTTGGGGCAAATCCAACACAAAATATAAATGAGTACCACTATTTATATTTTTAAGCATGGTGGTGGCTGCATCATGTTATGGGTATTTTTGCCATCGGCAAGTACTAGGGAGTTTTTTTTGATAAAAAGAAATGAAATACAGCTAACCACAGTCAAAATCCTAGAGGAAAACCTGGTTRAGTCTGCTTTCCAACAGACACTGGGAGACAAATTCACCTTTCAGCAGGACAAAAACCTAAAACACAAGGCCAAATATACACTGGAGTTGCTTACCAAGATGACGTTGAATATTCCTCGGTGGCCTAGTTACAGACTTAAATCATCTTGAAAATCTATGGCAGGACTTGAAAATGCCTGTTTAGCAATGATCAACAACTGTAARGCTCTGGGTGTCGGGGGGTGTGAAGTCAGACGCAGGAACAACAGAGAGTTCAATACGGTGCTTTTAATGCACAACCGGCAAACAAATGTCCATACGGACTTACTGGGTGTCACAAACAAATGTCCCAACTACGGAAGACAAAACCCAGTCCAAAATACATTTGTTAAACGGGAAAAACAAATACGTTCATCCACTCCCGAATCCAAAACTACAAATTAACAATCCCGCACAAAGAAGCGTACGGGCTGGCTGACTAATAAAGCCAAACTAATTAGCAATCACCTAAACACAGGTGTAACAAATAAACACATAAGGAGGGGGAGGAAAAAGAGTCAGTGGCAGCTAGTAGGCCGGTGACGACGACCGCCGAGCGCCACCCGAACGGGAAGGAGAGCCTGCCTCGGTTGAAGTCGTGACAACAACCAACTTGACAAAGCTTGAAGAATTTAAAAAAGAACAACGTGCAAAGAAAGCTCTTAGAGACTTACCCAAAAAGACTCACAGATGTAATCGCTGTCAAAGGGGATTCTAACATGTATTGACTTAAGCGTGTGAATACTTATGTAAATGAGATGTTTCTGTATTTAATTTTCAATAAATTTGCTACAATTTAAAAAAATATGTTTTCACTTTGTTGTTATGGGGTATTGTGTGTAGATGGGTGAGAGAGAAAAATATATTAAATCAATTTAGAATTCAGGCTGTAACACAACAAAATGTGGAGTAAGTCAAGGGAAATGAATACTTTCTGAAGGCTCTGTATCTGTCTTTCCTACAGCTTCATTCCTCTGTTCTTCTTTGCTCATAATCCCTTGCTTCCGTAGCCCTGTCGTTCCGCTGCCTCTCTCTCTCTCTCGCTTTCCCCATTGGCCCAGTATCTCTCTCTCTTTTTCACTTTCAGGTCTCCAGTCGTATTTTCTCCTGCTTTTCCTCCCCCACTCTCACGTTGTACTTACTATACACACCCTGTTGTCCCCTATTCCCTCTTCTCTCTCTCTCTTTCTATTTATCTCTCTCTCTGACCAAGAAAGACCATACAAAGGAAGAGGTGAACAGACACACACAGTCACTGAACTGCTTTGGCGGAAGTGAAAGTGTTGAGAGTAGAGCAACGGTTGAGGGAGAGCAAAAACCCTTGTCAATCTGTACCTGTTTATAATTTCAAACAATTTAGGTTTTCTATAATCCACACTGGGAGAAACTGTTCTAATCTGAGCTGGCGTCAGTGTGTGTGCAGATATGCGGAGAGGAACACCAGGCTCTTGTCGTTGGATTCCAGCTGCTGTGGTTTTGGCTGACAGGCGGAGGGTATCGCTGTGGTCTCGCTCCAGGATGGAATTGGAAACAAACCAAACACATGGAGGATTCCAGAGTTGGAACTCTGGACTTAAGCTGGCAGACACACACAAGACATCACATCACACACACACACACAACCCACCACACACACCCACACACACACACACACACACACACACACACCAACACACACACACACACACACACACACACACACACACACACACACACACACACACACACACACACACACACACACACACACACACACACACACACACACACACATACGAACACACTCACCCTCACATGCACACACTCATTTGTGTGAGAGGGTGGAGAAGAAATCGAATGAGTGTAGGACAAATGAGAAGCAGACTGAGAGATAAACAGAGCACCCGCAACTAAACGACAGGAGGGATAAAAACAGGTGTTAGCTTTTCAATGCCTGACTTTTAGCTACATACCTTTAGACAGAGCAGAACAAACACACACACACTTACATTACAGTACTTACTTAAAAACAGGGTAATTTGTGACAGAAAGTAAAGAACATCTCAGTTGTGCTCTTTTTTTATATCTTCCACTACCCTCTCTTCTCAGGGGATGATGTGAGCAGCAGCTGTATAGGATTGCCTCCCCTCCCTCACTCTCCCTTTTCCCTTTCTCCTTTCTCTCTCTCTCTCTCTCTCTCTCTCTCTCTCTCTCTCTCTCTCTCTCTCGTCTCTCTCTCTCTCTTCTCTCTCTCTCTCTCTCATCTCTCTCTCTCCTCTATGCATAATTCC
>NC_036848.1:39455485-39637814 GCF_002910315.2 Salvelinus sp. IW2-2015
TCTCTCTCTCTCTCTCTCTCTCTCTCTGCTCTCTCTCTCTCTCTCTCTCTCTCTCTGCTCTCTCTCTCATCTCTCTCTCTCCTCTCTCTCGCTCTCTCTCTCTCTCTCTCTCTCTCTCCTCTCTCTCTCTCTCTCTCTCTCTCTCTCTCTCTCTCTCTTCTCTCTCTCCTCTCTCTCTCTTCTCTCGTCTTATCCCCACTGTCTTGCTTTCCTCTCTCTCTCTCCTCTCGCTTCTGTTCATTGTGTTGAGCAGAGGGGATTGAATTTGGCTCCTGAACTGTTACGTTTTCACAGAGCTCAGAGCGAGTCGCATTCAACAGCACACACACACTCTCACACACACACTCTCACACACACCCACTCGCGCACACACACACACACGCGCGCACACAGGGAGGATTGTCAGCAAGCGCAGCGCGGTGCTCTGTGGGATTGCAACCACAAGTGGACTGGTCTGGTCTGGACCTCCAAGCCACCCTCAAACACTGAGCTAGGAGGAGGAACAGGGAAACACTGCTTTAACGAGAGGAGAGGTCGCCTGTGGTGGACAAAGCTGCTACAAAACTACTTGGGGAATGGAAAAAACATAAGGAAAAATACAAACTCCTTTACCCTATAAAGAAAAATTATGAGTAAAGTTTGTGGTTAATTGTTCATGGAATATACCCTGGTATATTGAAACTGCTGCTTTCTCTAAAGGCAATTTCAAAAGACAAAGGTAAGACAAACCTACTACGATGGTTCAGAGGATTTTAGTCCAGAGCATCAGATATTTTAGCTATTTTGCACTGTTCTGAGTAACCGGCATGCTTGTACCAAAACAAAAATGTAAAATCTACAAACACTCTCTGTCTGTTCCCATTATTCATAAATCGCATATGTGAGTGATTGAACTGTGGGTGAACCTTTCAATTATGTTGAAAAACTATGGAACGTCAGTTAGTATTCGTTTGTTTGAGAGACAGGAACCACATACTTTAGATTTTTGGACTATTAGATTTTTCTTTGTTGTTTCTCCCCAAACTTGTTGTTCTGTCTCTGACTACAAGCCCTGCTCTGAGACTTTGACCTCTGGTCTGACCCACCAWAGAGGACTGTTCTAAAGCCTCAGCTTGGCACTGAGGATGGGGTGTACCATGGCAGCTTGCCCCCTGTCCTGCCTCCTCCTCATCCTATCCTTCATCCTGACGGGGCCCAGCCTGGCCCAGGACCTCACCAGCTCCACCACCACTGACCCGGACACTGTCCAAACCCAGACAGCCAATCAGACAGCTCCGATGATCCCCACCATGACGGAGCCCGTCACCACGCTAGTAACCACAGAGTTCAGTGGCGTGTCGACGCCCAGCGGCGACATCGCGGATGATGAGGATGCCATCCCTACCAAAGGCACCCGTTGCCAAGGTTACTACGATGTGATGGGCCAGTGGGACCCACCTTTCAACTGCAATATGGGTGTTTTCCTGTACTGCTGTGGCACCTGCTTCTACCGCTTCTGCTGCCAATTCAGAGGGCAGCGGCTCGACCAGAGCATCTGCTCAAACTATGACACACCCATCTGGGCCAACACGGGCAAGCCCATCACCACGGTGACCGAGGGCCATGGCAACCAGGAGAGAGACCGCACCCATATGATTGTATACATCATCTGTGGAGTGGTGGCCATCATGGTGCTGGTGGGCATCTTCACCAAGCTGGGCCTGGAGAAGAGCAGGGGATCGGCAGGGGCGCAGAACGACCTCAGCAACTCCAGGTGAGGGAGAGTGTGTGTGTGTGTGTGTGTGTGTGTGTGTGTGTGTGTGTGTGTGTGTGTGTGTGTGTGTGTGTGTGTGTGTGTGTGTGTGTGTGTGTGTGTGTGTGTGTGTGTGTGTGTGTGTGTGTGTGTGTGTGTGTGTGTGTGTGTGTGTGTGTGTGTGTGTGTGTGTGTGTGTGTGTGTGTGTGTGTGTGCGTCAAAATTTCACAAACTTGTTCAGGAAGCTACCTGATCACTTTAGCCAGTATTGTAATTACATTCATGTTGAATATTGAAGGTAACTGCAGGGTGATGTTGTGTTTACCAACAATCTTTAGGGAATATGACCTGCTCCAGAAAGTGAGAGGGAGAGAGAGAGAGCGAGGAGAAGAAAGGCACAAAGGAAAAGAGACAAAGAGAGGAAGGAGATCACAATATGGCCAGAGGTACAGTATAGTAATCTATAGATATCAAGCAAAATCTGTTTACAGTACAAGCCAAAAATTACGCATATACTTATCAAAACAAAACATTGAGGGGAAGTTTCAAGTATTCCAAATAATGTATCATATTCCCCAATAGCTACAGTATGTACATCACATGACTTCTCATTCAGGCTTCATCTCACTGTACAGCGTTTTAGCCAGCGTCAGTCAGGTTAAATATCTGGTTCAGTGTTGGAGCAGAACCTCATGGACATCATTACTGAAACACTGCTGTGCTACATGGTGTCAACTCTCCCTCCTTTAATCAGTTTTCCTGTTGTCTTTCCTCCTCCTTATCTCGCTTTCTTTTGTATTACACCTTTCTCTCCTCTCTTCCGGCAGCCCTTGGGTTTTTGAGGTAATCAACGGAGGCAGGGCTGCAGGGGAGAAGAGATTTCGCCCCATCAGAATCTTTCTCTCTCTCTCTCCCTCTCCCTCTCCCTCTTTCTCTCTCTCTCTCCCTCTCCCTCTCCCTCTCCCTCTCCCTCTCCCTCTCTCTCTCTCTCTTTCAAACTCCCTTTCTTTGTGTTGTTTTCCCCCCCATTTCTCTCCCTTTCACGCTTTCTCTCCCTTTCACACTTTCTCTCCCTTTGTCCTTTTCCCTCTCTCCTCCACTTCCCCTCTATCGCTGCCTTCGACTGCTGACTTATGTTGCCTCTTTTACAGTAATGTCTATATTAGCCAATAGTTAATAACTCCGCCATGGTTTCATATAACTCCACCTAGCCAATATTGAGATATGGAAATCTTCTAATGACCTCAATGATCCCCCTGTCATAAAAAAGTTTTTAAAATACATTTAATAAATAAATAAAAAGCCCAAAGTAATGTTTTTATTTCTCTCTGAAATCCACGTATATGCAGTAGTTATCCCGCAGGGAGTGAACAGTTGCTCTCGTACGAGGCCGTCTACATCTTCAGTTTGGATAAATATTCCCAGGATTTAATGTTTTTCAGAGGTTAACACCTCTCAAAAATAGAACGCTCCCCGACTATATACACTCCTCGGCTGATTAACACTTCTTAACAGATTAACTGCCCTGGCCAGATTAGACTCGCACAGATTAAATAAACTTCTCTCAGATTACTGGAATACTGTCGCTACTCGTCGTTATTACTCCTGGCTGGTCTAGCTGTGTAGCTTTAGAGGCCAACTCATTTCTACACAGACCATTTTGTCCATCTCTCTCTCTCGCTCTCTCTCTCTTCCTTTCTGTCTCCCTCTTTCGGCAACAGGCACACTGCAGTGCTGCTCTATAGGGCCCTTATTAGACCAGCATGGGGTGTCTGTCTCTCACATCTGGTAGTCAGCTTCTACCAGGGCAGGTGTTAGTTCATTACTCCTCTCAATCCCCCTCTAAAACCTCACAGCAGTTAGCAGTGTACGGTCCATCACACACTGCTCCAATTCTTGATTCCCAAAGGACAGAATGTGCCACTCTACCCGCCCCCAGGTGATGCATGTCGAATCTAATGGAAGATATCAACTGGAAGGGACTTAAAACAAACAACAATGACATTCATCCTAAAAGGCATCATGCCTGACATACTGTATAGTGATTTATAGTTCAATTAACAACAAGAATGATGATACTGACGTTTAGGTTGTGGTAGTGCATGGTTCAGATCACAACATTCAGAGGACACGGGCCCCAGGCATGATAGCATGGCTAACAGTATCCACTTTACACCACCATGGGTGAGAATTAACATGGGGAAGAGAGAGGCCTGGTGTGGTGGTCCATTGATCTGATCTAAGTGTGTGTGTGTGTGCATGCATGTGCCTGTGCGCGCGCCCGCGCATGTTGGTGTGAGAGGGACACACGGCAAGCCATTGGCCCTTTAGATATCATGTTATATAACCTGGGACTAAGATGGCTTCTAAAAGGGCTTGACCCTTGTTATACTGCTATGTCCTTCAATAAGGCAAATAAACAATAGAAATGTCCGAAAATAAACCTCAACAAATGTAATTGCTTTCCCAATTCCCACTCTACATTCTTCTTTGATGAGCTACACCTTTTATGTCGCCTTTCCTTTGCTGCTGAGTTTCAATGTGACTTTCAGTATTTTGTTGTAAAAAAAAAAAGACTAAAAAAAGATGAAATCGTAAAACACCCCTTTCCTGCAGTCAAATTACCAAATTGCCATCTAGTGGCCTCATGGGTGGAATGTTACAAATCTTTTTCATAATTTTATAATTAATAAGCATTGTTTCAAAAAACCTGTCGAAACTCCAGTGTTTCTATGTCAAACGTCTTTGTAATATTCCAGTCTTCCGTGATGTACAGTATATACAGTGTAATATCTGACATAGTACAGGTGTCTTCTTTGTTTTAAGCCTAGAACCATATATTTACCTGATTTGTTTGATATTAATAGTTAACGATTATATACTTGACATTTCTGTTCTATTAATGCTGTGTTTCTGTAAAGGGATGGTTTCCACTCTAGCTTCCTGCAGTTAGTCTGGGCGTATGGTCAAGTAAATGGGTTTTCCTTGAGATACCTTAAGCTGACAATGACTTGGTTATAAAAACCTAAAGCTGGCATTCCATAGACAAGATGTGGTGTGTGACCCTGGAAGAGTTTTGAACAATCCCTCATTGTCTCATCTTCCTGTCATCTGGGAAACTAAGCCGGATTGGGGGTAAAACAACATCCGTACGGATAACCAGGAGATGAACCAAGGTGGTTTATGATGCCCCCCGATCCGCATGGGAGGGGTGGAACTAGCCCTGACTAAGCATTTTTAGGTCTCCTATATTTTAAAAAACATATATTTATCCTTTATTTAACTAGGCAAGTCAGTTAAGAACACATTCTTATTTACAATGACGGCCTAGGAACAGTGGGTTAACTGCCTTGTTCAGGGGCAGAACGACAGATGTTTACCTTTCGGTTACTGGCCCAACACTCTAACCACTAGGCTACCTGTTTTTTCATTATCAGTTAGGCTGCTCGGCCCAACAGTCAAGAGTGTTGTGTTGACTAGTCTCAATATTGCAATAATTAATCAATATTAAATAAAGACGATTGTTTGAAGAAATGATAAAGCCTCTCTCGGTATGAATTTCCACGACACAACCCAAAGGAAGATGCAGACAGACAGACAGGCCTCCTTCTTCCTCTATCCTATCCCTCTATCATTCAGCTTTCCTTCAGAGTTGGTTTAGGTTTGCTATGAGTGCTCTCTGATTTTATACACCCCTCTCCATCCATTCATCCTAGTCCAGCTGTGATGGATACTTAGTGACATTTACCTTCCCCTGACCTCCTCCTCGGGCTCTCCCTCTCACCCCTGGACAGACACACATGAGGGTCACTGCTCATTGACTCAGCTCCAAGGGGTTGAATTCTCATGTTACCATTTTTTTCTGAATATCACAACATGGAGCAGAATTGGATGTAAGGCAAGCTAGATACCACGCTGTCAGGGAAACCAACATCAGGGGACTCTGTTGTGAGGCAAGAAAGAGAGAAAGTGTTGAGGTAGTATTAATGAATCATCTGTGCCCAGACCTGCCGCTAGTTATAGCATATAGTGACCATGTATCCTGTGTTTGGCTGTCCATAGAAGACAGGTTAGTGTGCTTGTGAGTTTTAAAGCCGTTTCCCGTGTGGTTCTGCCTGGATGCCACTGCATGTTTTATGCCCAATTCCAAATCGATTTTTAACCTCTAACACCTCAGCACTTGTTTGGATCTGAAAAGATTGGATAGATAATATACAGGTTTAAACAGTATTTCCTGGAATCCTGTGTGTTTCTGAATGCCACTGAATGTTTTTAATTATCAATTCCATATGGAACCCTAGCTTCTACCTTCTGAGCACTTGTTTAGATCTGCGTACCATTAGGCAGTAGCATTGGGCAGCGTGCCCAATATGATATTACAAATGCTAAAACCAATCTATTATTTTTAAATGAAGACTATAGAAATGATGGATAGGGGTCGATTTGTAATTGGTTATTGGTGTTCCCAAGGTTTCTCTGAATGGGTGTACATGTTCCCATATGGCCGTAGAGTGCCACTAGGTGTATGTGAGCACTGTAACGATAATCCAAACTGACAGGGCATTCTGAGTGAGATTTAACTGCATTGTTGATAGAGGGATGGAGAGGGGGAAATTAAGAGAGCGCTAGTGGGAAAGAAAAAGGAAAAGGGAGATAAAGGGAGAAAGAGATGAAGGGAGGGTAAGAGAGAAAGATGGGGAAAGGGAGAGAGGGAGAAATATGGAGAGGGAAAGAGAAAGGGAGAAAGGCTGCGATGTACAGAGCGAAAGGGAGAGAGAGGCAGAGTGAGAGTGACATCACAAAGCATTGGGGCTGACGCAGAAAGAGAGGTTAAGCATTGTTTTGGGAAAAGGTCAGCTGAGGTGACACATTCATAAACATACAAACGCGAGAACACATACACACCCCTTCACAACTCATCAAGGCCTAATTTGTTTGCTGTAGTCTCCTTCCTGTCCATTGTTCTCTCGTTACTCTGTGCTCATCACCATCACAAGCACGCCAATTTCAACAATTCACATGACATTATTCACACCGATTCCAAATCCAGGCCAGGGTAAACCCAAAGTGCTCCATTGAAGTCTATGATAATAGTGCTGAAACTTAGAGTTTCCAGATATTTTCATTGAGAATATGGTTCATGAAGTCAAGGAGAAAGGACATCTATGCTTTTGAAACTGCACACAGAGTTAATAAAATGAGAAATTACATTAGTACTTTTTGGGGGGGTAATTATAAAAAAACAACATTATTGTGATTCATCAGAGGTACTGCAGCACCCTCAGCACCCCTACTTCCCGTGGCTATACTTTGTTAATTATTGTATTTTTTATCTCTGAAGACTATCCAACTGTGCAGTTTCACAAAAATTCTGAATCTATGTACATTTTACGGACACAGTGTAACGGTTGTCGTCGGTGGAAGGAGAGGACCAAAGCGCAGCGTGGTTAGTGTTCATCTTATTTAATAATAATCCAAAACTGAACACTTCAAATACAAAACAACAAAGAAAAAAACGAAACAGTTCTGTCTGGTGCAGACACACAAAGACTGAAAATAACCACCCACAAAACCCAACAGAAAACAGGCTACCTAAATATGGTTCCCAATCAGGGACAACGATTGACAGCTGCCTCTGATTGAGAACCATATCAGGCCAAACACAGAAATAGAAAATCATAGAAAAACTAACATAGACAACCCACCCAACTCACGCCCTGACCATACTAAAATAAAAGACAAAACAAAGGAATTAAGGTCAGAACGTGACACACAGTATATTTAGTTAATTAGTTATCTTGTTTTTAACCCCTTCCATCTATCTCTGAACACCATCCAGTTTTGATTTCTATTTGCCATATATTTTTCAACTGTGCTGTGATGTTTCACAAAAGATGTTAACCTTTCTATTCTCATAGTTTCTACAGATTGTAAATTAAAGATAAACATTTTTGCTAAGAATATTATTATATTATTGATCAATATTATTGCTTTTCAAATCACCCAGTAGTGCTATTTGCAGAGGTAGCTCCAGGTAAATGTTTCAATTCTTCAGCCATTCCTGAACCTGTGACTAAAAACAAGAAACAACCCATATGGACAGTACCAAAACAAATGATCTAATGATTCTGGCTCTTCACAGCGAAATGGTGGTGTCTCCCATATATATATAACATTCTATTAGTTGCAATAATTTTTTATAATCATTGAATAAAAATAAAAAAATGTTACCAATTTTGGTCTTTAATGCAGGGCCGACAGACAAGTTCTTTACTTTCTCCCCCTTCTACTTGCCTCTTCCATTTTTGCTTTAATGCTGCAGTTAGTTGGTTGTAATTTTGGATAGAGCAGACATTTCCATATATTTTTGTTAGCTGCATGTGTGACATAACTCCACCAGTCCTATTTATGATATGCTAGTACATTACTTTACAGGGCTAGATTCCCTTATCATTAGAGTGGGGACTGTGCTGGGCTGGAAGCTGTGGTGGTGAATGACGAAGAGTAGGACTGAATGTTGCTAATTAGCCATCTTCCTTCCTGATATGGGAGGAGGGATAATTGATTGTTACACAACATTAGGAGACTCTCCTTGTAATTCGATATGATGCGCTTTCACTACAAAGGATTAGCGATGATATCACGAAAGCTCTGACGCAGGAAGTCAGATATAAGAGGCTATAGATACAGAGGCTACGTCCCAAATGGCACTCTATTCCCTATATAGAGCACTACTTTTGACCACGGGGTATGATCAAAAGCAATGCACTATATAGGGGATAGGGTGCCATTTGGCACGCATACAGAGACTGTACTGTATGTAGGCTGGGCTACGTGTCCTCGGTGATGCTCAATGCTGTGACCTTCCCTGCGCTCGAGGAGAAAGACATAATTCTATTGTTTCTCATTGACAGCAAGACGGCCATGTCTTTAATAACTGAATGACTCTTGTGATGTTATCATGAAGTTACTGGGATTCAAGTGGAATGGAGGATTATACCCTATGTTTTGTTTCTCACCTCCATGATCTTAAAGATACTGTATTGTTTTGATTTAATAGACAAACGCATTGCAGGCTGAGTCCCAAATGAGTGGGCAGTAATGATTCACATCCCCTGTTTCAATTTATTAACTGTTTTTTTTATCCCGTACTGATGGCCAGCATCTACCTTACCGTAGTCATTTAATTATAATTTCATCCTAATTTACATCAAACACACATTAGGCTAGTAGGAAAAGGATGACCGAGCATGCCCCCATTCTCATCGAAGGGGCTGTAGTGGAGCAGGTTGAGAGCTTCAAGTTCCTTGGTGTCCACATCACCAACAAACTTACATGGTCCAAGCCCACCAAGACAGTCGTGAAGAGGGCACGACAAAGCCTATTCCCCCTCAATAAACTAAAAAGATTTGACATGGGTACTGAGGTCCTCAAAAGGTTCTACAGCTGCAACATCGAGAGCATCCTGACTGGTTGCATCACTGCCTGGTACGGCAATTGCTCGGCCACTACAGAGGGTAGTGCGTACGTCCCCGTACATCACTGGGGCTAAGCTGCCTGCCATCCAGGACCTCTACACCAGGCGGTGTCAGAGGAAAGCCCTAAAAATTGTCAAAGACCCGAGCCACCCCAGTCATAGACTGTTCTCTCTACTACCGCATGGCAAGCGGTGCCGGAGTGCCAAGGATAGGACAAAAATGCTTCTCAACAGTTTTTACCCCCAAGCCATAAGACTCCTGAACAGATAATCAAATGGCTACCCGGACTATTTGCATTGTGTGCCCCCCCAACCCCTCTTATACGCTGCTGCTACTCTCTGTTTATCATATATGCATAGTCACTTTAACTTTACATTCATGTACGTACTACCTCAATTGGCCCGGCCAACCAGTGCCCCCGCACATTGGCTAACCGGGCTATCTGCATTGTGTCCCGCCACCCACCACCCGCCAACCCCTCTTTTACGCTACTGCTACTCTCTGTTTATCATATATGCATAGTCACTTTAACCATATCTACATGTACATACTACCTCAATCAGCCCGACTAACCGGTGCCTGTATATAGCCTCGCTACTGTTATAGTCTCGCTACTGTATATAGCCTCGCTACTGTTATAGCCTCGCTACTGTATATAGCCTCACTACTGTTATTTTTCACTGTCTTTTTTACTGTTGTTTTTATTTCTTTACATACCTAATACCTTTTTTGCACTGTTGGTTAGAGCCTGTAAGTAAACATTTCACTGTAAGGTCTACCTACACCTGTTGTATTCGGCGCACGTGACACATAAACTTTAATTTGATTTGATTAGTGTACATTTAGGATAAAACTTCCACATAGATAGAGCCTGAAATGGAAGTTCAATTTAGCCTCTATAAATGCCCTAAATGCCCAGAGATAAAAGCAGTTTTTTTGCAGATTAAAAGCCTTAATCAGCAAGTTGTTTAGTAGCGAGCCTAAAGAAGAGAGAACCAAGCCCTAGGCAGTCTCAGTCTAGTGAGTAAGAGACAACATGAGGTAGCGAGGGAACGACAATAATGTAGGTTTAGAAAGAGAAATAAAGTAAAAGAGAGTGACATTAGAGAGGGTGAGAGAGAAAGAGAGAATGGAATATTTTGAGATTTAGGTGGCTTGAAAGAGAGAAATGTTTTAATTAAAAATAATACCTTTATTAGCCCAGTAGTTACATAATTTGAGCACAATCTTACCGAAACCAAAAACTTACAACCAAGCCCCTATTTTTATCCACTGTACACAGAACCCTCTTGAAGCTCTACACCTCTGCAAAGTCCCCCAGGCGATTCACCAGTMTACTAGCCTAGAATACACTCAATTCTTCTGCTGCTCTGTCTTTCACTACACACTTTAGGCTGAGACTGCCATCGTTGAAGTCATTTGTCGTGACGAGGGGCACGAGTGGTGTTGTACAAAACAAAGTCATCAGCGATTGGTACTTTTTGGGGTATCTGTACTTTACTTTACTATTTATATTTTTGACAAGTTTTACTTTTACTTCAATACATTCCAAAATAAAATAATGTACTTTTTACTCCATACATTTTCTCTTACACCCAAAGTACTTGTTACATTTTGAATAGTAGGAAAGGAAAAATTAAACACAAATGCTTTGTTTGTAAATGATGTCTGAGTGTTGGAACATGCCCCTGGCTATCCGTAAATTAAAAAAGGAAAATGGTGCCGTCTGGTTTGCTTAATATAGGGAATTTTAAATGATTTATACTTTTACTTTTACTTTCAATACTTAAGTATATTTTAGCAATCATATTTACTTTTGATACTTAAGTATATTTAAAACCAAATACTTTTAGACTTTTACTCAAGTCGTTTTTTACTGGGTGACTTTACTTTTACTCAAGTATGACAATTGGGTACTTTTTCCACCACTGGGAAGGAGTCCCTGTAGACGAGACATTTTTTCCATCTGAAAACAGCCAGCTATCATGTCTGACATCAACATTGCTTCCCTCTCAGCATGCCACCACAGCACTCCCTAAGAATTTGGCTGTCCCACACACATATCACACCTACACACTGTCCCACTCAGCAGTTCCAATGGGCCGGGGCTCACTTTTTGGCAGCTCTAACACAGGAGTTCCCCTCTGGCTGGTTCTCTTACCGTGTGGTCGCAGTCCCTGATGTGCAGGGTGGAGGAGCACTATTCGGCAGCGGAGCGATACACTGAGCAGAACAGAGGCACCAGTGTGTGAATAATTGATCAATGTCAACTCTGTAAATTCAGTAAACTCAAAGAGAGAAAACATGTTTGTCTAAAGTGATGAGATTTCCCCCCTGAGATTGCTGGGGAGGTGGATTAGTTTATTCTGTTTGTCATTAGAAAAAGGGGTTTGGGAGTTTTTGTATGTGCGCATGTGTGCGTGCAGGTTTCTGCAAAGTCTGTTTTGTATAGAAACAGAGTTTGTAGAGCAAGAGAGTTGTTCATTCTATTAATCTCTCCCATTTGATATATGTCACATTGTCACCTCTCCCTCAGCTCACCCCTATGGAGTTCTGCTCTGTCCAGCTAGGGAGGGCAAATTCACCGTAGTACCCTTCCCGCATTTATACACATTCCTGGCACATAATGTACTGTACAGATAACCACAGCCCAGGGGAAGGTCAATCTATTCAGGAAAGTCCTCCCAGGAGAAGAGGAGAGCCCTGGCTCCCCACCCTTCCTGAGGTCTGGTTCCGTGGGACACAAACACACAGAGAAAGAGAGATGATGTCTTTCAGTACAGCAGTGTGTTCCCTTACACACAGCTCAATGACGTGACAGTGTGTTTTAGGGTATTTATGAGTGTGACACTGTGTGCCTGATAAAATTACACTCAATTAAAATGGCCCATTTTCAGTGTCACTCTCTCTGTCTCTGTCTCTCTCCCCCACCTCTCTCTCTCTCCCTCTCTCTCTCTCTCTCTCTCTCTCTCCAGATTATATTATCACACACTCAGCCCAATTCTCTGGCTCCTATCACTTTCTTCCATGTTCCCCTGCAGTGCTGCTGTTCTTATTTTTGGCTTTGACTAAGCCTACAGTCACACACAGTGGCCAGCTATGGGGAGTTATTTGCCCAGGAGTTTAGGGTTAGGACTTGGGTCGAATGCCTATAACCATGGGATCAGCTGGTACAATCCCCACTCACAGTTCCTACTCAATCACCACACATGTAGAGAGTCATTCTAAAGTCTAACTGTAATATGTGTGTCTGTCCATTCACAGGACCCTGACAGAGCTTCTGAAGCAGCCCAGAGGAGAGGTTAGCTCAGTGGACAGCACAATCACCAACCCCCCTATCGAAACCAACTACATCTCAGCTAGGATGCTACGTAGCCGCAGTGGTAAGCACAGCTACTCAGCACACACGCACAGTGGTGTAAAGCACTTAAGTAAAAATACTTTAAAGTACTACTTAAGTCGTTTTTTGGGGTACGTGTACTTTACTTTATTATTTATATTTTTGACTACTTTTACTTTTACTCCACCACATTCCTTAAGAAAATATTGTACTTTTTACTCCATACATTTTCCTTTACACTCAAAAGTACTCGTTACATTTTGAATGCTTAGCAGGTCAGAAAAATAGTCCAATTCACACAGTTATCAAGAGAACATCCCTAGTCATCTCTACTGCCTCTGATCTGACAGACTCACTAAACCGACATGCTTTGTTTGTAAATGACGTCTGAGTGTTGGAGTGTGCCCCTGGCTTTCTGTAAATTAGAAAAACCAGAAAATGGTACCATCTGGTTTGCTTAATATAGGGAATTTGAAAATATAAATTTTTTGATACTTAAGTATATTTTAAACCAAATACTTTTAGACTTTTACTCAAGTAGAATTTTACTGGGTGACTTTTACATTTACTTGAGTCATTTTCTATTAAGGTATCTTTATTTTTACTCAAGTATGACAGTTTTCCACCACTGCACAGGCACACACACACGCAACAAATTCTCTCACTGTACTTTTGCTTGGTGGAAAAACTTGACCAAACAGCCCCTTCTCTTCTCTTGCATCACTAAAGCAGCCAGACCAAACACTGCAGTTTCAGTGCTGCGTAAAACCTAGCTGACTCATTAGTGTAGTTACAGGATGAGGATCCAGGGGGCACTTATAACCCTGCACTCAAACACACTATGACTTATTCGAGGAATTCAGAGCGGAGCGCAACTCCGGATGTGTGTGAGAGAGAGAGAGAGCGAGAGACAGAGAGAGAGAGAGAGAGCGAGAGACAGAGAGGGGTGTGTGAGAGACAGGGGTGGTGGGGAGTGTTTGAACCAAGAGGCCCCCTACCTTTTCCCTCACCCCTCCAGCTGACTGTGCATCCATAGACCTAGGTTAGAGAGAACACACACATCACACACACACAAATGCGTACACACATCACACACACTGGTCTGCTCACACTCAATCCCCAAAAAACCTCAGACCAGCCACAGTCTTTTCTGTGATCCCCACTCAAAACACACACACAAACACATACACACATCAAGGATCTGTATTACTGTGTGTTGATGGAGGCCTTGGCTGTAGCACTAGAGATTGGACTTGGATCATCTGCGCAAATGCAGTTTAGTGGATTACACGCACACACACGGCACAGCGCTCCTCCAGCCTTGAGGATTTGGGCCGTCGGTGATGTATTATTTACGGTGAGAACTGTAGACTCCGCTAGGCTCACCAATCCCTCTTTTTACTCCTCTTTTCCCTCCTTTCTTCTTTCTAAAGGATTTCAGTTTGACACACCAGTGCTTCTGGTTTATAGTTCTGTCACTGCTCTAATCTCACTCTGTCTCAGAGTGTGGGATTGGCACAGTTGTCAGGCGAATTTAAAAGGTCTGGCTCTGAAGGTGATGTTGTTAAAATGCTGTGGTTTGAATAACCTCTGTCCTCTCAATTGACTGTTAAGGGTCATCCCTTTCTGTTTCTCACTTAGTTGAGTGGGACATTATAGCACATTATGGTGCTAAACAGTATTGGCTTTTCCAGTGGGGAGGGAAAGAGATGCTTTGATAAAAGAAAGAGATGCTTTGATAAAAGAAAGAGATGCGTTGATAAAAGAAAGAGATGCTTTGATAAAGAGAAAGAGAGCTTTGATAAAAGAAAGAGATGCTTTGATAAAAGAAAGAGATGCGTTGATAAAAGAAAGAGATGCTTTGATAATAAAGAAAGAGATGCTTTGGGAAAAGAAAGAGATGCTTTGGGAAAAGAAAGAGATGCTTTGGGAAAAGAAAGAGATGCTTTGATAAAAAAGAGACATGCTTTGATAAAAGAAAGAGATGCTTTGATAAAGAAAGAGATGCTTTGATAAGAAGAGATGCTTTGATAAAAGAAAGAGATGCGTTTGGGAAAGAAAGAGATGCTTTGGGAAAAGAAAGAGATGCTTTGATAAAAGAAAGAGATGCTTTGATAAAAGAAAGAGATGCTTTGGAAAAGAAAGAGATGCTTTGGGAAAAGAAAGAGATGCTTTGATAAAAGAAAGAGATGCTTTGATAAAAGAAAGAGATGCTTTGATAAAGAAAAGAGTGTTGATAAAGAAAGAGATGCTTTGGGAAAGAAGAAGATGCTTTGGGAAAAGAAAGAGATGCTTTGGGAAAAGAAAGAGATGCTTTGATAAAAGAAAGAGATGCTTTGATAAAAGAAAGAGATGCTTTGGGAAAAGAAAGAGATGCTTTGGGAAAAGAAAGAGATGCTTTGGGAAAAAGAAAGAGATGCTTTGATAAAAAAAAGATGCTTTGATAAAAAGAAAGAGATGCTTTGGGAAAAGAAAGAGATGCTTTGGGAAAAGAAAGAGATGCTTTGATAAAAGAAAGAGATGCTTTGGGAAAGAAAGAGATGCTTTGATAAAAGAAAGAGTGTTGATAAAGAAGAGATGCTTTGATAAAAGAAAGAGATGCTTTGATAAAAGAAAAGAGATGCGTTGATAAAAGAAAGAGATGCTTTGGAAAAGAAAGAAGATGCTTTGGGAAAAGAAGAGGATGCTTTGGGGAAAAAAGAGATGCTTTGGGAAGAAGAATGCTTTGAAAGAAAGATGCTTTGATAAAAGAAAGAGATGCTTTGATAAAAGAAAGAGATGCTTT
Source organism: Salvelinus sp. IW2-2015 (assembly GCF_002910315.2). Classification (NCBI taxonomy): domain Eukaryota; kingdom Metazoa; phylum Chordata; class Actinopteri; order Salmoniformes; family Salmonidae; genus Salvelinus; species Salvelinus sp. IW2-2015. The sequence continues at coordinate 39,470,822 of NC_036848.1, forward strand.
GATAAAAGAAAGAGATGCGTTGATAAAAGAAAGAGATGCTTTGGGAAAAGAAAGAGATGCTTTGATAAAAGAAAGAGATGCTTTGATAAAAGAAAGAGATGCTTTGGGAAAAGAAAGAGATGCTTTGGGGAAAAGAAAGAGATGCTTTGATAAAAGAAGAGATGCTTTGATAAAAGAAAGAGATGCGTTGATAAAGAAAGAGATGCTTTGGGAAAAGAAAGAGATGCGTTGGAAAAAGAAAGAGATGCTTTGGGAAAAGAAAGAGATGCTTTGATAAAAGAAAGAGATGCTTTGATAAAAGAAGAGATGCTTTGGGAAAAGAAGAGATGCTTTGGGAAAGAAAGAGAATGCTTTGAATAAATAAAGAGATGCTTTGGGAAAAGAAAGAGATGCTTTGATAAAGAAGAGATGCTTTTGATAAAAGAAAGAGATGCTTTGATAAAAGAAAGAGATGCTTTGGGAAAAGAAAGAGATGCGTTGATAACAGAAAGAGATGCTTTGATAAAAGAAAGAGATGCTTTGGGAAAAGAAAGAGATGCTTTGGGAAAAGAAAGAGATGCTTTGGGAAAAGAAAGAGATGCTTTGGGAAAAGTAATGCCGCCTGCTCACTGACCAAGGAGTCAGATTTACGAAGCATTTTGCTCTGGGTGTAAAGTTTGCACCAGCTTTTTCAATAGGGGATAAAACCCCCAAAAACAAAGCTTATTATACTTCCTCTTAACCTTTATTTAGCCTTTTGGTCTGCCTTCAATATTTAATTCACTTAGAAAACTTGTGTCTACTGGTGTAAACTTTGCACCTGGTGCAAATGCTTAAGTTTGGCCCAAAAGCTTCATTTTCATTTAAGTGTAGAGCAGCTTATGATACTTTTGTGTATGTTTATGAACCTCTCTCAGTCCAAAGACAACATTAAAACACGTAGAACGTTGGTTAACGTAAGAAATGGATTGTTAAGAGAGGCCACAGAAGAAAAGGACAAAATGAACTAGTTATCAAACAGGAAATTACCTTGGGATAAGCATTTTCTCACGACACTCACCTCTCATGTCCTCTATCACGCAATAGCTCTTTCCCTCTCTATTCTGTCCATCTTTCTCTTTGTCTCTTTCTCTCTCTCTGCAACACTTATTTTTCACCCACATTTACCTTCCCTCTCTTTCTTAGTATCGTCATATTGGCTGATAACCTCCCATCTCCATCTCCATCTCCAGGCTCCAAAAAAGACAGACAGCTTGTTATTCTTATAAATGACAGATTTTAGCAGGGAGGGATTTGTAGCCCCCCCCCCCCCCTCCAGCCCTAAGGGAAGCACTCCAGTTAAATATATAAAAACCAGTCTCTCATAGGGACTGATCAAGTGTGAGTCTTCAAGCACAGAGGGGTGATGGGGAGTAGCACGGCTCTATATACAGGGCGGTAATAGGAGGTAGCAAGGTGTGTGTGTGTGTGTGTGTGTGTGTGTGTGTGTGTGTGTGTGTGTGTGTGTGTGTGTGTGTGTGTCGCTATGCCTGCCACACTAGTGAAGCTCAAATGGCCAATGTGAAACTACACTGCTCTCAAAGTAGTACAGACGCATTAGGGCCAGCCATACACACACACACTCTCTCGTGTCTTACAGACGTCAGACATCCCGTTATGTACTCTCCTCTTTATCACCCTCCCTAAGGCACAAAATACTCTTTAATGTAACATTACAAACACACACACACATGTGCTTGCTTGCTCGTCTCAGCAGTCTCTTAGTGTTTCACGGCTATGAACACACACAATAGCTGGGTATTGGGAGCAGGTTGTACTATGGGTAAGTGTGTTCAGAATGAGGCACAAACACACCTCTGGGCCTCTTGTGTAATAACCATGTAATATCCAATGTATTATCAGTCCTGTTACTGTTCTGAAGGATCATGCCATCTCACCAATTCCCTAATCACCCTTTGGACACGCCGGCTCTCCGGCAAACTCACCACACCTGAACTCACTCTGATAATCACCATTCCTCTCCTTTCCTCACCTATATAAGCAGCTAGTTTTATATCAGTGTTTGTAGTGGCATGGGGCGGCCCAAGTCCTTATTCGATTTCCTTTGTTGTGCTTACCGGACTCTAAAGTAAGTGCCTTTTATGTATATAGAGAATTGTATAATGCTAATGCTAACTTTCTAGCCGGTACGTTTATTTGCCAATCAGTTTATGATGCTATACTTTCCTTAGAAAGTATTCCTTCCTTCCTTTGTTTTATATATCCTGAGTTCCATAGATATTACCCCAACCAGAAGCCATGGATTACAGGCAACATTCGCACCAAGCTAAAGCTGTTGCTTTCAAAGAGCAGGACTTTTTTCTTACTTTTATTTAACTAGGCAAGTCAGTTAAGAACAAATTCTTGTTTTCAATGACGGCCTTGGAACAATGGGTTAACTGCCTAGTTCAGGGGCAGAACGACAGATTTTTACCTTGTCAGCTTGTGGATTCGATCTTGCAACGTTTCGGTTACTATTCCAACTTCCACGATCGTCATAAGGATTGGACCAAGATGCAGCGTGGTATGTTTCCATCCTTTTATTTGGAATAGAAAACTCAAAGGGAAAAAAAACAATAAAGCGAACAAACGAAACGTGAAGCTCAAAAAAGTGCACACAGGCAACTACACATAGACAAGATTCCACAAAGCACAATATGGAAATAGCTACCTAAATATGATCCCCAATCAGAGACAACGATAAACAGCTGCCTCTGATTGGGAACCATACCAGGCCAACATAGACATATAATTCCCCTAGATAACCCACCCTTAATCACACCCCAACCTAACCAACATAGAGAATAAAAGCTCTCTATAGTCAGGGCGTGACAGTACCTCCCCCCAAAGGTGCGGACACCGACGGCAAAACCTGACTCAATAGGGGAGGGTCCGGGTGGGCATCTACCGTCGGGGGCGGCTCCGGTGCGGGGCGAATTTCCCACTCCGCTCGTGGATACGTCATCGGAGGAACCGGACCGTGGATCGTCGCCGGAGGAACCGGAACGTGGTTCGTCGCTGGGGACTCCGGACCGTAGATCGTCGCTGGGGACTCCGGACCGTAGATCGTCGCTGGGGACTCCGGACCGTAGATCTGTCATCGGGGACTCCGGCCCGTGTTTGTCGGCCGGGGACTCCGGACCGTAGATCGTCATCGGGACTCCGGACCGTGGGTTGTCGCCGGGGACCCGGACGTAGATCGTTCGCCGGTGGCTCCGAGCTGAGGCTCTGAAAGCAGATGTCGCTGGATGTACGACGTGGACGTCCAGAGGTTCCGGACTGTGGACCGTCTCAGGAGGTTCCGGACTGTGACGTCTTTGGAGGTTCCGACTGTGGACCGTGTTGGAGGTTCCGGACTGTGGACCGGTGAGGTCGGACTGTGAAACGTCGCTGGAAGCTCTGGACTGGGAACTGTCGCCGGAAGCTTTGGACTGGGAACTGTCGCCGGAAGCTCTGGACTGGGAACTTTCGCCGGAAGCTCTGGATTGGGAACTGTCGCCGGAAGCTCTTGGACTGGAACTGTTGAAGAAAGCTCTGGACTGGGAACTGTCTCCGGAAGCTCTGGACTGGGAACTGTCGCCGGTAGCTCTGGACTGGAACTGTCGCCGGAAGCTCTGGACTGGGAACTGTCGCCGGAAGCTCTAGACTATTGGAGGCGCACTGGAGCCTAATGCATGGGACCGGTACAGGTGGTACCGGGCTGGGACACGCACCTCAGGGCGAGTGCGGGAGGAGGCACAGGATGTACTGGATTGTGGAGGCGCACTGGAGGCCTGATGTGTAGGACCGTACAGGTGGCACCGGGCTGATGCACGCACCTCAGGGCGAGTGCGAGGAGGAGGCCAGGACGTACTGGACTGTGGAGGCGCACTGGAGCCTGATGCGTGGGACCGGTACAGGTGGCACCGGTCTGATGACACGCACCTCAGGGCGAGTGCGGGGAGGAGGCACAGGACGTCCTGAGACTGTGGAGGCGCACTGGAGGCCTGATGCGTGAACCGACAGGTGGCACCGGGCTGATGACACGCACCTCAGGGCGAGTGCGGGGAGGAGGCACAGGACGCCTGGACTGTGGAGGCACACTGGAGGTCTAGAGCGTAGAGCTGGCACAAGCCGTCCAGGCTGGATGCTCACTTTAGCCCGGCAAGTGCGGGCGCTGGCACAGGACGCACTGGGCTGTGAAAGCGCACTGGCGACATCTGCGTAGAGCCGGCGCAGGATATCCCTGGACCGAGGAGGCTACTGGAGACCAGGAGCGCTGAGCCGGAGCTGGCACCAGAACGCACCGGGCTGTGATGCACACTGGAGACACATTGCGTATCTCCGCAAAACATGGTGCCTGACTGGTCCCACGCTCCTCACGGCAACTGTCTTGCTCCAGACACCAAACCATCCACTCTACCTCATCACTCCCCTCAACTATCCTACAATACTCCTCGCTCAGTCTATCCCAATATTACTATTCGCTCTCAGACTCGCCCCTCAGACTCGATCCCACAAAGCACAATGGAGAAATGGCTACCTAAATATGATCCCCAATCAGATACAACGATAAACAGCTGCCTCTGATTGGGAACCATACCAGGCCAACATAGACATATAATTCCCCTAGATAACCCACCCTTAATCACACCCCGACCTAACCAACATAGAGAATAAAAAGCTCTCTATGGTCAGGCCGTGACACCAACTGTAACGGTGTTCCTCCTCCTCTTCATCCGAAGAGGAGGAGCAAGGATTGAACCAAAACGCAGCGTCGTGATAAGAAATGATATTTATTTAACCGAAAACACGACGAACACTTGAATAGAAACAAAACAACAAACGACGTAGACTGACCTGAACGTAAGAACTTACATGAAACACGAAGAACGCACGAACAGGAAAAACAGACTACACAAAAACCGAACGAACAAACAAACCGGAACAGTCCCGTGTGGCGTAACATACACTGACACAGACACAGGAGACAACCACCCACGACCAACAAAGTGAAAACACCTACCTTAATATGATTCTCAATCAGAGGAGATGAAAACCACCTGCCTCTAATTGAGAACCATATTAGGTACCCATTAACCAACATAGAAACAGAAAACATAGACTGCCCACCCAAACTCACGTCCTGACCAGCTAACACATAAAAACTAACAGAAAACAGGTCAGGAACGTGACACCAACGCTTTAACCACTAGGCTACTCTAACCCGGAAGCTTATAAGAAATCATGCTATGCCTGCCGACAAATCATCAAACAGGCAAGCGTCAATACAGGACTAAGATCGAATCGTCCTACACCGGCTCCGACGCTTGTCGGATCTGGCAGGGCTTGCAAACTATTACAGAATACAAAGGGAAGCACAACCGAGAGCTGCTCAGTGACACAAGCCTACCAGACGAGATTAAAAACTTCTATGCTCGCTTCGAGGCAAGTAACACTGAAACATGCATGAGAGCATCAGCTGTTCCGGAGGACTGTGTGATCACGTTCTCCGCAGCCGATGTGACAGGTCAACATTCACAAGGCCGCTGGGCCAGACGGATTACCAGGATGTGTACTCCGAGAATGCGCTGACCAACTGGCAAGTGTCTTCACTGACATTTTCAACCTCTCCCTGTCTGAGTGTAATACCAACATGTTTCAAGCAGACCACCATAGTACCTGTGCCCAGGACAACAACCTCTCCCTCAACGTGATCAAGACAAAGGAGAAGATTGTGGACTACAGGAAAAAGAGGACCGAGCACGCCCCCATTCTCACCGACGGGGCTGTAGTGGAGCAGCTTGAGAGCTTCAAGTTCCTTGGCGTCCACATCACCAACAAACTAACATGGTCCAAGCACATCAAAACAGTTGTGAAGAGGGCACGACACAACCTATTCCCCCTCAGGAGACTGAAAAGATTTGGCATGATCTTTCTCAGATCTTCAAAAGGTTTTACAGCTGCACCATCGAGAGCATCCTGATGGGTTGCATCGCCGCCTGGTATGGCAACTGCTCAGCCTCTGACCGCAAGGCACTACAGAGGGTAGTGCGTACGGCCCAGTACATCACCGGGGCCAAGCTTCCTGCCATTCAGGACCTCTACACCAGGCATTGTCAGAGGAAGGCCCTAAAAATTGTCAAAGACTCCAGCCACCCAAGTCATAGACTGTTCTCTCTGCTACCGCACGGCAAGAAGTACTGTGGCGCCAAGTCTAGGTCCAAGAGGCTTCTAAACAGCTTCTACCCCCAAGCCATAAGACTCCTGAACAGCCAATAAAATGGCTACCCAGACTATTTGCACCCCCCCCCCCCCCCCCCCACCCCGCTGCTACTCTCTGTTAGTATCTATGCATAGTCACTTTAATAACCCTACCTACATGCTGTCTCTTATACACATCTAGATGTGTATAAGAGACAGGTTTTGCCCCGCTGCTACTCTCTGTTAGTATCTATGCATAGCCACTTTAGGAACCCTACCTGCATGTACATAATTACCTCAATTACCTCGACACCGGTGCCCCCGCACATTGACACATTCACTCTGAACCGGTACCCCCCTGTATATAGCCCCGCTATTGTTATTTACTGCTGCTCTTTAATTATTTGTTTTTCTTATCTCTTACTTTTTTGGGGGTATTTTCTAAAAACTGCATAGTTGGTTAAGGGCTTGTAAGTAAGCATTTCACTGTAAGGTCTGCACCTGTTGTATTAGACGTATGTGACAAATAACATTTGATTTGATTACATTTAATTGGTAATGTCCTTTGTTTGGTTAGCATGGTTGATATACTTTTATATTTCTCCTTACTTATGGCACTTTGTCTTGTGTACTAATGTATTTTATCTATCTCCTCTTTGTATTCCCTTCAGACCACAACCTACTATCATAACTTGTCACAAACTTACCTTCCGGCCTTACGAGCCATCAAATCTCCATCCTACCCCCCATGTGCTCCTGTGACCTTCTGCTGTGCCCTTTTAGTTAGTGAATAAATAACGAGAACTAGAAACCTTGCCTTGAACCTTCGTTCCCGCATTCTTACAGATGCGCCATAGTGGCAATATCACTCTTCAACCTAGCCCAAGATACAGTCCACCCTAGTCTTTTTCTTTAATTATATTAGTAATAGTACTGCTGCTTCACTGCTGTATAACTCCAGCCCGTTCCCTCTGTCCCTCAAATGACTGCATCATGTCTCAACAACCCTCCACTGTTCAGWCAGAGAGAGTAGCCCAGGGCCAACTGGAACAGACAGCTAAGGACACATATCTACACTATCTATCATAGATGGCCTGGTCTGCAGTGTATAGTACARCACCCAGCCTGGGAAGACATGACATTACATAACCATAATGGGCCGCTCCTGTCCTCTTGTTCTTTCTTCAGTGGGTCACCACGCCGAAGGTCTTACTTGGTCATAATTTAATGGAGAATTTTTCTTAATATGCAAGGTATAATTCCAACTCCCCATCTCCCAGCTTCTTCTTTGCTAGATCACATACCACTCATTTGATGTAGGCATACARACATACAGTGCATTCGGAAAGTATCCAGGCCCCTTCCCTTTTTCCACATTTTGTTACTACAAACAATACCCCATAACGACAAACAGAAAACTGGTTTTTAGAAATAATTGCAAATTTATAAAAACTAAAACACAGAAATACCTTATTTACATAAGTATTCAGACCCTTTGCTATGAGACTCAAAATTGAGCTCAGGTGCATCCTGTTTCCATTGATCATCTTTGAAATGTTTCTACAACTTGATTGGAGTCCACCTGTGGTAAATTCAATTGATTGGACATGATTTGGAAAGGCACACACCTGTCTATGTAAGGTTCCACAGTTGACAGTGTTTGTCAGAGCAAAAACCAAGCTATGAGGTCGAAGGAAATGTCAGTAGAGCTTTGAGACAGGATTATGTCGAGGCACAGATCTGGGGAAGGATACCAAAAACTTTCTGCAGCATTGAAGGTCCCCAAGAACACATTGGCCTCCTTCATTCTTAAATGGAAGAAGTTTGGAACCACCAAGACTCTTCCTAGAGCTGGCCGCCCGTCCAAACTGAGCAATCAGGGGAGAAGGGCGTTGGTCATGGAGGTGACGAAGAACTTGATAGTCACTCTGACGGAGCTCCAGAGTTCCTCTGTGGAGATGGGAGAACCTTGCAGAAGGACAACCATCTCTGCAGCACTCCACCAATCAGGCCTTTATGGTAGAGTGGCCAGAAGGAAACCACTCCTCAGTAAAAGGCACATGACAGCCTACTTGGAGTTTGCCAAAAGGCACCTAAAGGACTCTCAGACCATGAGAAACAAGATTCTCTGGTCTGATGAAACCAAGATTGAACTCTTTGGCCTGAATGCCAAGTGTCACGTCTGGAGGAAACCTGGCACCATCCCTACGGTGAAGCATGGTGGTGACACCATCCTGCTGTGGGGATGTTTTTCAGTGGTAGGGACTGGGAGACTAGTCAGYATCAAGGGAAAGATGAACGGAGCAAAGTACAGYGAGATCCTTGATGAAAACCTGCTCCAGAGCGCTCAGGACCTCAGACTGGGGGCGAAGATTCACCTTCCAACACGACAACAACCCTAAGCACACAGCCAAGACAACGCAGGAGTGGCTTCGGGACAAATCTCTGAATGTCCTTGAGTGGCCCAGCCAGAGCCCGGTCTTGAACCCTATCTTACATCTCAAATCAAATCAAATTGTATTGGTTACATGTGCCGAATACAACAGGTATTTTCACCTTACAGTGAAATGCTTACTTACAAGCCCCTAACCAACAATGCAGTATTTTTTTTTTATAAGAATAAGAAATTAAAGTAACAAGTAATTAAAGAGCAGCAGTAAAATAACAATAGCGAGACTATATACAGGGGGGAGACTGGAGACCTCTGGAGACACCTGAAAATAGCTGTGCAGCGACACTCCCCATCCAACCTGACAGAGCTTGAGAGGATCAGCAGAGAAGAATGGGAGAAACTCCCAAAATACCGGTGCGCCAAGCTTGTAGCATCATACCCAAGAAGACTTGACGCTGTAAGTGCTGCCAAAGGTGCTTCAACAAAGTACTGAGTAAAGGGTCTGTATACTTATGTAAATGTATTATAATTGTTTTGTTTTTTTAAAGAAATTTGCAAAAAAATGATTTAACTGTTGTTGCTTTGTCGTTATGAGGTGTTGTGTGTAGATCACCAACTCAAAAGAGGTGCCGGTTTAAAAATATACTGTAGGTACAACTGTCCCAGCACTCCAGGTTAGAGGACGTAGAATGACCAGTAGGAGACAGAGATACAATTCACACTACCAGACTCAAGACAGACACACACGGCATTGAAACAGGAAGTAATGGTGGAAGMGATGTGATAGTGGTTAGGAGTCCACTTACATGGTCAAAGTTTAAAGTTTTTGTCACATGCACAAGTACAGTGAAATGTGTAAAGGATAAGTTTATTACAACCAAATCTCTATTTTTGATGTAAATGGCATGTTATAGAAGGGTCCAGACACCTTTTTTGCTGCACAAAAGGGAATATAACATTGCAGATAAAGTTTGGAATTACACAACTTCATGTGTACAACATCTAAAGACCTGCATCACTACATTGAGAGCTTTGCCATTTCTAAAATGAAATTTTGTTCATACTACACAATGAGGATGAGGAAGTGATTTGCTGTTTGGGGTAAGTTTCTCTGAAACGTGAAATCACAAAAAAGGTGTGTGGACCCTTCTATAACATGCCATTTACATGTGGTGGTATAAAAGAAAACGTATATTTTAACTTGCAAGCCCTACCCAACAGTGCAGTATTCAATATCAAAATAGTATAACAAATAAAAATAAATAAGAAATGAGAAAAACCTATATACAGGGTCAGTACCAATACAAAATGTACACTGTGCAGGGATACTGGAGTATTTGAGGTATACAGTATATACATGTAGGCAGGGATTAYMAGAAATTAACTGGTATCAGGATAAATAATAGTAAACAGTATGGCTGCAGCATAAGTGTTGGGTGGTTGTGTACGTGGCGTTGAGTGTGGGTATGCAAGTGTTAGTGTGTTAGTGRGAGTGTGTTAGTGTGTGGGTGTTAGTGTGTGGGTGTGTGCAAAAGTGTCAGTGTAGGCGTCATAGGCGGTTATACATGTAAACAGGGATGAAAGTGACTGGTAGCAGGAATATAGAAATACTTATGGTAATATACTAATGGTAATATACACTGAGTATACCAAACATCAGGAACACCTTCCTAATATTGACGGACGGAAGCATGGAGAACAGTTCATGTCTCAGTGGCTGGAGTCTTTGGCAATTTTTCGGACCTTTCTCAGACACCGCCTGACATGTTCGTCCTGGATGGCTGGGAGCTCACCCCCAGTGATGCGTGGGCCAGCTGCACCACCCTGTGTAGGGCCTTCCCGGACGAAGTCGGTGCAGTTGCCATACCAGACGGTGATAGACCCAGTCAGGATGCTCTCGATGGTGCAACTGTAAAGGTTCCTAAGGATGTGAGACCGTTTCAGCCTGCTAAGGGAGAAGAGGCACTGCCGTGCCTTCTTCACGACTGTACTGTTGTGAGAGGACCATGTTAAGTCCTCAGTAATCTTGACCCCCTCCACTGTGGCCCTGTCGATGTGGACAGAGTTGTGCACCCGCCCCTGTTTCCTGTCCAAGATCAGCTCCTTGTTCTTGCTGACATTGAGGGAGAGGTTGTTGTCCTGGCACCACACTTGGAGTAGTGCGTGGCCACACAGTTGTGGGTGGACAGGGAGTACAGGAGGGGGCTAAACACGCACCCCTTGTTGAGGGTCAGCGTGGCGGAGGTATTGTTGCCTACTCTTACCACGGCTCAGGGCGGTAGTCATTGTAGCAGGATGCCTTAGAGAATTGGGGGAAAGGAATGATGGTGGTCAGCTTGAAACATGTGGGTATTACAGACTGGGACAAGTCTATTTCTAAAGCGTGGAAGATTCGACAAGATAAGTTGTACTCCAATACTTCCCACAGTTGTCAAGTTGGCTGGATGTCCTTTGGGTGGTGGAACATTCTTGATAGGAGGACTGAGACGTAAATGAAGACTTACTAAAAAGTATTCTCCATTGCCCGCTGTAATCCTGGGAAATGTTTGCTTACTCCTTCACAAGCTGGATGAGCAAATGTAAACTACCAGCATGAATGTAGGAACACGCCCATTCTTGCTTTCACAGAGACTTGGTTGGATAGCGGAGTGGGTGACAACGATCTTTCCATTGATGGATTTGGCGCACCAGTCTGCTTGGATAGAGACAAATTGAGTACTGGAAAAGAACAGGGTGGTGGGGTTTGCATTTATGTAAAGAAGAACTGGTGCAACACAGTGCGAGAAAGAATCTGTGAATCTGACATTGAACTTCATGCCATTTCTCTCCGCCCATTTTATCGGCCATGTGAATTCTCCCAACTATTCTATGTTGTTGTTTATATCCACCCATGTGCCAATGTTGATAAAGCCACAGAGCTCTTAGAAAACACCCTGCACAAACTTGGTACACTACATAACCAAAAGTATGTGGACTGCTTACCACTCCACTATGTCTCCCTGTCATGGCTTTTGCGCCATCAGTACAGATACCAACACATCTTGACCACCAAAGTCCATTTGATYTCACAAAGCTGTCCAGTACTTWAAAAATATCCTCTCCMGTTGTCKTGGTTTCCAGTGGTTTGCAGAAGAGGATGTCTTCCTTAATTGACCCCCCATAAACATAACGGACATATACCAGGAGCTGTGCCAGGCRCGCCWCGTCTGTTGACTCATCCATCTGTAACGCATAGAATTCACTGGCTTGTATYCYAAGCAGTAATTGTTTCAAAACATCTCCTGCCATGTCACTGATGCGTCGTGAAACAGTGTTGTTTGATGAAGTCATTGTCTGTATCGTTTTTTTGGGCCTTTTCCCACAGCATTGTCCCATCCATATKCGCGGCAGCGTGAAAATGAAGTCCTACACAATAGTATGGGGCTTGCGTGTCCTAGCCACTCGGTAGCTCACCATATAAGACGCTTCTAGACCCTTCTTATTAATGGTATCTGTTGCTTTTATGCATGTCTCACTACTCAAAAGTCATCTTAATTCTCGCTCAAAAAACTCCCGTGGCTTATTTTTCAAATTGGCATGTTTTGTTTCTCAATGTCTGCGCAAGAGTGACGGTTTCATCGAGTTTTGAGATAGTACTTTTGCACATATACCACACTGTGGCTGAGGAAAGGCACTACTCCCAATATAAGTGAACCCCAAATCAATGTAGTTCTCATCATATTTGCGCCTCTTCGATGGTCCTGTCTGTTGTTCGGTGCTTTCCCGGGTAAGGGGGCAGTAGCTCTTCGGCTGCATCAGATTCACAACTGTCAGTGTCCATGCTAGCTGGGCTAACAACAAATGTAGAATTACTGATGCTAGCATTGGATGTGCTCATGGAAGCAGAACAACTTGTGTCGTCGACAGGTGCAGGTGTAGTACTGCTGGTAGTAGCCATACTACCAGTAGAGCTGGTATGTGTCTCTATGGGCGCGGTCCTTCCTTTCTTTAATCATTTATCAATTTTAGAGCAAAGGGAATGAGCAACAGCTACGTTTGGCTACATACGGACCGTTAATGGAATTCCCGCGAGAGAATAACGGTTAATGTGATTGGATGTTAATTATTTGACGAGGCTACCTGTATTTGACATTGTGTTGTTATTTTGCTGAACACTGGATGGTTTAATTTTATTTTTGGCAGTGAAACGYGGCTACTCAGGCGAGAAAAAAAACTCACCCAAATGTATATCCCTGTTGGAAAATATAAATTGGACGCCGCCTGCTCTGTCTCAAGTGCTCCACCAATAGGCACAGGGCCTCGTTTGTGCCCGAGGCCATCGAGGACCATTAAGGAAGACCTAGGGACTATTCTAGAAATAGTTTAGCCCTGCAATGAATTAAGAGCTGTAAATACCATTAACTTTTATTTTCTTAAATCGCACCATGTGTGTGTTTGTCCTGTCTGAAGCACCCTGTCAGCCAGGAATTAATTGCCCCTTGGGGATTAATGAAGTAGTATTGTATACACATGGGAAACTGAGTGTGAAAAACCCAGCAGCGTTGCAGATCTTGACACACTCAAACTGGTGCGCTTGGCACCTGCTACCATACCCCGTTCAAAGGCATTTGTCTTGCCCATTCACCCTCTGAATGGCACACATATATTATTAATTTCTCAATTGTCTCAAAGCTTAAAGCTCTTTAACCTGTCTCCTCCCCTTAATCTACACGGATTGAAATGGATTTAACAGGTGACATCAATAAGGGATCATAGCTTTRACCTGGTCAGTCTATGTCAACGAAAGAGCAGCTGTTCCTAATGTTTTGTACACTCAGTGTATAAGTATGAACATTTTKTTTGTATACAACAAATACAATGTCTTATAAGCCCATGTGGGCTGAGCATCATGAAGATGAGTGACACTAATAAATAAATAAATAAACAAAAACAAGTCATGATCGGATTTGCCGAAGGAGGGACGAGCAAGGGCCTTGTAATGCATGCTTGTAAGTTGAGTAACAGCAGTCTAGGACTTTATTGCCCCTAGCGGCGAAGAATACGTGTTGGTAAAAGTTGGGTGTCACGTGTCTTAGTGATGTGAATTAAAATCACCATCAACAAGAAAAGRAACCTCCGGGTACATGGTTTCCTGCTTGTTTATAGCCTCGTACAGTTCGTAAAGTGCCTGCTTGTTGTAGTTGTTGTCGTCCTGAAGTGGAATATATATACAGCAGTCATGATATAAGATTGAATATATATCCAGCCATTATTATGAGCTGTCCTCCCCTCAGCAGAATCCTGTGRATGGTGTCGTATCTTATCCGAAAGCATTGTTTCAGAAAACAGAGAGTATTGCAGTTACGAGTACCGTTGATTAAAACATATATGTGATCAGATCTATCCATCTAATTATTCGTCAATAGAATGGAGGGAAGTGGTGGCCAGTTTTCCCTTCGCCTTCAGTTCAGTTGGTGTCTAGCCAAATCCAGCCAGATGAACCGAACAAGTGTGCTAGCATACTCCCTTAAAAGTCCTTCACTTMAAAAAKTAGAAAAAGTGGCAATAGAACCATTTGTCCATTTTGAGACTCCGTAGCCAGTATACACTTCCTCAAAATAGTCAGAATTTATCTAAGATAACTCAAGAAGTCTGTCATTAATTTTGATGTTTTTGCCAAGGAGATCTTAGTCATGCAATTTTACATCTAACTAGGATGTCTGGTGCAGTATTTATCAATGAAGTAATGGGCATGAAAACAAGTTGTCTCTGATTGAATGACAACAAAGACTTTATTGAAGAATRCATACTGTTGACCAATCACCGACGAAGGAGATTAGACTTCGGCTACCGACGTCGGCTTGCCTCGAGAAAAACATTTCTGTTCCCGAACAGCCGAAAAAACCCTTAATGAAGTCCAAAACGAACAAAAGAGGTGGGCCTCTGATTGGCTGAACAAGTCACACACCCCCTGACAACCTGGTCCTGAGGGTTTTCTACAGCCGCCCCAAAATGTATGTAGTACGTTTTACTCAGTAAAACCTGTGGGCAAGGCTGTTTGTCCCCAGGAGGTTCTCCATGTAGTAACCAAAAAAGTGTTAAACAAATCAAAATATCAGTTGTTGTGACAAGGTAGCGGTGGTATACAGAAGGTAGCCCTATTTGGTAAAATACCAAGTCTATATTATGGCTAAGAACAGCTCAAAAAAGCAGAGAGAAACAACAGTCCATCTTTACTTTAAGACATGAATGTCAGTCAATCCGGAAAATTTAAAGAACTTTGAAAGTTTCTTCAAGTGCAGTCGCAAAAACTATCAAGCGCTATGATGAAACCGGCTCTCATGAGGACTTTTGACTGGTACTGTATATACACTACTTTTCAAAAGTTTGGGGTCACTTAGAAATGTCCTTGTTTTTGAAAGGAAAACACAATTTTTGTCCATTAAAATGACTTCAAATTGTTCAGAAATACAGTGTAGACATTGTTAATGTTGTAAATGACTATTGTAGCTGGAAATGGCTGATCAATTTGATGTTATTTTAATGGACAAAAAATGTGCGTTTCTTTCAAAAACAAGGACATTTCTAAGTGAAGAAATCAGCCAAGACCTCAGAAAAAAAATTGTAGACCTCCACAAGTCTGGTTCATCCTTGGGAGCAATTTGGGAGCAATTTCCAAATGCCTGAAGGTACCACGTTCGTCTGTACAAACAATAGTACGCAAGTATAAACACCATGGGACCACGCAGCCGTCATACCGCTCAGGAAGGAGACGCATTCTGTCTCCTAGAGATGAACGTACTTTGATGCGAAAAGTGCAAATCAATCCCAGAACAACAGCAAAGGACCTTGTGAAGATGCTGGGGGAACCAGGTACAAAGTATCAATATCCACAGTAAAACGAGTCCTATATCGACATAACCTGAAAGGCCGCTCAGCAAGGAAGAAGCCACTGCTCCAAAACCACCATAAAAAATCCAGACTGCCATAATGACCATCGTTAGATTTGGAGGAAAAAGGGGGAGGRTTGCTAGCCGAGAATACCAGCCCAACCGTGAAGCACAGGGGTGGCAGCATCATGTTGTGGGGGTGCATTGCTGCAGGAGGGACTGGTGCACTTCACAAAATAGATGTCATCATGAAGGAGGACAATTATGTGGATATATTGAAGCAACATCTCAAGACATCAGTCAGGAAGTTAAAGCTTGGTCACAAATGGGGTCTTCCAAATGGACAATGGCCCCAAGCATACTTCCAAAGTTGTGGAAAGAGTGGCCATCACAAAGCCCTGACCTCAAACTTATAGAAAATTTGTGGGCAGAACTGAAAAAGCGTGTGCGAGCAAGGAGGCCTACAAACCTGACTCAGTTACACCAGCTCTGTCAGGAGGAATGGGCCAAAATACACCCACAAACTTGTGGAAGGCTACCCGAACCGTTTGACCCAAGTTAAACAATTTAAAGGCAATGCTACCAAATATTAATTGAGTGATGTGAACTTTCTGACCCACTGGGAATGTGATGAAAGAAATAAAAGCTGAAATAAATCATTCTCTCTACTATTATTCTGACATTTCACATTCTTAAAATAACCTAACTGACCTAAGACAGGGAATTTTTACTAGGATTAAATGTCAGGAATTGTGAAAAACTGAGTTTAAATGTATTTGGCTAAAGTGTATGTAAACTTCCGACTTCACCTGAATTATATATATATATATATATATATATATATAATATATATATATTATATACACTGCTCAAAAAAATAAAGGGAACACTTAAACAACACAATGTAACTCCAAGTCAATCACACTTCTGTGAAATCAAACTGTCCACTTAGGAAGCAACACTGATTGACAATAAATTTCACATGCTGTTGTGCAAATGAATAGACAAAAGGTGGAAATTATGGCAATTAGCAAGACACCCCCAATAAAGGAGTGGTTCTGCAGGTGGTGACCACAGACCACTTCTCAGTTCTTGCTTCCTGGCTGATGTTTTGGTCACTTTTGAATGCTGGCGGTGCTTTCACTCTATTGGTAGCATGAGACGGAGTCTACAACCCACACAAGTGGCTCAGGTAGTGCAGCTCATCCAGGATGGCACATCAATGCGAGCTGTGGCAAAAGGTTTGCTGTGTCTGTCAGCGTAGTGTCCAGAGCATGGAGGCGCTACCAGGAGACAGGCCAGTACATCAGGAACGTGGAGGAGGCCGTAGGAGGGCAAACAACCCAGCAGCAGGACCGCTACCTCCGCCTTTGTGCAAGGAGGAGCAGGGTGGAGCACTGCCAGAGCCTGCAAAATGACCTCCAGCAGGCCACAATGTGCATGTGTCTGCTCAAACGGTTCAGAAACAGACTCCATGAGGGTGGTTATGAGGGCCCAACGTCCACAGGTGGGGGTGTGCTTACAGCCCAACACCGTTGCAGGACGTTTGGCATTTGCCAGAGAACACCAAGATTGGCAAATTCGCCACTGGCGCCCTGTGCTCTTCACAGATGAAAAGCAGGTTCACACTGAGCACATGTGAAGACGTGGCAGTCTGGAGACGCCGTGGAGAACGTTCTGCTGCCTGCAACATCCTCCAGCATGATTGTGGCGGTGTTTTGGCGGTGGGTCTCGTCATGGTGTGGGTGGCATTTCTTGGGGGCCGCACAGCCCTCCATGTGCTCGCGAGAGTAGCCTGACTGCCATTAGGTACCGAGATGAGATCCTCAGACCCCTTGTGAGACCATATGCTGGTGCGGTTGGCCCTGGTTCCTCCTAATGCAAGACAAATGCTAGACCTCATGTGGCTGGAGTGTGTCAGCAGTTCCTGCAAGAGGAAGGCATTGATGCTATGGACTGGCCGCCCGTTCCCCCAGACCTGAATCCAATTGAGCACATCTGGGACATCATGTCTCGCTCCATGCCACCAATGCCACGTTGCACCACCAGACTGTCCAGAGTTTGGCGGATGCTTTAGTCCAGGTCTGGGAGGAGATCCCTCAGAGAGACCATCCGCCACCTCATCAGGGAGCATGTCCAGGCGTTGTTTAGGGAGGTCATACCAGGCACGTGGAGCCACACACACTACTTGAGCCTCATTTTGCCTTGTTTTAAGGACTATTAAATCAAAGTTTGGATCAGCCTGATGAGTTGACTCCAATCCAGACCTCCATGGGTTGATAAATTTGATTTTCCATTGATAATTTTTGTTGTGATTTGTTGTCAGCACATTCAACTATGGTAAAGAAAAAATATTTAATAAGAATATTTCATTCATTCAGATCTAGGATGTGTATTTTAGTGTTCCCTTTATTTTTTATTTTTTTTGAAGCAGTGTATATATATACACACACGTGTATACAAAATATTAAGAACACATGCTCTTTCCATGACAGACTGACCAGGTGTAAGCTATGACACCTTATTGATGTCACTTGTTAAATCCACTTTTGTGCATCAGTATCGGAGTATGAAACTAAATGCATGCTCTTCAAACGATCGCTGCCCGCAGTCTAGCATCACTACTCTGGACGGTTCTGACTTAGAATATGTGGACAACTACAAATACCGAGGTGTCTTGGTTAGACCATGAACTCTTCCTTCCAGACTCACATTAAGCATCTCCAATCCAATATTACATCTAGAATCGGCTTCCTATTCAAACAAAGCATCCTTCACTCATGCTGCCAAACATACCCCTCGTAAAACTGACTTATCCTACCGATCCTTGACTTCGCGATGTCATTTCACAAATAGCCTCCAACACTCCACTCAGCAAATTGGATGCAGTCTATCACAGTGCCATCCGTTCTGTCACCAAAGCCCCATATACTACCACCACTGCGACCTGTATGCTCTCATTGGCTGGCCCTCGCTTTATATTCGTCGCCAAACCACTGTTCCGTGTCATCATAAGTCTTTGCTAGGTTAAGCTCCGCCTTAGCTTACTGTCAACATAGCAGCACCCACCTCATAGCACGCGCTCAGCAGGTATATATTCACTTGGTCACCCCCAAGCCGTTGGCCGCCTTTCCTTCCAGTTCTCTGCTGACAATGACTGGAACGAATTGCAAAAAAACCACTGAAAAACTGGGAGACTCATATCTCCCTCTCTACTTTAAGCATTCAGCGTAACAGAGCAGCTTACAGATCATTGCATGTACATAGCCCATCTGTAAATAGCTCACCCAACTACCTCATCCCCATATTGCAGTGGTGGGCCGTCAGGGCCTGCAAGGCCTTCTCTGCTGCCTAAACATCATCAGAATATATAATTTTTTTTAAATATATTTCCCACAAATATGTATTAAATTATTCCCAGAGTAAGAGTTATACTCATTCATAGCTTTCCTCTTGGTTGCACTGCTTCCAGCCCCAGGTTGAAGTTGGAGGGCTGGTCTTTATTTAGATTTTTTATCCAATCATATTCAGCCATCATGTGTTGCCAGGGGTTACTAAATCTGCTCTTAGGCCTTCAGAATCAACAGTGCAGGCGCTTGTAGCTTAAAGTGAATGGAAATTAAAATTTTGTGTCAACCAATCAGCTTTAGAGTGGCTATTTACGCCTGGGCTGGCTCCAGTGTTACACAGGAGCCAGCTAGCAGGCGCTAGGGCGTCACGTCTTTTGATTGGATTACCAATATTGAGAGGCAGGTCCTATGGGCAGGTCTATGCAGATCTAGAAACTGAATTTGATAAACGAATTAATTCGCGTACTACCTAAACTGTTTTTTGAACCACAATGGCGGAAGGAGAAGAATATCGATTTGGTCGAGGATATAATTATAACGCATTCTCAAGACGAACTTTTCAGAAAAGTTGACATTGTAAGGAGAGGTCGCCCGACGCACACAAGCCTGTCACAGGCGGGAAAGGGGTTCGTTCGTTCGCCACTTTCAAAGTTTCAACTATGAGCGCTGTCAATGGCTCACGGCTCCGAGAAGCACTGCAAACTGTACTGCTGGGAATGCCTATTATTTGCAAGTGATCGATTTGGTGTTTGGAGCCACACTGGCTTTGCAAACTTGAGTTGTCTAACCAAGGCAGCAACGAGACACAAAGTACGGCTGGGCACTTACAAGCAATGGTGCTTTTGAAAACGTTTGGGGACACCAGAGTGGAGCTACAGCTCTCACTCGTCCTGCGTTATGTGACGGACACGGGAGTCAAGGAGCGATTTATCCGGTTTGAAGATGTGACAAGCGGCAAGCGAGCTGATGACATTGCCGCTCTTATTTTCCGTTTCTTGGAGGAAAATGAATGTAGTCTGGATAAAGTTGTGGCACAATGTTTTGATGGCGCAGCAGTCATGGCATCGGACTCAATGGGGTGCAGGCTAAAGTTAAGAAGGAGGCACCGAGGCCTTATCATTCACTGCTATGCACATCGACTAAATTTAGTACTGACTCAAGGAGCCTCAAAGCTTAAAGAATGCAAGGTCTTCTTTGCCAACCTCAATGGCCTGCAGCATTTTTCTCACGATCCCCATAGCGCACGCAACTGTCTAATAATCAGTCTTTGGGAGTAGGATACAATGCATGTATTTTTATTAAATGTGTATGTATGTTTCGCATTTATTTCGTTAATATTAAATAGCCTATATATTAACAAAATAAAATGGCAAATAGCCTATGTTGCAAATTATTTGTTTTTCTTTATTTCAGTGAATAGTTATGTGTCTTTATCATCACGGTGAAACTGCTTTGGGTGCGACAAAAGCGCTGTAGTGCAAAAACACTGTATTTATTTTTTTGGGGACTTAAAGCTCAAAGTTTGTGGACCAGAAATGGATAGAAGAAGAATATTAATATAACTCTGTTGCACTCGACTATGTTCTTGCCTATTAGTTGAACTGTACTGTATTGTACTCTTCCCCTGCAATTCTCTGAAAAAAATGTCAATTTCAAGGTGACGCAACGCCTGGTTATACTGCGTTTCTGTCTAAATGTATAGTGTCTAGAGCCATGGCATCTAAATGATGGTAATAACAGGTGGATTAATTCGGGTGGGACTGTGTAGGACCTCACTGAAGGCCCAGGCGCCAGGCCCACGGCACGCTACTGCCATATTGTTATACTTTTTTTCTCCTTTGCACCCAAGTATCTCTACTTTCACATTCATCTTCTGCACATCTATCACTCCAGTGTTTAATTGCTAAATTGTAATTATTTCGCCACTATGGCCTATTTATTGCCTTATCTCCCTAATCTTACTTCGTTTGCACACACTGTATATAGACTTTTCTATTGTGTTATTGACTGTACGTTTGTTTATTCCATGTGTAACTCTGTATTGTTTGTGTCGCACTGCTTTGCTTTATCTTGGCCAGGTCGCAGTTGTAAATGAGAACTTGTTCTCAACTGGCCTACCTGGTTAAATAAAGGTTAAATAAAATAACACAAGACCACATAATGACAAAGCAAAAACAGGTTTTAAGAAGTTTTAAGAATATATTTTTTTTCAATATCATATTTAAATCAGTATTCAGACCTTTTACTCAGTACTTTGTTGAAGCACCTATGCAGCGATTACAGCCTTGAGTCTTCTTGGGTAGGACGCTACAAGCTTGGCACACTTGTATTTGAGGAGTTTCTCCCATTCTTCTCTGCAGATCCTCTCAAGCTCTGTCAGGTTGGAGGGTTGAGCGTCGCTGCACAGCTATTTTCAGGTCTCTCCAGAGATGTTTGATTGGGTTCAATTCTGGGCTCTGGCTGGGCCACTCAAGGGCATTCAGAGACTTGTCCCGAAGCCACTCCTGCGTTGTCTTGGCTGTGTGCTTAGGGTCATTGTCCTGTTGGAAGGTGAACGTTTGCCACAGTCTGAGCGCTTTGGAGCAGGTTTTCATCAAGGATCTCTCTGTACTTTGCTCCGTTAATCTTTGCTGACTAGTCTCCCAGTCCCTGTCTCTGAAAAGCATCTCCACAGCATGTAGCTGCCACCGCCATGCTTCACCGTAAAAATTGTGCCAGGTTTCTTCCAGACGTGACGCTTGGCATTCAATCTTGGTTTCATCAGACCAGAGAATCTTATTTCTAATGGTCTGAGAGTCCTTTAGGTGCTGTTTGGCAAACTCCAAGCGGGCTGTCATGTGCCTTTTACTGAGGAGTGGCCTCCGTCTGGACACTCTACCACAAAAGCCTGATTGGTGGAGTGCTGCAGAGATGGTTGTCCTTCTGACAYGTTCTCCAATCTCCATAGAGGAACTCCGGAGTTCTGTCAGAGAGACCATCGGATTCTTGGTCACCTCCCTGACCAAGGCCGTTCTCCCCCGATTGCTCGGTTTGACTGGGTGGGCAGATCTAGGAAGAGTCTTGGTGGTTCCAAACAGTGTTTGGAAAAAGTACCCAATTGTCATTCTTGAGTAAAAGTAAAGATAACTTAATTAATAGAAAATGACTCAAGTAAAAGTGAATGTCACCCAGTAAAATACTACTTGAGTAAAAGTTTTAAAGTGTTTGGTTTTAAATATACTTAAGTATCAAAAGTTAAAGTAAAATTATAAGTAATAAAGCAAAGCAGGTGGGATCATTTTCTTGTTTTTAAATGTACTGATAGCCAGGCACATGCTCCAACACTCAGACATAATTTACAAACYAAGCATGTGTTTAGTGAGTCTGCCAGATCAGAGGCAGTAGGGATGACCAGGGATGTTCTCTTGATAAGTGTGTGAATTAGACAATTTTCCTGTCCTGTTAAGCATTCAACGAGTACTTTTGGGTGTCAGGGAAAATGTATGGAGTAAAAAGTACAGAATTTTCTTTAGGAATGTAGTAAGTAAAAGTAAAAGTTGTCAAAAATATAAATAGTAAGGTAAAGTACAGATACCCCAAAAAAACTACTTAAGTAGTACTTTGAAGTATTTTTACTTAAGTACTTTACACCACTGGTTCCAAACTTCTTCCATTTAACAATGATGGAGGCCACTGTGTTCTTGGMGACCTTCAATGCTGCAGACCTTTTTTGGTACCCTTCCCCAGATCTGTGCCTCGACACAATCCTGTCTCGAAGCTCTACGGATAATTCCTTCGACCTCTTGGCTTGGTTTTTGCTCTGACATGCACTGTCAACTGTGGAACCTTATATAGACAGGTGTGTGCCTTTCCTAATCATGTCCAATCAATTGAATTTACCACCGTTGGACTCCAATCAAGTTGTAGAAACATCTCAAGGATGATCAATGGAAACAGGATGCACCTGAGCTCAATTTCGAGTCTCATTGGAAAGAGTCTGAATACTTATATAAATAAGGTATTTCCGTTTTTTATTTCTCGTACATTTGCAAAATTTTCTAAAAACCTGTTATGCTTTGTCGTTATGGGGTATTGTGTGTAGATTGCTAAGGATTTTTTAAAATTAATCTATTTTAGAATAACGCTGTAACGTCACAAAATGTGGACAAATTCAAGGGGTCTGAATACTTTCCAAATGCACTGTATATATTGCAAACTGCGCTGCCATGCCATGGCAATGTTGGTGTAACAGTACATCATAGGGAAAAACACTTGGGGATTTTTATGGCGGTGTACCGGTATGTAGGAATAATCATGTGAGCCTACTGTATGTGCTCATATAGGCTACTAACGGACCCCAGTTCTATGGCCACTGGCCATGCAGGGTGTGAGATGGCTCTGCCCCTATGCAACCCCAGTGTCCCACTTTTCTTGTTCCCCCTGACAGCATGACAGAGGCTGGGCCAGCAGCGGTCATTGATGCAGTTTTTTTCTACCTAATTTGTTTGTTCCATTGTTAATTAGTCACACCTCATTTAGCACTAGGGGCCACATTCTCCCTTGGCAAAACAGCACTTTGCAACAGACAATGTTGGGCTGTGACAGATCTGGACTAGGGAAGAAGAATTCTCAATCCCAGTCACAAATGTTAGGAGCATTTAAATAGTTTGCTGTCCGTACAATTGACAAATAAAGTGATATTAATCTTATTACTAACTTTTCTCTTTTTTTCTCTCCATCTCGCTCTCTCTTACTCTCTATCCTTCTTTCTCCCTACAGAGCACTACCACCTGAACAATTCAGCCTTATACCCAGGAATGCCACACCCTCACAGCAACCTCAGTGGACTGGGCCTCAACAAGTACAACTCCCTCAGGGCTGTGGGTAAGGCCACACACACACACACAGACACACGCACAAGCATAATGGACACAAACATGCGCGCACACACACACATGCATAAACACACATACTGTATAAACATATAAACATATGGACCACACACATACCGGACAACATGCACACGACACACACACACGACACACCACACACACCACACACACACCACAACACACACACACACACACACACACCACACACACACACACACACACACCACACCACAACACACACAACACACACACACACACACACACACACACACACACTCCAGGACATGCTGATCATAATCCAGACTGGCACTGTAACCTTTTCAAACCATCGTAAGGTTTTTAAGCTGGCATCTGATGTGGTTCAGGCTCCCTTCATGGAAAAGACATATCATGAATGAAAGGAGATATCCTACTGCCAATACAGTCTCAGCGCTTTTCTGGAAAGTGTAGGTCAGATCCATATACACTCAGTGGCAGTTTATTAGGTTCACAAAAATGGTTTGCTCCTACGGACAGTGAGTCACGTGGCTGTGGCTTGCTATATGAAGCAGACAAACAGGCATCGAGGCATTCAGTTACTGTCCGAGGTACTGCTGCTCATTCCGTTCACCATCTCCAGAGGTCTAGGTCACGGGCCTTCTTGGCATCACTGAACTGGATTCATTACCACCAACCCCGGACTGTCTTGTCTCATTACGCACACCTGGTTCCCATTCCCCCTGATTAGTATGTGTATATATGTGCCCTCTGTTCCCCTTTGTCCTTGTTGATTATTGTTCCGTGTCCGTTGGTCTTGTGTGTACCTGTGCTGTGTTGTATTCGCTTGCGTGTTACCATGTTAGTGTGCACTTGTTATTATGGGTCTCGTGTATTTATTAGAGGTTTACACCTTGCTCTTTGTTTGGGTTACAGCCCTGTGTTATATGTATACGTATTTGTTTTGGGCTTCGTCCCCGTAATGGGGGGCTTCGTCCCCGTCCTTCTTTAATATAAAATTACTCAATAAAAGTCACCCAATCAAATATTACTGGTTTTAAATATACTTAAGTATCAAAAGTACATGTAATTGCTAATATATACTTAATTATCAAAAGTACATTATTTTCTTTTTACGAATGTAGTGAAGTAAAAGTTGTCATAAATATAAATAGTACAGATGCCCCAAAAAACTACTTAAGTGGTACTTTAAAGTATTTTTATTTAAGTACTTTACATCACTGTGTCTAAGGTTACAGAGAATGGTGCGACAAACAAAAAACAACCAGTCAGTGAAGTCCTGTGGGTCGAAAACATCTTGTTTATGAGAACGGTTGAAGTAGAATGGCAAGAATCGTGTAAATTAACAGGCAGGCCACAAACAGACAAATAATGGCGGAGTGCAACAGTGGTGTGCAGAACAGCATCTCGGAAAGCACAACTCGTCAGTCCTTGTCACGGATGGGCTATTGTAGCAGACGGCCACACCGGGTTCCACTCCTATCAGCTAAAAACAAGAAGCGGCTCCAGTGGGCATGCGATCACCAACACTGGACAATTGAGTGGAAAAACAATCTGGTCCGACGAATCCCGGTTCCTGTTGCGTCATGCTGATGCCAGTCAGGATTTGACATAGGCAGCATGAGTCCATGGCCCCATCCTGCCTGGTGTCAATTGTTACAGGCCGGTGGTGATGGTGTAATGGTGTGGGAAATTTTTCCCTGGCACGTTTGGTCCCTTGATACCAATTGAGAAACATTTGAATGTCACACCTTGTAGAATCCATGCCTCAAATAATTCAGGCTGTTCTGGAGGCAAAAAAGGGGTCCGGCCCGGTAGTAGATGGTGTACCCAATAAACTGGCCACTGAGTGTATATACACAGTATATGGTTCTGGTGAAGCTCATGTCAACCAGGGTTTCCCAAACCCGGTCCTGGGTGCACGTTTAGTTTATTTCCTTAGGACTACACAGCTGATTCAAATCATCAAAGCTTGATGTTGAGTAAGTTATTTGGATCAGCTGTGTAATGCTAGGGCAAAAACCAAAACATGCACCCAGGAGCTACAGTGATGTTGTGGTACAGACGCACACTCTATACTATTCACAGTAATGTATTATTTTGTGTCTGGAGCAACATTATGGCAGTGTGTTGGGACAGAACACACCATTCACACCGACAGACTGAAGAGAAATACAGCAATGGACAGGGAACGGAATCTCTGTCACTCCACAATCTACTTTTCAGGCATAGAGGGATGATTCACTGACTAGAGTGGAATGGAAAGTATTCCACTTTGAATTCCTCTCAGAAACATTCGCTCTTTCTCTCTTAGATTTGTCTCTCCGCGGCTCTAATGAGTATCCAGGCATCACACACATACCATTGCCTGGCAGACAACGCTGATCCGACCTGACAGAGACCTGGAGACGACTTACACAAACATCTAGACACACACACACACACACACATATGTAGACACACACACACGTATATAAACGTATGTAGGAACACACATCCAAACACACATGCACGCATACTGTACATACAGACAGACACACGCAGCAGCAGCAAACGTGTTTCTCATGTTGGGTTGGGATCAATTCCATTTAAATTCTCTAAATTCAGGAAGTGAATTGAAGTATATATTTTTTATGAAAATCCTTCCTGAACTGAAATGGAATTGACACCAACTCTGGTGCTTCATTCAAAACCAAAAGCATAATCTGTGTGAAAGAGGCATTATGACTTCAACCCACAGCTCAGAGAGAACAGAACGTCATTGACGTGTTCATGGAGAGAAACAGAACAATAAATACACGAGAGCATACACACAAAGCGAGCAGAACAGGGTTAGGAGTGTGTGTGCCTGAGGGATCGGGGTTCTGGAAGCACTGACCTCACTGCTGAGACAGAGGCTGTCCCCGTCCCCCTGAGCTGAAGCTATCTCACACACTGGCCTCACTGCTGAGACCGAGGCTGTCCCCGTCCCCCTGAGCTGAAGCTATCTGACACACTGACCTCACTGCTGAGGCCGAGGCTGTCCCCGTCCCCCTGAGCTGAACTATTGACACCTGCCGTACGCAGCTGACCTAGGTTGGTATTTCGTGTCCCCGTCTGAGCTGAAGCTATCTGACACACTGGCCTCACTGCTGAGGCCGAGGCTGTCCCCGTCCCCCTGAGCTGAAGCTATCTGACACACTGGCCTCACTGCTGAGACTGAGACTGTCCCCGTCCCCCTGAGCTGAAGCTATCTGACACACTGGATTCCCAGTGCCCACCCTATTTATAACACAAACTTCCAGAATTTTTACAGTTGAGGATTTTCGTTTTTTTCTGAAATCAGGGCCTCTTCTTAGACAGTTGACAGTTAATTTCAGGCCACTAACTCTCTTCTCTCTTGTCTGCTGCAGCGGACACTGCCTCTCGGGGATACTATAAGAGCTACCCTTTGATGGACTTCTCCCAGTACCAGGCAGCCCCTCCAGCCTTCCAGCCCATCTCCCTGCACCCCAAAGACAAGTCCTACCTTCACCAGGACCACCACCAGCTCCCCACCCACCACAACCTCCACGCCCCCCTCTCCATCTCCATCCCCCAGAGCCACCCGGAGAGGTCCCGCCTGTCCAAGACCACCAGCCACCCCCTGTTCTCTAGCTCGGCCTTGAAAGCCTGGGACACCAGTGGACGCCATGTCCAGAGGCAGACCTCCCAGCCTGGGCACATCTCAGCCCACCAGCATGCCTATTCCACCAGGAGACAGCACAGCGTAGAGAATTTCCCGGAGATGTTCAACCACCCTGTGTCATACGGCCACCCATCCTCCTACCACCACACCAGGCATAAGAGCTACTCCACCAACAGCAAGACAGAGGTCACTGTCTGAGAATGGAGCTCTGAGTTCCTCTGTACCTACAATGATACAGAAACAGATACAAAAATGTACAGGATACAGAGGAGTGTCGGAGTGTTTCAAAGATACTGGATGAAGTGGGGTTAAAAGATAGGGCAACAATGCATCAGCATCGCCACCCACCACCATGACTCAAGTACAATAACTGAACCACAAAGATCACCAAGACATTGATAATGTGCAAGAGAAACACTGTCGCTCTCTGAACACCTCTGAGCCTCAGAACCTGGACCCTCTCAGTCTCTATGTCTACCACAACTCCTTGTTGCTCAAAACCTTTCTTTAACTCTACTACATCTCTCCATGCATTCTTCTCTGGTCTTGTTCTTTCGCCTATATCCTCTATTTCCCACTCCCACAGCTCCCCATTCTCTCAGCCCTTAGAAGCGCTGTGTTCAGGCCATTAGAGGGATGATGGCACCCCCGGGGCCACATTAACTCGACAGGGACAATGCCATCCTCACGTCAGCTCCAATCAGCCTCCGCCCCAGCGCAAGACAGAGGGAGAGAAAGGGAGAGAGACAGGTAGGAAGAGAGTGGGAAATCACTCTAGAGATCTTTAGAGGAAAGCCGGATGACAGGAGAGGACAAAGTATATATGTACAGATTTTTCTTCCCTGGGGGTGAAATGAAGGAGTCATTGTGGATCTGGAGACTGTCTAGCCTGGGTGCCAGTCTGTTTCTGCTCTCTTGCCAGCTCCTTATGGAATTGTTACGGCTTGACAATGACAATGGAGTAGGCAATGGCACAAACAGATCTGGGACCAGGCTTGAGACTGGGTCTTGATGGAGTGTTTATGAGTGCGTGTGAGTATGTGAGGACACACTGGGCTGTCAGTGTAAGGGAATTCGTTGCGGCATCTCAGACCCCAGAGGAGGTCTTCCGTGTTTTCCCCCGATGCACGGACAGTAAAGGGCACAGACAAGAGCTCTAGAGGTGTTGCTAAGGCTACCAGACTCTCTTTAAATGGCAAGGGATGTACCCTATTCTACAAGTGGTGCATCTATTTGTTTACCAGGACATTAACCACTGAAGGAGAATAAAGAAACAAAACTGTTGTTGAAAAGTAGGATACTTGTACATGACTAAATGACACATAACAGGCAGGGGACTAGTGATAGCAGCACCTTTGGTCAGTTGCAGTAGTTCTAAAACCCAGACAATGGTGCAGAAATGTGTAAGGACCAATGAAGTCTAATCGACGCTACGGTCTCTCGGAAGTATTGGGTTGAACACAAACTCACTCTAACAAGGTACACACATGTAGCCTTGTAGGACCATCCTGATCTCGCGAGCAAGCAAGATCAGGATGGCCATACGAGGCTAACACACATGGCCAACGTACTAGCTGCACACTTCAGATTAATCCACTTCCAGAAGTGGATTGCTAATGAAGGCAATGAATACAACTAAACTCTTTACATGAGTCATGATCATGATGCATTACTACACCTCGCACATCCCTACCCTTCCTCCTTTTCGACAAGTAGTCTAACGTTTAAGAGAGTATGCGCCAGTAACCGAAAGGTCGCTGGTTCGAATCCCCAAGCCGACTAGATGAAYAATATGTCAATGTGCCCTTGAGCAAGGCACTTAACCCTAATTGCGCCTATAAGTCACTCTGAATAAATGACTAACGTAATCTTCTCTCTATTCCTCCTCATCTTCTCTCTATTCCTCCTCATCTTCTCTCTATTACTCCTCATCTTCTCTCTATTCTTCCTCATCTTCTCTCTATTCCTCCTTATCTTCTCTCTATTCCTCCTTATCTTCTCTCTATTCCTCCTCTACCGTTTTCTAATCAGCTCCTCTTCAGTTGTAATCATAGCCTTCTTTCATCTCTTCCTTCTCTCGGCTCTCTCATCAAGTCTCTATTCACCCCTTCTTTTGGAGAGCTATTTTCTCTCTCATTCCCTCCCTATCACTCGCTCATGTTCCCTCTGTTCTCTGGCTCCAAGCGGTGTAACTGATAGTCCTTTGGCCCCCTGCTCTGTTTCCCAGTCCCATCACCCCACGTCCCACAGCCCCAGAATGCAGGTTTACTTGCGTGTGTATGTATGTGTTTCAGGGCAGTGGGCTGAGACAAGGGCATGTGTACTCTCACATGAACATGATTGAAACTACCAGACACTGTTTAAATGACTCCAGCGCCAATAGCAGCTTTTAAAACAAATGTTTTGACGACAAGAACAGAAAACAGACCCATTTTCAGCTAAGTTTTCCACTGAATGCTTCCTGTCCTCAAGTGAAAAACAAACACAGCCTATGCAATGCCAAACCTGTAACACTGTATCAACATCAATACGCTAGCATTACACCCTCACAACAAATAGTAAGATACCACCACCACAATGACTACCGCAACTGGTCATAACCATGTCATAACAGCTGACATAACTTGTCATAACCTGTCATAATGGTCATAACACTGTCATGACCCATATATTTTCACCTGTTGTGATATATATTGTGTTATTTTATGGCTGGTTATGACACCTACATAAGTGTCAAAACCCATTTTTTTTCAAATTCTTAAAATGCTTTTAAAAATCCTTTGTTGTTGTAATGTATTCACTACAGTCATGTTTAAAAAAAATATTTTTAAATAACTTGTAGAAAATACACTTTATGAAACTGTCATGAAGCATTCTGGCCACCCTGTGTCACTTTACTTGGACTAAGAAAATACATAATGCCAAGAGTCAAAAGCAAAAGAGCCTTTTAAAGAAGACTAAAACAACTACTAAAGAAAGTAGGAACACAGAACCCATGCTCCTCCTTGCGTAAACATCTTTACTCAACGGGATAGAACCATCAAGGCAAAGGGTGGCTACTTTGAAGAATCTCAAATATAAAATATATTTTGATTTGTTTAACACTTTTTTGGTTACTACATGATTCCATATGTGTTATTTCATAGTATTGATGTCTTCACTATTATTCTAGAATGTAGAAAATAGTAAAAATAAAGAAAGACCCTGGAATGAGTAGGTGTGTCCAAACTTTTGACTGGTACTGTATATATACAGTTGAAGTTGGAAGTTTACATACACTTAGGTTGGAGTCATTAAAACTTGTTTTTCAACCACTCCACAAATGTCTTATTAACAAACTATAGTTTTGGTAACTCGGTTAGGACATCTACTTTGTGCATGACACAAGTAACTTTTCCAACAATTGTTTACAGATAGATGATTTCACTTATAATTCACTGTATCACAATTCCAATGGGTCAGAAGTGTATATACACTAAGTTGACTGTGCCTTTAAACAGCTTGGAAAATTCCAGAAAATTATGTCATGGCTTTAGAAGCTTCTGATAGGCTAATTGACATAATTTGAGTCAATTGGAGGTGTACCTGTGGATGTATTTCAAGGCCTAACTTCAAACTCAATGCCTCTTTGCTTGACATCATGGGAAAATCAAAAGAAATCAGCCAAGACCTCAGAAAAAAATTGTAGACCTCCACAAGTCTGGTTCATCCTTGGGAGCAATTTGCAAATGCCTGAAGGTACCACGTTCGTCTGTACAAACAATAGTACGCAAGTATAAACACCATGGGACCACGCAGCTGTCATACCGCTCAGGAAGGAGACACGTTCTGTGTCCTAGAGATGAACGTACTTTGGTGCGAAAAGGGCAAATCAATCACAGAACAACAGCAAAGGACCTTGTAAAGATGCTGGAAGAAACAGGTACAAAAGTATCAATATCAACAGTAAATTACGTCATATATCGACATAACTTGAAAGGCCGCTCAGCAAGGAAGAAGCCACTGCTCTAAAACCGCCATAAAAAAGCCAGACTACGGTTTGCAACTGCACATGGGGACAAAGATCGTACTTTTTGGAGAAATGTCCTCTGGTCTGATGAAACAAAAATAGAACTGTTTGGCCATAATGACCATCGTTATGTTTGGAGGAAAAAGGGGGAGCCTTGCAAGCCGAAGAACACCATCCCAACCGTGATGCACGGTGGAGGCAGCATCATGTTGTGGGGGTGCATTGCTGCAGGAGGGACTGGTGCACTTCACATGATAGATGGCATCATTAGGAAAGAAAAGTATCTGGATATATTGAAGCAACATCTCAAGACATCAGACAGGAAGTTAAAGCTTGGTCGCAAATGGGTCTTCCAAATGGACAATGACCCCAAGCATACTTCCAAAGTTGTGGCCAAACGGCTTTAGGACAACAAAGTCAAGGTATTGGAGTGGCCATCACAAAGTCCTGACCTCAATCCTATAGAAAATTTGTGGGCAGAACTGAAAAAGCGTGTGCGAGCAAGGAGGCCTACAAACCTGTCTGAGTTACACCAGCTCTGTCAGGAGGAATGGGCCAAAATTCACCCAACATATTCTACCCGAAACGTTTGACCCAAGTTAAACAATTTAAAGGCAATGCTACCAAATACTAATTGAGTGTATGTAAACTTCTGACCCACTGGGAATGTGATGAAAGAAATAAAAGATGAAATAAATCATTCTCCCAACTATTATTCTGAAATTTCACATTCTTAAAATAAAGTGGTGATCCTAACTGACCTAAGACAGGGAATTTTTACTAGGATTAAATGTCAGGAATTGTGAAAAGCTGAATTTAAATGTAGTTGTCTAAGGTGTATGTAAACTTCCGACTTCAACTGTATATAACATAAACCTACTGTTGACACGTAGGCTATGGAGTAATGGAATGTTTTGCTTTGTGTGTAGGTTTTGTGGGTTTTGACACTTCTGTACGCATCATAACCAGCCATAAAATAACTACCGTGGTAGGTTTTGTGGGTTTTCACACTCTTATGTAGGTGTCATAACCAGCCGTAAAAAAACGCAATGTCACAACAGGTTTAAACATGTGTCATGACAGTGTTATGATCATATTATGACAGGTTATGTCAAACGTTATGACATATTATGACATGGTTATGACCGTGTAATGAGGCTGGGTGTCAAGTAAAGTGTTACCATGCAACATAACACAACATGAGTGACACACAGAGGCAAAAACTGTGCAAGCAGCACACACTGGTGAGGGTAGTCAAGAGGGACTAGAGAGGTTGAAGCAATATAAATAGTTATTCATATTTCAGTAGTTAAGTTAATGTTTTTACCGTTGAATGAAGTGCTTCTAACCTTTTCCATTATGACACCATGCATTTTTCCAACCCTTGTACTTACCGTAAGAGTAGGGGTGTTAACCCCTGGTGTCCAGGCTAAATTACCAATCTGGCCCTCATACCATCATGGCCACCTAATGATCCCCAGTGTCACATTCCTGACCTTATTTCCTTTGTTTAGTCTTTGTTTAGTTGGTCAGGACGTGAGCTGGGTGGGCATTCTATGTTTTGTGTTTCTATGTTGGGTTTGTTGTTTGGCCTAATATAGTTCTCAATCAGAGGCAGGCAGGTGTTTGTCATTGTCTCTGATTAGGAACCATATTAAGGTTGCCTGTTTTCACTGTTTGTTGGTGGGTGATTGTTCCTGTTCGTGCGTTCATTGTTTTTTCTATGTTCACTAGTTCAGGACTGTAGCGTCGTTGGTTTCGTTCTGTTTATTGTTTTGAAGAGTATTCAAATAAATATGGATACATACCACGCTGCGATTTGGTCCTCCTCTCTTCCACATTACGACGATCGTTACACCCAGCTTCCAATTTGCTCATCCATCCCCCTTCTCTTCCCTGTAACTATTCCCCAGGTCATTGCTATGAATGAGAATGTGTTATCAGTCAACTTACCTGGATTTTTTATTATAAAAAAGTACAGAGAATACTTTGCTTTATGTTCTGTTGGGATAAATGTATGACATACAGTGAGCTCCAAAAGTATTGGGACCGTGACAAATATTTTGTTATTTTGGCTTTGACTCTAGCACTTTGGATGTGAAATGATACCATGACTATAAGGTTAAAGTGCAGACTGTCAGCTTTAATTTGAGGGTATATACATCCATATTGGGTGAACCTGTCACGTTCTGACCTTAGTTCCTTTCTTATGTCTTTATTTTAGTTTGGTCAGGGCGTGAGTTGGGGTGGGCATTCTATGTTGTTTTTCTATGTTTTGTTCTGTATGTTATATTTCTATGTGTTTGGCCTAGTATGGTTCTCAATCAGAGGCAGGTGTCAGTCGTTGTCTCTGATTGGGAGCCATATTTAGGTAGCCTGTTTTTCATTGTGTGTTGTGGGTGATTGTTTCTGTTTCAGTGTTTGCACCATTCGGGACTGTATCGGTTTTCATTTGATTCTCTTGTTCTTTTTATGTATTCATTCTCGATTAAACATTTATTATGTATACGTACCACGCTGCATTTTGGTCCTCCTCTCCTTCCACCAATGAAAGCCGTTACAGAACCGTTTAGAAATTACAGCACTTTCTGTACATAGTCCCTTCATTTTAGGGGACTAAAAGTAGTGAAAAGTTAAGTATTTGGTCCCATATTCATCGCACGCAATGACTACATCAAGCTTGTGACTCTACACATTTGTTGGACGAATTGGCTGTTTGTTTGGTTGTTTCAGATTATTTTGTGCCCAATAGAAATTAATATACCTAACTGAAAGCGCGAACCATCGCATTTAACAATGGAAAAAGGTGACTGGGAATATTGGCAAATACAAACAGTATTCCCTCTGTAAGGCAATCAAACAGTATAGAGACAAAGTGGAGTCACAATTCAACGGCTCAGACACAAGACGTATGTGGCAGGGACTACAAACAATCACGGACTACAAAGGGAAAACCAGCCACGTCAGGGTCACCGACGTACAAGCTAAACACCTTCTTCGCCTGCTTTGAGGATAACACAGTG
The DNA here is from genome assembly GCF_002910315.2 of Salvelinus sp. IW2-2015. Classification (NCBI taxonomy): domain Eukaryota; kingdom Metazoa; phylum Chordata; class Actinopteri; order Salmoniformes; family Salmonidae; genus Salvelinus; species Salvelinus sp. IW2-2015. The sequence continues at coordinate 39,505,201 of NC_036848.1, forward strand.
CCACCGACACGGCCCGCTACCAAGGACTGTGGGCTCTCCTTTTCCGTGATTGACATGAGTAAGGCATTTAAGCGTGTTAACCCTAGCAAGGCCGCTGGCCCAGACGGCATCCCTAGCCGTGTCCTCAGAGCATTCAATCTCTCCCTATCCCAGTCTGCTGTCCCCACATGCTTCAAGATGTCCACCATTATTCCTGTACCCAAGAAAGCAAAGGTAACTGAACTAAATTACTTTTGCCCCGTAGCATTCATTTCTGTCATCATGAAGTGCTTTGAGGGACTAGTCAAGGATCATATCACCTCTATCTTACCAGACACCCTAGACCCACTTCAATTTCCTTAGATCCATCCACAGATCCTGCACACTGCCCTATCCCATCTGGACAAGAGGAATACCTATGTAAGAATGCTGTTCACTGACTATAGCTCAGCATTCAACACCATAGTACCTTCAAAGCTCATCATTAAGCTCAAGGCTCTGGGTCTGAACCCCGCCCTGTGTAACTGGGTCCTGGACTTCCTGACAGGCCGCCCCCAGGTGGTGAAGGTAGGAAACAACACCTCCACTTCACTGATCCTCAACACTGGGGCCCCACAAGGATGTATGCTCAGCCCCCTCCTGTACTCCCTGTTTACCCATAACTGCGTGGCCATGCACGCCTCCAACTCAATCATCAACTTTGCAGACGACACAACAGTAGTAGGCCTGATTACCAACAATGACGAGACAGCCTACAGGGAGGAGGTGAGGGCCCTGGGAGTGTGGTGCCAGGAAAATAACCTCTCCCTCAGCATCAACAAAACAAAGGAACTGATCGTGGACTTCAGGAAACAGCAGAGGGAGCACCCCCTTATCCACATTGACGGGGCCGCAGTGGAGAAGGTGGAAAGCTTCAAGTTCCTCTGCGTACACATCACTGACAAACTGAAATGGTTCACTCACACAGACAGTGTGGTGAAGAAGGCGCAACAGCGCCTCTTCAACCTCAGGAGGCTGAAGAAATTTGGCTTGGCACCTAAAACCCTCACAAACTTTTACAGATGCACAATTGAGAGCATCCTGTTGGGTTGTATCACCGCCTGGTACGGCAACTGCACCGCCCGCAACCGCAGGGCTCTCCAGAGGGTGGTGCGGTCTGCCCAACGCATCACTAGGGGCAAACTACCTTCCCTCCAGAACACCTACAGCACCCGATGTCACAAGAAGGCCAAAAAGATCATCAAGGACAACAACCACCCGAGCCACTACATGTTCACCCCGCTATCATCCAGAAGGTGAGGTCAGTACAGGTGCATCAAAGCTGGGACCGAGAGACGTCTATCTCAAGGCCATCAGACTGTTAAATAGCCATCACTAGCACATTAGAGGCTGCTGCCCTATATACATAGACTTGAAATCACTGGCCACTTTAATAATGGAATACTAGTCACTTTAATAATGTTTACATATTTTGCATTGCTTATCTCAAATATACTGTATTCTATACTATTCTACTGTATCTTAGTCTATGCCGCTCTGACACCGCTTGCCCAAATATTTATATGTTCTTAATTCCATTCCTTTACTTTAGATTTGTGTGTATTGTTATGAAATTGTTAGATATTACTTGTTAGATATTACTGCACTGTTGGAGCTAGAAACACAAGCATTTTCGCTACAGCCGCAATAACATCTGCTAAACACGTGTATGTGACAAATAAAATTTGATTTGATAAATAATGTAGTCATTTTGGAGTCACTTTTATTGTAAATAAGAATAAAATGTTTCTAAACACTTCTACATTAATGTGCACTTCTACCATGATCTGACTTTGTCACTCATTATTATTCATGAATTATTATGAATTATTATTCATGAGTCACAAGCTTGATGTAGTCATTGTGTGCTATGAATATGGGACCAAATACCTAACTTTTTCTACTTTAATACGCACAAGTGAATTAGTCCCAATTCTTTTGGTCCCCTAAAATGGGGGGACTTTGTACAAAAAGTGCTGTGATTTCGGTTCACCTGATATGCATGAAAATACCCTAAAATTAAAGCTGACAGTCTGCATTTGAACCTTAAGTCATTGTATCATTTCAATTCCAAAGTGCTGGAGTACAGAGCCAAAACAAACAAAAACATTGTCCCTGTCCCAATACTTTTGGAGCTCACTGTATAAATGTGTGTATTCTTGTACGCATAAATTATATTTGACGGGCAATACATGACTTACAGATCATACCAAATTATAGGTTTTATAGTGAGAAGAAATCTGAAAATCATGTGTTCAGCTGTATAATTCAATAATATTATTTTGTGTATATGTTATGAGATGTGATGATTAATATTTTGTTTGCATAATGGCTTTATGATCTGAGAAAATATATATATTTCAATTGATAGTTTATTGAATTGCAGTTGATCTCTGACTAGTCCACTATGATGTGACCAAATCAGCTGGATTTTTCACGTAGAATGTTACTCTGATAAAATGGAGGCCATTGAAAGCTATGTTCATAAAAAAGTGTGAAAGGTAGATATATTTCTGATGAGTAACCCGGGGTTACCAGGGGTAAATTGTGACAGAACGCATTGGAATGAATTTCCTGTTTCTATTGGGAATTACCATAATGGAATAACAACCAATTTAACCCATGTGAATTTCAATCCATCTATTCACTGCATATAAGCATATAAACTGTACATAACATTGAACCCAGAGTAGGCCACTAAAAACATGTATTTCCATTCAAATATGAGTCTCACTGTACTGTTGTATGGGCATCATACTGTATGCAGATCTGGGAATGAGAGCTACATTAGTATCCATTATATTCTAAAGTAAGATCTGTCTTGTTGACAATGTGGGTTTGGTAATAGGAGACATAATACTTCCACATACAGATGATACAGTTCCCCTTTAGGACTGTGATGTCTGACTAGGGATATATTCTGCTTAGTTGTAAATCCAAGGCTGGCTCTTACTGCAGTGCTTGTAGTAGCAAAGCTGTCACCAGCTGAAGACTGAATCTACAGCCTAGTTTGGTACACAAAAAGACAACTAGACCAATGCATAATGCGTTATATGAATATACCTACTTCAGTCAAAAGTATACAGTGCAGTATTAAATGTATAATATACTATGACCAAACATAATTATCTGATATAAGTGTGATATGTGTATGCTATTATGTGCTGAATAAGACCAAACTACTTATTTGTATCTGTACATGCTGTATATGGAAATGTTCTTTGTTGAGGACTGTTTAAGTTTTTGTTAACATTGACTTTTCAGATGAAGATGAAATATTATGGAACTATTTCAAGAGGTTTAAATGTCTCTCTCAAAAGAGACCTTCTTAAGTGTTATTTGTATAACTTGATAAAAAAAATATAAAAAAACACTGGTGTGTTTCATGTTTATAGCTCTATTCATTTGTCACAGCTGACAAAAGAAAGAGGGAGGGAAGAAAATAAAGCATTGCTCCTAAGAAGACTCCTTGCTCACAAAAGCCACGAGGAGTCTACACACCCTCAAGCTGCTCACATTTTTCACACAGGTTATTGTTTTTTCCCCCTCAATTCTGTGTTCCCTGACATGTGTGTGTAGAGTAATGTCACAGAACAATAAGCCAGATGTTTGACCGATGTATAAATCTGAAGCATCCGGTTGGTATTTCCACTCACCACCAAATATGGTGATGAGAGGAAGTCCAGTGACCAGCAGTTGGAGAAGATGGACGAGATWGATTTTTTTACGAGCAGAGTGGAATACGTTTTTTAGACTTTACCCTTTGTCAGAGTTTCTATATATTTTTTTGTTTTGGAGTGCAAGGGCGAATTTAGTTATTGCACACGTGCACATCACATAGTAGGCGTTCCCTAAAGGAAATATGCAAATACATGCTAGAATGCACAAATAAGATCTCGCTAGCTTGTGCTTGGCTCTACCCTCTTTCTTGCTAGTTCTGACCACTATGATTAATTTGCTCGCATTGGAAAGAGGCTGTGGTCTGTCTTGGGTATAACAAATCGTTGGTAAAGTGTTGTCCAGAGTGGACTCGAGACAGGAAATTAGAAAATCTGAAACTAGAAAACCAACATCCCCACCATGTGGACATTCTGGGCATTATTCACCAAAAGCACTTACCAGTATCACTCAATAAGTATCTTACACACCAGTGGTTCCCAAACTTTTTCTAGTCCCGTACCCCTTCAAACATTCAACCTCCAGCTGCATACCCCCTCTAGCACCAGGGTCAGCGTACTCTCAAATGTTGTTTTTTGCCATCATTGTAAGCCTGCCACACACACACACTATACGATACATTTATTAAACTTAAGAATGAGTGTAAGTTTTTGTCACAACCCAGCTTGTGGGAAGTGACAAAGAGCTCTTATAGGACCAGGGCACAAATAATGATATAATAATAATCAATAATTTTGCTCTTTATTTAACCATCTTACATATAAAACCTTATTTGTTAATCGGAAATTGTGAATAACTCACCACAGGTTAATGAGAAGGGTGTGCTTGAAAGGATGCACGTAACTCTGCAGTGCTGTGTTGTATTGGAGAGTCTCAGTCTTAAATCATTTTCCACACACAGTCTGTGCCTGTATTTAGTTTTCATGCTAGTGAGGGCCGAGAATCCACTCTCACATAGGTACGTGGTTGCAAAGGGCATCAGTGTCTTAACAGCACGACTTGCCAAGGCAGGATACTCTGAGCGCAGCCCAATCCAGAAATCTATAAGTGGCTTCTGATTAAATTCAATTTTCACAGAACCGCTTGTTGCAATTTTGACGAGGCTCTCTTGTTCAGATATCAGTAAGTGGGCTGGAGGCATGAAAGGGATAACGAGTCCAGTTGTTTGCGTCATCTGTTTCGGGAAAGTCCCTGCGTAAATGCACACCCAACTCACTCAGGTGCTTTGCTACATCACATTTGACATTGTCCGTAAGCTTGAGTTCATTTGCACACAAAAAAATCATACAATGATGGAAAGACCTGTGTGTTGTCCTTGTTAATGCAGAGAAGAGCTCCAACTTCTTAATCATAGCCTCAACTTTGTCCAGCACATTGAATATAGTTGCGGAGAGTCTCTGTAATCCTAGATTCAGATCATTCAGGAGGGAAAAAACATCACCCAAATAGGCCAGTCGTGTGAGAAACTCGTCGTTATACCAACATGATCCGTTTTGTCACCAAAGCCCCATATACCACCCACCACTGCGACCTGTATGCTCTCGTCGGCTGGCCCTGGCTACATACTCGTCGCCAAACCCACTGGCTCCAGGTCATCTATAAGTCTTTGCTAGGTAAAGCTCCGCCTTTTCTCAGCTCACTGGTCACCATAGCAACACCCACCCGTAGCACACGCACCAGCAGGTATATCTCACGGGTCATCCCCAAAGCCAACACCTCTTTGGCCACCTTTCCTTCCAGTTCTCTGCTGCCAATGACTGGAACGAATTGCAGAAATTGCTGAAGTTGGAGACATATCTCCCTCACTAAATTTAAGCATCAGCTATCTGAGCAGCTTACCGATCACTGCAGCTGTACACAGCCCATCTGTAAATAGCCCATCCAACTACCTACCTCATCCCCATATTGTTTATTTACTTTTTTTAAAACTTTATTTTTTGCTCTTTTGCACACCAGTATTTCTACTTGCACATCATCATCTGCACATCTATCACACCAGTGTTAATTTGCTAAATTGTAATTACTCCACTACTATGGCCTATTTATTGCCTTACTCCATTTGCACACACTGTATATAGATCTTTCTATTGTGTTATTGACTGTACTTTTGTTTATCCCACGTGTAACTCCGTGTTGTTTTTTGTCACACTGCCCTACTTTATCTTGGCCAGGTCGCAGTGCTTTGCTTTATCTTGGCCAGGTCGCAGTTGTAAATGAGAACTTGTTCTCAACTAGCCTACCTGGTTAAATAAAGGTGAAATAAAAAAATAAAACACATGAATCACATTTTTATTTGGCGTACCCCCGACGCATTGTACCCCAGTTTGGGAATACCTGTTACACACCATCATATAATGTAGTATGGTCTCCCACTAATCACTGGCTGAAGGGATATTTCTGGGTGAATAAGTATTTGTTTAATAAACTACCTGTACAAAAATAACCATAGTCAGAAGCTGGTAGCATACTGCACTTTGGTGTGTATTTCACCGTGGAACATCCTCCATCTGCCTTAAGAGTGTTAACACAAAAAGACACATACACAACCATACTTAGAGAAAAGTTGTCTTTAATCAAGCAGAGGCAAGAGTTTCGTTAAAAAGAAACAGGATCTTTACATCAACAATAGTGGACAGAGTAAGGATGGACATTTTTGGGGTATCACAACTTTGACTCAATACCAAATGTGAATTACCGAATATATTAAATCTTGATAATACAATAATTCTAATAACGATATGTATGCTCATAATAACATTAGGTAATAAATTAAAGTATGTAACTTACAAAGACAGTCTTGTGTATATAATATTAAAATAAATAAACCGATTAAAACAAACAAATAATGGCAACAAAATCACAGACACTTGATATCATGGAAAAAGTGAATGGCGGTTGGCACAACTCTTGATATGGAGAGTGATTTCCTATGCTGGAACAACATTAGGCTGCACACTAATTGCAAGAAAACAGTACAGAGACTCTCAACAACATTCCAATCTTAGAAAATGCCTAGATATGGTGCATTCCTGCTAATTTGAAAGGTATAAGTATACCAATTCTGGAAAATGCAGTTGTTCAGTGTATTACTGTAAAATCCTACATACAGACGTGCTCAAATTAGTTGGTGCCCTTACAGCTCATTGAAATAATACTTCATTCCTCATGAAAAGTGACTAAATTAAAAGCTGTATACTTGCATGCCTTTGGTATGTCATAGAATAAAGCAAAGAAGCTGTGAAAATATTAATTATTGCTTATTCTACAAAGATGTTCTAAAATGGCCTGGACACATTTGTTGGTACCCCTTAGAAAATATAATAAATAACTGGATTATAGTGATATTTCAAATTAATTTGTTTCTTTAATTAGTATCACACGTCTCCAATCTTGTAATCAGTCATTCAGCCTATTTAAATGGAGAAAAGTAGTCACTGTGCTGTTTGGTATCATTGTGTGCACCATACTGAACATGGACCAGAGAAAGCAAAGGAGAGATTTGTCTGAGGAGATCAGAAAGAAAATAATAGACAAGTATGGTAATGGTAAAGGCTACAAGACCATCTCCAAGCAGCTTGATGTTCCTGTGACAACAGTCGCAAATTATATTAAGTTTAAGGTCCATGGATCTGTAGCCAACCTCACTGGGCGCGGCCACAAGAGGAAAATCGACCCCAGATTGAACAGAAGGAGAGTGCGAATGGTAGAAAAAGAACCAAGGATAACTGCCAAAGAGATACAAGCTGAACTCCAAGGTGAAGGTACATCAGTTTCTGATCGCACCATCCGTCGTTTTTTGAGCGAAAATGGGCTCCATGGAAGTAGACCCAGGAGGACTTTTGAAAGAAAAACACAAAAAAGCCGGACTGGAATTTTCTAAAATGCATAATGACAAGCCACAATCCTGAGAGAATGTCCTCCAAAACTGGAGCTTTTTGCCAAGTCACATCAGCTCTATGTTCACAGACGAAAACATGAAGCTTTCAAAGAAAATAACAACATACCTACAGTGAAACATGGAGGACGCTCGGTTATGTTTTGGGGCTGTTTTGCTGCGCCTGGCACAGGGTACCTTGAATCTGTGCAGGGCACAATGAAATCTCAAGACTATCAAGGCATTCTGGAGCGAAACGTACTGCCCAGTGTCAGAAAGCTCTGTCTCAGTCACAGGTCATAGGTCCTCCAACAGGATAATGACCCAAAACACACAGCTAAACGCACCCAAGAATGGATAAGAACAAAACATTGGACTATTCTGAAGTGCTCTTCTATGAGTCCTGATCGGAATCCTATCGAACATCTATGGAAAGAGCTGAAACTTGCAGTCTGGAGAAGGCACCCATCAAACCTGTGACAGCTGGAGCAGTTGGCTCAGGAAGTGGGCCAAACTACCTCTATTAAATATGGAATAAACAACAGTGGACGCCAATTACTTTTGTCATAGAAAATTGTGCATTCTTCGTTTTTTGTGGAGGGGTACCAACAAATTTGAGCACGTCTGTACAGGTCACACGAGGTCATAGCTTGATGATCTTGAGTGTGTGTGCTTGTGTGTAACAATGTTTTCAAGGGATAAACCTTGACACCAGACAGTTGGAAGTGGATACGAAGATAAGTGAATACGCAAGTTCACAATATAAAGACAAGTGCAAGTCAGAATTTGTATAGTTTTTATCACGTCTTCAGCTAAAATCTCAAACATTGTTTGTTTCTCTTCTCATCTTCTCTATCCCTTCTCTCTACCTCTCTGGAGTGTCAATGCAGTCATGTCATGGTAATTAAACAAGAACAAAACAATGAAAACACAAAAATAGCTTACTTAATTACTTATAACAGGAAGGTAAAAGGACACCCTACCCACCCCTGTGCAGGAAAGAGCTGCAGCTCTGGCTCTAGATAGAAACCTTGCAGCTCCCTAGTTTTACATTCAGCTGATCATGGGCTCCTATGGAGAGTAGAATAAATATCTATCTTATCATACACTTACGGCCTAATACCAGCTTTATATCCATAGACATACTAAAATACACACACAGATCGCAGGCCAAGTTTATAGTGGAAAAGGGGTAAGTTAGGTAGGATCATGTTAAGTCTGGGGAGTGTCAGCCTGGGCTGGGGTAAAAGGTCAGATGCTGCTGTTTTTATCTCAATATCAAATCATTTCTGGGGAACAATTAAGTACCTTAGTGTGATTATTTTAAATGAGTCAAAAAAAAAAAAAAAAAAGCTTCTTAGCAAAGAGCAACTTCTCAATAAATCATTTTGCTAGGACTGTCTGGGAGTGGTCTGAGTGGGGAGGGGAAAACTGAAAATGTGCTGATATTGGCAGAGCGTTTTGGAACTCTTTCTTATTGGTCTATTAACTAATTTACCACATGGTGATGTCAACATGAAAGGCCAAAATGCCATCCCACCAAAATACGCTGAAATTTCCAGCGGTCTTTTCAAACAGCTCCTACACTAAAAGGGCATTATAAATTTCACTGTATTATTCACACCTCATAGTGTGGAAATATATATAAAAAAACAGGAAAATCACTTTTTTGACTGCACTGGTATTAAGGTATTAAAGGTATTAAAGAGGTCAGGTTGGGTTAGGTTGCTGCCTGGCCCACTGACTGACTGACTGACGTACATCAGTAAGGGACTTACAAAGGTCCAGAGCTGCAGATCTCCCACCCCCCCACACAGACTGACTGATCGTTTAATATATTACTCTGTGCACCTGTGTTATCGGTCTATCTCTGGCCATAATGTCCATTGAAGGTGTTGCCCCCCTGAGGTGCAATATTGATGGAGTCCAGAAGCGGACGTAGCGCCTGGCCGAAAGGCCTGCGGGTGACAGAGTGGAACACAGCACAAATTAGAATCCACACAGTGAGTTATGTTTTGAACAAGCTTTCCTTATTTATATCATACATTCCAACAAACTCAATTTAACTTGAAACATACAGTAAGTGCAGTGCTTAATTTGTAAAAAGTGAGTGCGAGGTGACCTGGGAAGTGATGCGGTACCGGAGCACATTAGAGAGAAAAAAAAAAATATATATATATATATATATTATACATCTTTTTTATAAAGCATTGCATGCATATCAAAGCATGTGCGTAGTGGCATAGAGCAGTAGAGTCACTTACATTAGTTGCACAGGTGGGGACATGTTTTAATAGCCTACGGTCCGGGGAGAAAATGTGCTATTTCATGCAATTCTACATCATTTTACATGGACTGAAGACTTTGGCAGAATCTTTTTTAATACAACACAAATGATCAAAATGAAAGGCTACTTTGACACTGACAAACTGAGATCAATAAAAACAACCTTGACTTGAATCCATCAATAGCCTAGGCGTGTGGAGACACATATTGTAGGCTAAAATATGAGGAGGAAATGATAATCCTAAAAATGCTCTCCAGTTTCACTGACTCACCCAATGATGAGCAGTTCAATCACTGGTGATGGCCGATGAGCTCGTGCCAAAAGCCTTTCTCTCTCTCTTTGTAAAACAATATTTGGAAGTTGATCTAATATTTTGGTAGCCTACAGCATAGAGTCTTTCACTCTTCAGCAGGAGTAATTTGTTTTCCAACCTCTGTTTTCCCTCGATTGTATTTGAAATATTGCGAAAGGCCTGTTTTATCTGCATACTGTTTTTTCACCAACAGATTTGCCTTGCGTTCCCAACTGTAGGCTATTCCTGGTTATTGGGCTACAATCCACAGCTACGCAACTTTTTTTTTTTTTTAAACAGAGAAGTAATTTTATAATTTTGGCCTATGTATTTCAATTTATCAGGGGGGGCTGCAGTTCCTTCAGAACCCTTTGTGTGGCTATGATTCTATAAAGGCAATAAATTATGAAGTGCAAGGCTGGAGAGATGAGAGTTGCAAGCTCATGTGTATCAGAGCAGAGAGGGAGAGAGGTCATAGAAAGTGAATCTCATTCTAGTTATGTGAGAGATACTGGCGTGCTTCACACACAGCCATGGCCAAACGTTGATCTCAGTGTTGCGCAAACTATAAGCCTGGGCCACCCCAACCCAAATCAACTCTTAGAATATTAGGCCCGGGCTGAAAATCAACTTTTTCACGTAACGTTTTTTTTGTGCTGGCAGAATAATTAACGAAGAGGCAACTCGAATGAACTCTGATCACTTTTATTATAGTTTGTACATTGCAAAAAGTGAAAATTAATTTTCAATGCCGCAAGAGGTACCGGAACAAAACAGTCCAAAACGGAGAGGTGTCGGATCCTGTTCCGGCAGGATCCGGCTCAAATTAAGCACTGGTTAAGTGTAAAATTTGGCACATGCAGTGCATTCGGAAAGTATTCAGACCCCTTGACTTTTTCCACATTTTGTTATGTTACAGCCTTATTCTAAAATGGATTACATTTTTCTTTAAAATCTCATCAATCTACATACAATACCCCATAATGGCAAAGTGAAAACAGGTTTTTAGAATTTTGGGTAAATTCATAAAAAAAACTACTGAAATACCTATTTTACATACGTATTCAGACTCTTTGCTATGAGACTCGAAATTGAGCTCTGGTGCATCCTGTTTCTTTTGATCATCATTGAGATGTTTCTACAACTTGGAGTCCACCTGTGGTAAATTTGATTGATTGGACATGATTTGGAAAGGCACACACCTGTCTATATAAGGTCCCACAGTTGACAATGCATGTCAGAGCAAAAACCAAGCCATGCGGTCGAAGGAATTGTCCGTAGAGCTCATGAGACAGGATTGTGTTGAGGCACAGATCTGGGGAAGGGTACAAAAACATTTCTGCAGCTTTGAAGGTCCCCAAGAACACAGTGACATCTCTCATTATTAAATGGAAGAAGTTTGGAACCACTAAGACTCTTCCAAGAGCTGGCCGCTCGGTCAAACGGAGCAATCAAGAGAGAAGGGCCTTGGTCAGGGACGTGACCAAGAACCCGATGGTCACTTTGACAGAGCCCCAGAGTTCCTCTGTGGAGAGGGGAGAATCTTCCAGAAGGACAACCATCTCTGCAGCAGTCCACTAATCAGGCCTTTATGGTAGTGGCCAGACGGAAGCCACTCCTCAGTAAAAAGGCACATGACAGCCCTCTTGGAGTTTGCAAAAAGGCACCTAAAGGACTCTCAGACAATGAGAAAGAAGATTCTCTGGTCTGATGAAACCAAGATTGAACTCTTTAGGCTGAATGCCAAGCGTCACGTCTGGAGGAAACCTGGCACCATCCCTACGGTGAAGCATGGTGGTGTTAGCATGAACAGAGCTAAGTACAGAGATCCTTGATGAAAACCTGCTCCAGAGCACTAAGGACCCAGACTGGGGCAAAGGTTGACATTCCAGCAGGACAACAACCCTAAGCACACAGCCAAGACAACACAGGAATGGCTTCAGGAAAAGTCTCTGAATGTCCTTGAGTGGCCCAGCCAGAACCCGGACTTGAACCCGATCGAACATATCTGGAGAGACCTGAAAATAGCTGTGCAACGACCCTCCCCATCCAACCTGACAGAGCTTGAGACGATTTGCAGAAAAATGGGAGAAACTCCCCAAATACAGAAGTGCCAAGCTTGTAGCGTCATACCCAAGAAGACTGGAGGCTGTAATCGCTGCAAAAGGCGCTTCAACAAAGTACTGAGTAAATGTGTTTATACATTTGCAAAAATATCTATAAACCTGTTTTTACTTTGTCATTATGGGGTATTGTGTGTAGATTGATGAGGGGGAAAAATGACTAAATCTTTTTTAGAATAAGGCTGTAACGTAACAAAATGTGGAAAAAGTAAAAAGGTCAACACCAGGGCTGTCCAACCCTGTTCCTGGAGAGCAACCGTCCTGTACAGCTACAGTTGAAGTCGGAAGTTTTCATACACTTAGGTTGGAGTCATTAAAACTAGTTTTTCAACCACTCCACAAATGTCTTGTTGACAAACTATAGGTTTGGCAAGTCGGTTAGGACATCTACTTTATGCATGACAAAAGTAATTTTTCTAACAATTGTTTACAGACAGATTATTTCACTGTATCACAATTCCAGTGGGTCAGAAGTTTACATACACTAAGTTGACTGTGCCTTTAAACAGCTTGGAAAATTCCAGAAAATTGTCATGGCTTTAGAAGCTTCTGATAAATGATGTAAATTAGCCTGAGTCAATTGGAGGTGCACCTGTGGATGTATTTCAAGGCCTTCCTTCACACTCGGTGCTTCTTTGCTTGACATCATGGGAAAATCAAAAGAAATCAGCCAAGACCTCAGAAAAGAATTGTAGACCTTCACAAGTCTGGTTCATCCTTGGGAGCAATTTCCAAACTCCTGAAGGTACCACGTTCATCTGTACAAACAATAGTATGCAAGTATAAACACCATGGGACCACGCAGCCATCATACCGCTCAGGAAGGAGACACGTTCTGTCTCCTAGAGATGAACGTACTTTGGTGCGAAAAGTGCAAACCAATCCCAGAACAAAAGCAAAGGAAACCTTGTGAAGATGCTGGAGGAAACAGGTACAAAAGTATCTATATCCACAGTAAAACGAGTCCTATATCGAAATAACCTGAAAGGCCGCTCAGCAAGGAAGAAGCCACTGCTCCAAAACCGCCATAAAAAAGCCAGACTACGGTTTGCAACTGCACATGGGGACAAGATCGTACTTTTGGAGAAATGTCCTCTGGTCTGATGAAACAAAAATAGAACTGTTTGGCCATAATGACCGTCGTTATGTTTGGAGGAAAAAGGGGGAGCCTTGCAAGCCAAAGAACACCATCCAACCGTGAAGCACGGGGGTGGCAGCATCATGTTGTGGGGGTGCTTTGCTGCAGGAGGGACTGGTGCACTTACAAAAAGAGTGGCATCATGAGGTAAGAAAATTATGTGGATATATGAAGCAACATCTCAAGTCATCAGTCAGGAAGTTAAAGCTTGGTCGCAAATGGGTCTTCCAAATGGACAATGACCCCAAGCATACTTCCAAAGTTTGTGGCCAAATGGTTAAGGACAACAAAGTCAAGGTATTGGAGTGGGCCATCACAAAGCCCTGACCTCAATCCCATAGAATTTGTGGGCAGAACTGAAAAAGCGTGTGCGAACAAGGAGGCCTACAACCTGACTCAGTTACACCAGCTCTGTCAGGAAGAATGGGCCAAAATTCACCAACTTATTGTGGGAAGCTTGTGGAAGGCTACCTGAAACGTTTGACCCAAGTTAAACAATTTAAAGGCAATGCTACCAAATACTAATTGAGTGTATGTAAACTTCTGACCACGGGGAATGTGATGAAAGAAATAAAAAGCTGAAATAAATCATTCTCTCTGCTATTACTCTGACATTTCACATTCTTAAAATAAAGTGGTGATCCTAAACTGACCTAAGACAGGGAATTTTTACTAGGATTAAATGTCAGGAATGGGGAAAAACTGAGTTTAAATGTATTTGGCTAAGGTGTATGTAAACTTCCGACTTCAACTGTATTAGTGTTTTTCCAGGAACAGACTCAATATGTGAATGGAGACTTGTCATCCTTATGTATTTTATTCTTTATTCAGACAGCATTGAACGTAGATATAGGGGGACAGGTAGAGGAGATATAGGGGGGCAGGTAGAGGAGATATAGGGGGACAGGTAGAGGAGATATAGGGGGGCAGTAGAGTAGATATAGGGGGGCAGGTAGAGTAGATATAGGGGGACAGGTAGAGGAGATATAGGGGGCACAGGTAGAGGAGATATAGGGGACAGGTAGAGGAGATATAGGTGGACAGGAAGAGGAGATATAGGGGGACAGGTAGAGGAGAATATAGGGGGACAGGTAGAGGATATAAGGGGGACAGGTAGAGATATAGGGGGACAGGTAGAGGATATATAGGGGACAGGTAGAGGATATATAGGGGGACAGGTAGAGGATATATAGGGGGACAGGTTGAGGATATATAGGGGACAGGTTGAGGATATATAGGGGGCAGGTTGAGGATATATAGGGGGACAGGTAGAGGAGAACGCCAAAAGGTGTCAGGCCTGGAATTCATACCAATGTCGCTCATGGACAATATGTGCTTGGAAGACTGCAGCACTGTCGTTGTGCCACGCTCCACACTACACTCATTATGTCTGACAATAGGTTCTTGTTGCTAGAGAGACGAGGGAGGGAAGAGAGGGGTAACTCACGTGGACAGCACTTCAGCCGGCAGGTCTGTGATGTGGGCAGGGATCTTGCTGCGGTGAGGAACTGGGCCACTTCGTTACTGAACGTGTTACAGTTCCACTCAAACAGATGGTACTGGTTCCCCTAAAGTGTGTGAGAGAGAGAGAGGGGGGGGGGGGTGAGTAGGTAAGAAGACAGTGAATGAGAGAAAGAAGCAAAGATAGGGACAGAGTAAATATAGTGTGGATACAGTGAGGGAGAGCGCTCGAGAGAGAGATAAAAAGATCTCGTCGGTATCCAACTGCACATCTCCATCTATACATACCTACAGTACACACATACAGTGCATTCAGAAAGTATTCAGACCTCTTGACTTTTCCCACATTGTTACATTACAGCCTTATTCAAAAATTGATTAAATTGTTTTTTTTCCTTCTCTCAATCTACACACAATACCCCATAATGACAAAGCAAAAACAGGTTAATTTATTTTGCAAATGTATTAAAAATAAACAAATAAAATATCACATTTATCTAAGTATTCAGACCCTTTACTCAGTACTTTGTTGAAGCACCTTTGGCAGCAATTACAGCCTCCAGTCTTCTTGGGTATGACGCTACAAGCTTGGCACACCTGTATTTGGGAAGTTTTCCCATTCTTCTCTGCAGATCCTCTCAAGTGTTGCTGCACAGCTATTTTCAGGTCTCTCCAGAGATGTTAGATCGGGTTCAAGTCCGGGCTCTGGCTGGGCCACTCAAGGACATTCAGAGACTTTTCCCAAAATTACTCCTGCGTTGTCTTGGCTGTGTGCTTAGGGTTGTTGTCCTGTTGGAAGGTGAACTTTCGCCCCAGTCGGATGTCCTGAGCGCTCTGGAGCAGGTTTTCATCAAGAATCTCTCTGTACTTTTACGCCGTTCATCTTTGCCTAGATCCTGACTAGTCTCCCAGTCCCTTCCGCTGAAAAACATCCACACAGCATGATGCTAACACCACCATGCTTCACCGTAGGGATGGTGCCAGGTTTCCTCCAGACGTGACACTTGGCATTCAAGCCAAAGAGTTCAATCTTGGTTTCATTTGACCAGATAATCTTGTTTCTCATGGTCTGAGTCCTTTAGGTGACTTTTGGAAAACACCAAGTGGGCTGTCATGTGCCTTTTACTGAGGAGTGGCTTCCGTCTTGCCACTCTACCATAAAGGCCTGATTGGTGGAGTGCTGCAGAGATAGTTGTCCTTCTGGAAGGTTCTCCCATATTTACACACCTCCATGACCAAGGCCATTCTCCCCCGATTGCTCAGTTTGGCCGGGCGGCCAGCTCTAGGAAGATTCTTGGTGGTTCCAAACTTCTTCCATTTAAGAATGATGGAGGTCACTGTGTTCTTGGGGACCTTCAACGCTGCAGACATTTTTTGGTACCCTTCCCCAGATCTGTGCCTCGACACAATCCTGTCTCGGACCTCTACGGACAATTCCTTCGACCTCATGGCTTGGTTTTTGAGCTGACATGCACTGTGACCTTATATAGACAGGTGTGTGCCTTTCCAAATCATGTCCAATCAATCAAATTTACCACAGGTGGACTTCAATCAAGTTGTAGAAACATCTCAAGGATGATCAATGGAAACAGGATGCATCTGAGCTCAATTGCGAGTCTCATAGCGAAGGGTCTGAATACTTATTCAGAGGGGTTGGGTTAAATGCGGAAGACATTTCAGTTGAATACATTCAGTTGGACAACTGACTATGTATCCCCCTTTCCCTTATGTAAATAAGGTATTTCAGTTTTTATTTTTAATAAATTAGCAAATATTTCTAAAAACCTATTCTTGCTTTGTCATCATGGGGTATTGTGTGTAGTTTGCTGAGTAAAAAAAAAGAAGGGTTTAATCCATTTTAGAATGAGGCTGTAACGTAACAAAACGTGGAAAAAGTCAAGGGGTCTGAATACTTTGCAAAGGCATTGTACATACATACACACATATCCCAGTGGAGTTAAGATACACCAGGTGCCTCAGCCTCACCTGTACGTGGACTCTCCCAGTGAAGACAGGTACTCCATAAAGATTTCCTCAGTCACTTCTGTGATGCCCAGGTCTATTATGGAGTTGGGTTCTCCCAGGGACGTCCCACCCTGAAACACTCAAACAGCTTAGTCATGTCCCCTGCTTGCTCAGTTGTCCTCCAATGGCCATGTATTTGCAGCTTTTACTGCCCCAGGATTTGTTGAGTATCACAACATCTATGTTTGGTGTAACTCTAACTTAAGACTTCTGTAGACAACTCAGGTCTAGTTAATTGTAGGAAGGAATAGAATAAAACGTTGTCTTACAGGTGGGCAGTTTGCGATGCCCTCTCCCCCATAGAAGAACTCCTCTCCATGGACAACAATAGCAGTGTGCCTGAGAGGAATATGTTACTGTTTCGTTTCACATAAAGCGTGATTCTCAATTAACAGACTTAAAAACACTGGGGGGAAAAATATCCCTATCATGACATTCATGTAGAGAATACTCAACATATTTTACAACATCCAGTTATGAAATGATAGGTGTACATAAACTTGAGCTTTGTCCTCACAAAAAATAAGAACTTAAATCAAAGAATACATAATTTACTCACCATATTCCATCAAGCTGTTTCCCTGTGAATAGAAGAAAATAGTTTATATGTTAATTTTGTGAAGGAGAGCTAGGAGTAAATAATAAGTTCAGCCCATGGGCCTAAATTGCATTCTCAGTCTCTCCTCATCCCTGCTACAAATAGTCACTTGTATCGAAGTGCCGTGTTTTTAGAGTCCCAGCTCTCCCATCACCAAAGATATTTGCTCCTTGTTCAGTGTGGCATCAATTTCCGCAGATAATAAAACTTCTATTCCAACCAAAGCTTGTATATACAAGGAATAAAAATATAAATGCAACATGTAAAGTGTTGGTCCCATGTTTCATGAGCTGAAATAAAAGGTCACACACATTTACCATGCTCACAAAAAGCTTATTTCTCTCAAATTTGGTGCACAAATTTGTTTTACATCCATGTTAGTGAGCATTTCTCCTTTGCCAAGATAATCCATCCGCCTGACAGGTGTGGCATATCAAGAAGTTGATTAAACAGCATGATCATTACACAGGTGCACCTTGTGCTGAGGACAGTAAAAGGCCACTCTAAAATGTGCAGTTGTCCCACAACACAATGCCACAGATGTCTAAAGTTGAGGGAGCGTGCAATTGGCATGATGACTGCAGGTATGTCCACCAGAGCTGTTTCCAGAGAATTACATTTAAATTTCTCTACCAAAGACGTTTTAGAGAATTTGGCAGTACGTCCAACTGGCCTCAGAACCGCAGAACCTTTTATTTCAGCTCATGAAACATGGGACTAACACTTTACATGTTGCATTTATATTTTTATTCCTTGTATATACAAGCTTTGGTTGGAATAGAAGTTATATAACCACGCCAGCCCAGGACCTCCACATCTGGCTTCTTCACCTGCAGGATCGTCAAAGATCAGCCACCCGGACAGCTGATAAAACTGTAGGTTTGCACAACCAAAGAATTTCAGCATTAACTGTCAGAAACTGTCTCAGGGAAGCTCATTTGCATGCTTGTTGTCTTCACCAGGCTCTTGACCTGTCTGAAGTTCCGCATCGTAACCGACTTCAGCGGGCAAGTGCTCAACTTCGATGGCCATTGGCACGCTGGAGAAGTGTGCTCTTCACAGATGAATTCGGGTTTCAACTGTACCAGGCAGATGGCAGATGTGTGGGCGAGCGGTTTGCTGATGTTAATGTGAACAGAGTGCCCCATGGTGGTTGTGGGGTTATGGTACGGGCAGGTATAAGCTACAACAAACACAATTGTATTTTATCGWTGACAATTTGAATGCACAGAGATACCGTGGCAAGATACTGAGGCCCATAGTCGTGCCATTAATCCGCCGCCATCACCTCATGTTTCAGCATGATAATGTACGGCCCCATGTCGCAAGGATCTGTACACAATTCCTGGAAGCTGAAAATATACCAGTTCTTCCATGGCCTGCATTCTCACCAGACATGTCGCCCATTGAGCATGTGTAGGATGCTCTGGATAGACGTGTACGACAGCGTGTTCCAGTTCCCGCAAATATCCAGCAACTTCGCACAGCCATTGAATAGGAGTGGGAGGCCATTCTACAGGCCACAATCAACAGCCTGATCAACTCTATGCAAAGGAGATCTGTCGCGCTGCATGAGACAAATGGTGGTCACACTAGATACTTAATGATTTTCTGATCCACGTCCCTACTTTTTTGGGGATGACTTGGCCCGCAGAGTGAAGGAAAAGCAGCCAACAAGTGCTCAGCATATGTGGGAACTCCTTCACGACTGTTGGAAAAGCATTCCAGGTGAAGCTGGTTTTGAGAATGCAAAGAGTGTGCAAAGCTGTCATCAAGGCAAAGGGTGGCTACATTGAAGAATCTTAAATATAAAATGTATTTAGATTTTTTTAACACTTTTTTGCTTATAAGAAATCCCGCTATGCCCTCAGACGAACCATCAAACAGGCAAAGCGTCAATACAGGACTGAGATTGAATCCTACTACACTGCTTCTGACACTCGTCGGATGTGGCAGGGCTTACAAACTATTACGGACTACAAAGGGAAATCCAGCCACGAGCTGCCCAATGACGTGAACATATCAGACAAACTAAATGCCTTTCATGCTCGTATTGAGGCAAGCAACATTGAAGCATGCATGAGAGCACCAGCTGTTCCGCTCTCTGTAGCCGATGTGAGTATGACCTTTAAACAGGTCAACATTCACAAGACCGCGGGGCCAGACGGATTATCAGGAAGTGTACTCAGACCATGCATGGACCAACTGGCAAGTGTCTTCACTGACATTTTCAACCTTTCCCAGACCAAATCTGTAATAACTACATGTTTTAAGCAGACCACCATAGTCCCGGTACCCAAGAATGCAAAGGTAACCTGCCTAAATGACCACCGCCCCGTAGCACTCACATCGGTAGCCATGAAGTGCTTTGAAAGGCGGTTATGGCTCACAACACCATCATCCCGGAAACCCTAGACCCACTCGAATTCACGTACCACAACAGATCCACAGATGACGCAATCTCAATCGCACTCCACACTGCCCTTTCCCACTAGGACAAAGGAACACCTATGTGAGAATGCTGTTCATTGACTACAGAACAGCGTTCAACACCATAGTGCTCACAAAGCTCGTCACTAAGCTAAGGACCCTGGGACTAAACACCTCCCTCTGCAACTGGACCCTGGACTTCCTGACGGGCCACCCCCAGGTGGTAAGGGTAGGCAACAACACATCTGCCACGCTGATCTTCAACACGAGGGCCACTCAGGGGTGCGTGCTTAGTCCCCTCCTGTACTCCCTGTTCACCCACGACTGCGTGGCCAAGCACGACTCCAACACCATCATTAAGTTTGCTGATGACAACAGTGGTAGGCCTGATTACCGACAAGACAGCCTATAGGGAGGGGGGTCAGTCCCTTAACGTGAGTAAGACAAAAGGAGCTGATCATGGACTACAGGAACAGAAGGGCCAAACACACCCCCATTCACATCAATGTTGGCCATATACTACACCCCCTCATGCCTTATTGCTTAAGCGTACTTGTGTTCCCCGTGTACATTTGTATTGATTTATTATTGTTAACAAAAAAAAAAACATTTACAAAATAGTACAACCAAAGATAACTAACTAGCATCTTACCTAGCATGAGGGGGCTCAACTGGCGAGCCATTCCGTTAGACAGGTCGTAAACGTACAGTTTAACAGGATACAAGGTGTAATTTTGATCCATATTTCAGCTTGTTGTTAAATCAGGTTTTTTAGTGTTGTTTTGTCTCCAATGTTTACGAGCTGGCTACAGTAACGTTAGCTCGTTCTGGTTCCGCTTGGCCTAAAATGGCAAAACACAAATCGTCCCGAAATGGCGTATGTTGGGCAAAATAAAAAGGCAGCTGAATTACGACTATCTAATAATTTAGGCAAATTCACGACCATAGTAAGACATCACCTAACAGCTAGCATGCTAATCAGTTGTTTCTGTGTCACTGTCGTTTATCACCACTATGGCACCGCCGATAGAGGGCGGCTTGAGAACGTTCATAACAATGGCATGACGCGACCGAGTGACGGAGGCGCAACCTATGAATACCAAAAATATACTGAAGATAAGGAGGTTTCCTTTACAATTATTCATAAATATTATCCTGCCAACCACTATATGAAGAAGTTTAAGGAAAACATCAACTCAAATTGCTCCTTTTGTAATGACCATCCAGAAACAGTGTTGCATCTTTTTTGCCATTGTATACAAGTAAGAAAACTGTGGCAAGACATCAGTAGATTTATAATTGAACACATTTATGAAGATTTTACACTATTGTGGAGAGATGTACTGCTTGGATTCTTTACATACGATAAAAATAAGCTGAAACATTTTTATGTAATTAATTTCATTATTCTTTTGGCCAAATTTCATATACACAAATGTAAATTTACTAACAAAAAAACAAATTTTCTTACCCTACAAAAAGAAATTGAACTGTATTTTAAGACTATTAAATACTCTACTAACAAAAAAGCTGTTAGAATTGTAAGTGTATGTATGTCCCTTAAGGTCCTTGTGTAATTGTAATGTGATATTGTACCCCCTAGCTCGATTGTCCATTATATATAATCTAGATACACGTGGGCAAAAAAGTATTTAGTCAGCCACCAATTGTGCAAGTTCTCCCACTTAAAAAGATGAGAGAGGCCTGTAATTTTCATCATAGGTACACTTAACTATGACAGACAAAATGAGGAAAAAAAATCCAGAAAATCACATTGTAGGATTTTTAATGAATTTATTTGCAAATTATGGTGGAAAATAGGTATTTGGTCAATAACAAAAGTTTATCTCAATACTTTGTTATATACCCTTTGTTGGCAATGACAGAGGTCAACGTTTTCTGTAAGTCTTCACAAGGTTTTCACACACTGTTGCTGGTATTTTGGCCCATTCCTCCATGCAGATCTCCTCTAGAGCAGTGATGTTTTGGGGCTGTTGCTGGGCAACACGGACTTTCAACTCCCTCCAAAGATTTTCTATGGGGTTGAGATCTGGAGACTGGCTAGCCACTCCAGGACCTTGAAATGCTTCTACGAAGCCACTCCTTCGTTGCCCGGGCGGTGTGTTTGGGATCATTGTCATGATGAAAGACCCAACCACATTTCATCTTCAATGCCCTTGCTGATGGAAGGAGGTTTTCACTCAAAATCTCACGATACATGGCCCCATTCATTCTGTCCTTTACACGGATCAGTCGTCCTGGTCCCTTTGCAGAAAAACAGCCCCAAAGCATGATGTTTCCACCCCCATGCTTCACAGTAGGTATGGTGTTCTTTGGATGCAACTCAGCATTCTTTGTCCTCCAAACACGACGAGTTGAGTTTTTACACAAAAGTTATATTTTGGTTTCATCTGACCATTTGACATTCTCCCAATCTTCTTCTGGATATCCAAATGCTCTCTAGCAAACTTCAGACGGGCCTGGACATGTACTGGCTTAAGCAGGGGGACACGTCTGGCACTGCAGGATTTGAGTCCCTGGCGGCGTAGTGTGTTACTGATGGTAGGCTTTGTTACTTTGGTCCCAGCTCTCTGCAGGTCATTCACTAGGTCCCCCCGTGTGGTTCTGGGATTGTTGCTCACCGTTCTTGTGATCATTTTGACCCCACGGGTGAGATCTTGCGTGGAGCCCCAGATCGAGGGAGATTATCAGTGGTCTTGTATGTCTTCCATTTCCTATAATTGCTCCCACAGTTGATTTCTTCAAACCAAGCTGCTTACCTATTGCAGATTCAGTCTTCCCAGCCTGGTGCAGGTCTACAATTTTGTTTCTGGTGTCCTTTGACAGCTCTTTGGTCTTGGCCATAGTGGAGTTTGGAGTGTGACTGTTTGAGGTTGTGGACAGGTGTCTTTTATACTGATAACAAGTTCAAACGGGTGCCATTAATACAGGTAACGAGTGGAGGACAGAGGAGCCTCTTAAAGAGAGTCTACAGGTCTGTGAGAGCCAGAAATCTTGCTTGTTTGTAGGTGACCAAATACCTATTTTCCACCATAATTTGCAAATAAATTCATAAAAAATCCTACAATGTGATTTTCTGGATTTTTTTTTCTRATTTTGTCTGTCATAGTTGAAGTGTACCTATGATGAAAATTACAGGCCTCTCTCATCTTTTTAAGTGGGAGAACTTGCACAATTGGTGGCTGACTAAATACTTTTTTGCCCCACTTTATACTTGTGTTCCCTTATGTACTTTCTGTATTGATTTGTTGTTAATAAAAAAATAAAAAATAAAAAAAAATATATATATATACTGAATTAAACGGTGGTCCCCACTCAAGTCAATGATGGCATAACGGGTGGACAAGCGGCGATTACGAGCGTACCCATAAACAGCAAAGCAGGAAGTAAATGCAAGACGTGTACCCATCTGTGCTGTGATTTGTTGAATCAACTGCCATTTTTTTATAATAAAAAAAATATATATACATATTTTTTAAATTCAAAATACAGATCAACAATTTACATTCTTACATCATACAAAACAGAACGCAGGTATTAACGAGAAAATACTGAAACAAACAAAAAAACAATTCTAGTGCAATTGTAATCACTGAAGAAATCTTATTGTAATGATTTAGGAAAATCCAAAATTCTGACAACTGACATTACACAAAGTACATTCCATTGCATGAGTCACATCAGTTAGCATCATATGAATGAACATTCTACATTACCATGGAAATTATTGTATCACAGTACCAGGAGCCATTGCGAGTGTACACATGAGTTTACCAGTCAAATTGCCAGGGTTAGAGATTCCAAGCCCTGTTCAGTTCATTATATTTCTATGGCCTATACAAATTTATACATACAGTTTAGAAACCAGACAATTAATGGATATAGTGGGACTGGGACCTACTGTACATTATCAGCTGAAATATTATTAAATGAGTCACACAAGCAAAAATCCATAAAATTGAGAAATCTTGTGTTTATTCAAGTGAGCTTTACAATTGATATGACAATTATTTAGACAATACAGTATGTTTCATAAATGCGCAATCAATACGTCTCCACTTCAATCACACAGTAGGTGGCGCTATGCAATTTTAGCTTTACATGAACACACCAACATATTTTTCAACATAGAAAAAGTACTGCACGTTCAAGTGACAACAGAGCACGCAGATATGGTATGATATCAACACCTGCATCAAGACAAAGCGTGCCGTTAGCTATACTCCGAAACACATTCGTAACACCACACACTCGGTCGCAAGGTATGCTTTATTTTTTGCTGCAAATGTTAAAGGAAAATGTATTGTTATTTTATGGCGATAAATGTCGGCTAAACTAGCTATCCAAAATACACTTACCCGCCAGGAAGAAGTTGAGCATTGAAGTCATCATGCCCTTCCTTCCAAAACAAATCCGTCTTCAAACAATATATATGCTATTAGCTAACTAATCAGAGTTTTATAACAACCACAATTTTGGGGAAAAAAATTCACAAACTTTTAATGACCTCTCCCTGTGTGTCGTGTCATGTCATTTTCAGGGCTCCGCCAGAGCCTTCCAGTACATGTGTAGCCTAGTTGGGGACCATGGCAGAGTGGAACGCCTACTACCAGAATGAGGATGAAGATGTGGACGGGGAAGAAGGGGATGAGTTTGAAGGTAGGACAAACATTGATGACGATTGAATGGATTAGTYCTGAATTGTATGGAGTTTAGTATATGTTGTGATGTAATTGCAATCCCTCTCCCCAGTGGACTATAAGAGCACAGGGCGTGACAGCCTGGTGTTTCTGGTGGATGCTTCCAAGGAGATGTTCATCAGTGGGGAGGATGGAGAGCCCTCACCATTTGACTTGACCATGCAGGTAGATCTGTTTCTCTTGAGCTGTCTCGAACTCTCTGCTTTCCCTTACAGTTTCCTGTCTTTTCTTCACCACCTTCCCCGCCACTCTCTTTCTCTCACTATCTCAGACATGATCAATATTACTGAACTCTCAGAATCATGAAAAGTGACATGACCCATGGCTCTTTCCCACTCACCCTCTCTTTATCTCTCTGTTGTCCTGCTTAGCCCTCTGACAGTGTTGTAATGTATTGTATCGTGTTACTCTCCCTCCCCAGTGTGTCCACAGCGTGTATACCAGTAAGATCATCAGCAGTGACAAGGACCTGGTGGCTCTAGTGTTCTATGGGACGGAACAGAGCAAGAACCCCAGGAACACTTTCAAGCATGTCTATGTTTACCATGACCTGGACTCACCTGGTATGTCTCCCTGGCTGGCAGTTTCTGTGTATGTTCTGAAAGGGTTTTGGAGTCTTCTGGAAGCCAAATTAACTTTTGTTATTATGCTCTCTGTGTATCTCCATTTCCAATATGCTTGTCTTTACTCTTCTTCCTTACCTATCTCTCTGTCTATCCACCTCTTATCTCCTCCACCCATCACTCTCATCCCTCTTGTCTTCTGTCCTGTTCCGTATTCTTTCATCCATCCATCTCCCTCCCTCCCTCAGGTGCCCGTCGGGTGAAGGATGTGGACGGGCTGCGTGGGGAGAACGGTGCCCAGGTGGCAGATGAGACCATGGGCAGTGGGAAGACCAACCTGGGTGAGGCCCTGTGGTGCTGCTCCAACCTCTACAGCGACGTCAAGTTGCGGCTCTCCCACAAGCGCCTCATGATCTTTACCTGCCGAGACACGCCACACAGGGGCGACAGCGAGCGTGACCGCCTAGCCCGCACCAAGGCCGGTGACCTTAAAGAGACTGGTGGGTCTGGAGAAAGGGGACGGGCAGTTCTCAAAGATAGAACACTCATAGTTGTACCTCTATGGCATTTGGCATCCTTGATGTAACTGGGTTGTAGGTGGAGGGTTTTGAAAAGTGGCCTGAAATACATCTTGGTCCTGCAAATGTATAGTTTATCAGTAGAAGTGTATGATACATTTTCTCACTCTCTCACTCACTCACAGGTGTGGTGATAGACCTGATGCATCTGATGAAGCCAGGTGGGTTTGACGTCTCGCTTTTCTTCTGCGACGTGGTGAGCCCCCCCGAGGATGAGGCTGAGCTGGGCCTGCAGATGGAGCCTTGTGGGAAACTGGAGGACCTCCGGAAGAGGGTTCGAGCCAAGGAGATGAAGAAGAGATCCATGGCAAGGTGACAAGCACAGGCTAGCACTGTTTCCCCCACCATTGTATAGGCGGGGCACTGATCTTATAGGACATGTTTAAATTTTTCAAACGTTTAACATTTCTCTCTACTAAGGGTGTGAACGTTTAACTGAAATTGGGATCGTTAAAATAAAAATCTCTAACCGAAAAACACTGTAGGGAAAAAATCTCACAAAATTACATTTGCAGTGCAGTTGTCACAAAACTACCACTAACAGCTCCCGATCATAAAGGGAAAAATAAAAATGAAACAAATACCTAATACAACAATGCTTTAACATTTCTAGGGGGGAGAAGTGTCTTTCAAATGATTTTCCATGGATATAAAGCGCTCCGCACGTCATTGTCGTTAAGTTGGAAAAATGTCAGTGAGACGGAAGCGACAGCAGCGAAGTCCTGTATGGCAATACTTTGAAAAGTTAAATGAGAAGGTGGTGAAATGCGAACTGTGTGAGGTGGAATTGCGCTACAGTAGCAGTACAGGTTCAATGCTTAGCCATCTGAATGGGCCTCACGGTTCCTCCCTAACCATTGTTGGCAGCAGCGCAGACATCCAACAACAGACATTAGATAGGCTCTTCACGTGAAAGATGTGCGATAAGGGACGGCGTGAGAAACTCACAGCGCTGATTACAGAAATTATTGCAGTTGATATGCAGCCATTGTCAATGGTAGAGGATGTCGGCTTCAGTGGCCTGATGGTATTTCTAGGACCAGTCTACAAGATGTCATGTCGAAAAACCATTGATGGCCCGGATGGAGAAATTGTACAATGATTCCTCTGCAAGTACAGAGCTCGAGTTCTCAAACACCATACGTGGCGTTAACAGATTGTTGGACTTCTATGAACACGCTGTCATACATAATTTCAACGAGCCATCACATTGATGAGAAGTGGCACATGAAGTCCCATGTACTGACCTCGGAGAACATGGAGGAGAGGCACACGGCAGAGAACCTAAAAACGTAATTAACTACCATAGTTGCTGAGTGATTGGAGGACAGCAGTAAAGCGAGCGCCATCTGGTAGCCAGGACTGCTGTAGATTGAACTGCATCGCCCCCTAGCGGTCACACGCAGGACCATATCTGCATTGTGAATTCACATGTCATTTTATTATTTTTTGTTATAAAAAATAAAAAAAACATTTTAAATGGTAAGAACATTTTTACATTTGTCACATGCCTACTGAACAGGGCCCTGGTTGCTGATGAGTCCTCTCTCCTCCTCTGAGTCTCAGGTTGAATCTATGTCTGGGGGAAGGGATGAACGTGGCGGTGGGTGTGTACATCACGGTCCGACAGACCAAGAAGCCTAATGCCGACAAGCTCTACAGAGACAACAACGAGCCCGTCCACACCAAGACACGCCTCTACCACACACAGACAGGCAGCCTGCTGCTCCCCAGTGACACCAAGAGGGCTCAGGTAACTTTTTGGAATCGCAAAGTATAGCAATTATCGAAAGTGTTTCAAAGAAAGTATAAATTCATACTTCTCATGCTGTTAGGGTCATTTCAGTCTAGTGTTTGTCTGTGTAGGTGTATGCAGGAAGGCAGATAGTGATGGAGAAAGATGAGGTGGATGTGATAAAGAAGTTTTCTGACCCGGGTCTGGAGCTGATTGGGTTCAAACCCATGGAGCGTCTCAAACTGCACCACCAGCTCAGATCTGCTCTCTTCATCTACCCAGAGGAGGAGGCGGTCACAGGTGTGTTTGTGTGCGTCCTCCCTAAACACGGAACCTGTCACTGTGATGGGAAGAGAGACGGTGACAATTTAATACATAACTGCCCGTCAAAATGTTATCTGGGGATCGTCACCCATGTTTGCCCTCTGAGTTCCATTATCTTTTGAGTTCCAACTTTAACCCCTTTCTCACTCTGTCATGTTTTTCCATCCCAGGGAGTGCCTGTGTGTTTACAGCGTTGCTGTGCAGGTGTAGTGAGAGGAACGTGTTTGCTCTGTGTAAATACACACGGATCCGTAACTCTCCCCCACGCTTCATAGCCCTGGTGCCCCAGAGAGAGGAGCTGGATGAGGGCCAGGTCCAGATTGAGGCTCCAGGTACAGTCATTGGGTCCCACTGCAGCCGGGGTCTTTTGCCCCACCCCAAAGGATTTCGCACAATTAATATAATTTTAAACTTTCAGACTTATTATAGTGATGTGTATTCTCAGGCTTCCATGGCATCTTCCTGCCCTACGCGGATGACATCCGTAACCTGGACGCTCCTCAGCTCCCCACCGCCTCCGACGCCCAGGTGGAAAAGATGAAGGAGATAGTACACAAGTTACGCTTCAAATACAGGTACGGCCCTTTCATTACAGTGAATAATAAAAACATCACAGCTGTCTGCACAGATTGTTTCCATACCAGGATTTGCATTTTGAAAAAAGTAAAAGCATAAAACACAAGTGTCATTCATGTCTTATGACATGAATGAGTTGAAATTCCCACTTACTCCTGTGTTGTCTGTGTACAGTGCATTCAGAAAGTATTCAGACCCCTTGACTTTTCCCACATTTTGTTACCTTACAGCCTTAAAAAAAAAAAAAAAAATGTATTCTCATCAATCTACACACAATACTGGGAAAACAGGTTTTTTGAAATGTTTGCAAATGTATGGTTATTAACAAGTATTCTGACCCTCTACTCAGTACTTTGTTTTAGCACCTTTGGCAGTGATTACAGCCTCAAGTCTTCTTGGGTATGACGCTACAATCTTGGCACAACTGTATTTGGGGAGTTTCTCCTATTCTTCTCTGCAGATCCTCTCAAGCTCTGTCAGGTTGGATGTTGAGTGTCGCTGCACATCTATTTTCAGGTCTCTCCAGATATGTTCGATCACGTTCAAGTCCGGGCTCTGGCTGGGCCACTCAAGGACATTCAGAGACTTGTCCCGAAGCCACTCCTGCATTGTCTTGGCTGTTGTTCTGTTAGACTGTGGCGAAGGTTCACCTTCCGAGAACCTGCTCCAGAGCGCTCAGGACTTCATTAAGGATCTCTCTCTACTTAGCTCCGTTTATCTTTCCCGTGATCCTGACTAGTCTCCCTGTCCCTGCCGCTGAAGAACATCCCCACAGCATGATGCTGCCACCACCAATCTTCACCGTAGGTATGGTGCCAGGTGTCCTCCAGATGTGACGCTTAGCATTCAGGCCAAAGAGTTCAATCTTGGTTTCATCAGACCAGAGAATCTTGTTTCTCATGGTCTGAGAGTCCTTTAGGTGCCTTTTGGCAAAACTCCAAGCGGGCTGTCATGTGCCTTTTACTGAGGAGTGGCTTCCGTCTGGCCACTCTACCATAAAGGCCTGATTGGTGGAATGCTGCAGAGGTGATTGACCTTCTGGAAGATTCTCCCATCTCCACAGAGGAACTCTGGAGCTCTGTCAGAGTGACCTTCAGGTTCTTGGTCACCTCCCTGACCACCTCTTCTCCCCTGATTGCTCAGTTTGGCAGGGCGGCCATCTCTAGGAAGAGTCTTGGTGGTTCCAAACTTCTTCCATCTAAGAATGATGGAGGTCACTGTGTTGTTGGGAACCTTCAATGCTGTAGACGTTTTTCGTTATCCTTCCCCAGATCTGTGCCTCGACACAATCCTGTCTTAGAGCTCTACGGACAATAACTTCGACCTCATGGTTTGGTTTTTGCTCTGACATGCACTGTCAACTGTGGAACCTTGTATAGATAGGTATGTGCCTGTCCAATCAAATTAATTTAGCAGCACAGGTGGACTCCAATCAAGTTGTAGAAACATCTCAAGGATGATCAAAAACATTCAAGATGGCGAACTGAACACAGCAGTGCAGATCACCTCAAGATAAAAAATTAATATTCAATATCTGAAAGTTAAACCAAATATTAGCACTTCACATACTGGTGGGTAATGACCTTACCCATCATAAGGCTAGAAAAATGTATCGAAAAATATTACGAAGACAAGCAACATCCAAACATGACGGAGAGTAAACAAGGAGAACCAATCTCTAAAAGAAAATGCGGCGACTCGACGACTTAAGGTTTTCACCACCGGGAATGGTAAGGGTGGAAACCGATCTGTTAAAATCGATAAAAGACAAACTGGGCATACTTGAATTAGTCAGTAAAGATAGGAGTTGAAGGCGATCCTCGAGATGAGTGACGAAAAAACTGCGACAATGGAGAAAGATACAAACAAGCTAAAAGGGACATCTTTCTGAGAGAAGCCTTACTTGACATAGAGACTAGATCCATGAGAGAGAATCTGGTACTTACTGGTATCCAAGAGAAAGAAGTTCCTGAGGGTGTGGTGAGGGAGTTCCTCCTTACAGCGCTTCAGATCCCACACGAAGCTGTCGACAAAATCCAACTTGAATGTGTACACCGTTTCGCACAGAGATATGAGTGCCCAATCTTTGCCAAATTTTTATTTATCTTTTCATTTATTTTTTACCCCCTTTTCTCCCCAATTTTGTGGTATCCAATTGGTAGTAGTTACAGTCTTGTCTCATCGCTGCAACTCCCATACGGACTCGAGAGAAGCGAAGGTCGAGAGCCATGCGTCCTCCGAAACACAACCCAACCAAGCCGCACTGCTTCTTGACACAATGCCCATCCAACCCGGAAGCCAGCCGCACCAATGTGTCGGAGGAAACACCGTACACCTGGCGACCTGGTCAGCGTGCACTGCGCCCGGCCCGCCACAGGAGTCGCTAGTGCGCGATGAGACAAGGATATCCCTGCCGGCCAAACCCTCCCTAACTCGGACGATGCTGGGCCAATTGTGCGCGCCCCATGGGCCTCCCGGTCGCGGCCAGCTGCGACAGAGCCTGGACTCAAACCCAGAATCTCCGATGGCACAGCTAGCACTGCGATGCAGTGCCTTAGACCACTGCGCCACCCGGGAGGCCTAAATTTGTTTTCTTTAAAGATAAAATAAAGGTTAAAAGCCTGGATAAAAGACTTGCTGGCACACAAATAGGCATGAATCAGTTCCCGAAGGAAAAATCAGAACGGCCCAAAGTTCTGTACCCAATCTTCGAGGAGAATAGATTGAAAAGGAAACGTGTAGCTCTTGTAGCCAATAAACTGCATATTGATAACCAAATGTTCCGAGACACAAAGCCTATTCTAAATATTACAAAGTTCRCATAGAGGAGTCGAATAATGCAACACCCAATACTAGCCATGGTAGGGATTGTAATAAAAAATATATAGAAAAGCAATAAAATGCAACAATTGTTAAAGAAATAAACTACTACTACACCATTCTAAATGTTGGAAAATAATTACTATTAGACCTTGCGTTTGTAGTATTTCATGAATTGATAAGTCAGCATTAGAAGAAAGGATAATTAGCGAAATAATACATCTTCAAATATAAGGAACTGGAACACAAAAGTACTCAATCAACATCTTAGAGATAAAACACAGCAAACAGAGGACATAGAAGACACAGTATGTGAGGATGTATTGTGATGGAAGGTGAGGTGTGTGTGTGTGTGTGGAGTTAAGTGGGTGAAAAAGGATAATGGTTGCTAATCCCAGAGCCCATGTGTGTTTGTGAGCAGGGGTTGTGAGAGCTTTTGTGCAGATATGGGATACACAGTACCAGTCAAAAGTTTGGACACACCTACTCATTCTAGGATTTTACTTTATTTTTACTATTTTCTACATTGTAGAATAGTTGTGAAGACATCAAAACTATGAAATAACACACATAGAATCATGTAGTAACCAAAAAAAAATTCAACAAATATATTTAATATTTGAGATTCTTCGAAATAGCCACCCTTTGCCTTGATGACAGCTTTGCACACTCTTGGCATTCTCTCAACCAGCTTCATGGAGGTAGTCACCTGGAATGCATTTCAATTAACAGGTGTACCTTGTTAAAAGTTAATTTACGGAAATTCTTTCCTTATTAATGCGTTTGAGCCAACCAGTTGTGTTGTGACAAGGTAGGGGTGATATACAGAAGATAGCCCTATTTGGTAAAAGACCAAGTCCATATTATGGCAAGAATAGCTCAAATAAGCAAAGAGAAACGACAGTCCGTCATTACTTGAAGACATGAACAATTTCAAGGACTTTGAACGTTTCTTTAAGTGCAGTCGTAAAAACCATGAAACTGGCTCTCATGAGGACCGCCAATAATAAGAAGATACTTGCTTGGGCCAAGAAAAACGAGCAATGGACTTTAGACCGGTGGAAATCTGAGTCCAAATTTGAGAATTTTGGTTCCAACCACCATGTCTTTGTGAGATGATCTCCGCATGTGTGGTTCCCACCGTGAAGCATGAAGGAGCAGGTTTGATGGTGTGGGGGTACTTTGCTTAACCAGCATGGCTACCACAGCATTCTGCAGCGATACGCCTCCCATCTGGTTTATACTTAGTGGGACTATCATTTGTATTTTAACAGGACAATGACCCAACACTCCTCCAAGCTATGTAAGGGCTATTTGACCAAGAAGGAGCGTGGTGGAGTGCTGCATCAGATGACCTGGACTCCACAATCATCCGACCTCAACCCAATTGAGATGGTTTGGGATGAGTTGAACCGCGGAATGAAGGAAAAAGCAGCCAACAAGTGCTCCAGCATATGTGGGAACTCCTTCAAGACTGTTGGAAAAGCATTACAGGTGAAGCTGGTTGAGAGAATGCCAAGAATGTGTAAAGGGTGGCTACTTTGAAGAATCTCAAATAAAATATGTTTTGATTTGTTTAACACTTTTTTTGGTTACGACATGATTCCATATGTGTTATTTCATAGTTTTGTCTTCACTATTATTCTACAATGTAGAAAATTGTAAAATAAAGAAAAACCCTTGAATGAGTAGGTGTGTACAAACGTTGTACTGGTGCTGTATATATTATCTGCAATATTAAAGCTGATCTACCCCTAAAATATAAGTATTTTTTTTAAACATCACAAGGATGATCAATGGGAACAGGATGCACCTGAACTCAATTTCAAATCTCATAGCAAATGGTCTGAATACTTATGTCAATACTGTATTTAAAAAAAAAACGTTTTACTTGCATACATTTATAAAAACCTGTTTTTACTTTGTCATTATGTATATTGATGGGGGGGTGTTCTTTAATCCATTTTAGATAAGGCTGTAATGTAACAAAATGTGTAAAAAGGGAAGGGGTCTGAATACTTTCCGAATGCACTGTATTGCTCTTCCTGTGCTGCAGGAGTGGTGCCTTTGAGAACCCAGTCCTACAGCAGCACTACAGGAACCTGGAAGCCTTGGCACTAGATCTCTTGGTCCCGGAGCACATAGAGGACCACACCAGTAAGACACACACAATCACACACCACATGCTTGCTACTTCTACCCAGAGCCATATATAGAGTGTTCGGCCAGGTTTTAGAACAGCTGCCATGTTAGTACCTTTTATTCTCGAAGTGTTGGTGATGTAACTACGAGAGCGCCTATTACAATTCCCTATGAAATGACCTGCTGTAAACAAGCAAAACAGCAGCAAACTTAAGACGTTTTTGTTATTCATATGGGATGATGTGTATCCAAGTCTGTACAGTGTTGCGGTTAGGGTTGTAAAGGGAGTGTACGTACAGTTGAAGTCGGAAGTTTACATACACTTAGGTTGGATTCATTAAAACTCGTTTTTCAACCACTCCACAAATTTCTTGTTAACAAACTATAGGTTTGGCAAGTCGGTTAGGACATCTGCTTTGTGCGTGACACAAGTACCTTTTCCAACAATGGTTTACAGACAGATTATTTCACTGTATCACAATTCCAGTGGGTCAGAAGTTTACATACACTAAGTTGACTGTGCTTTAGAAGCTTCTGATAGGCTAATTGACATAATTTGAGTTAATTGGAGGTGTACCTGTGGATGTATTTCAAGGCCTACCTTCAAACTCAGTGCCTCTTTGCTTGACACCATGGGAAAATCAAAAGAATTCAGCCAAGACCTCAGAAAAGATTGTAGACCTCCACAAGTCTGGTTCATCCTTGGGAGCAATTTTAAAAAGGTACCACGTTCATTTATACAAACAATAGTACGCAAGTATAAACTCCATGGGACCACGCAATCGTCATACCGCTCAGGAAGGAGACCCGTTCTGTCTCCTAGAGATGAACTTATTTCGGTGCGAGAAGTGCAAATCAATCCCAGAACCACAGCAAAGGACCTTGTGAAGATGCTGGAGGAAACGGGTACAAAAGTATCTATATCCACAGTAAAACGAGTCCTATATCGACATAACCTGAAAGGCTGCTCAGCAAGGAAGAAGCCACTGCTCCAAACCCGCCATAAAAAAGCCAGACTACGGTTTGCAACTGCAAATGGGGACAAAGATCGTACTTTTTGGAGAAATGTCTTCTGGTCTGATGAAACAAAAATAGAACTGTTTGGCCATAATGACCATCGTTTTGTTTGGAGGAAAAAGGGGGAGGCTTGCAAGCCGAAGAACACCATCCCAACCGTGAAGCACGGGGTGGCAGCATCATGTTGTGGGGGTGCATTGCTGCAGGAGGGACTGGTGCACTTCACAAAATAGATGGCATCATGAGGTAAGAAAAGTATGTGGATATATTGAAGCAATATCTCAAGACATCAGTCAGGAAGTTAAAGCTTGGTCGCAAATGGGTCTTCCAAATGGACAATGACCCCAAGCATACTTCCAAAGTTGTGGCAAAATGGCTAAAGGACAACAAAGTCAAGGTATTGAAGTGGCCATCACAAAGCCCTGACCTCAATCCTATAGAAAATGTGTGGGCATAACTGAAAAAGTGTGTGCGTGCAAGGAGGCCTACAAACCTGACTCAGTTACACAAGCTCTGTCAGGAGGAATGGGCAAAAATTCATCCAACTTATTGTGAGAAGCTTGTGGAAGGCTACCTGAAAAGTTTGACCCAAGTTAAACAATTTAAAGGCAATGCTACCAAATACTAATTGAGTGTATGTAAACTTCCGACTTCAACTGTATATTACTAGAAATTTTCTAAGTTTACTAGTAAACTACCAGAATTGTGGTAGATTGAATAAAATTGTTTAAATATATCACAAGACATCTATTGACCTTGTTCGGTAATCACAGGTTTTGTAATAATCTCTGGCCTTCTGTGTTGCCTTATCACATGTACAATAAAGGTACAATATATTAAGTATGTGAATAAGATGATTTTTAAATAAATATAACAATTGTGAAAAAAGTAAATACACTGAACAAAAATATAAACGCAACAATTTCAACGATTTTACTGCGTTACAGTTCATATAAGGAAATCAGTCAATTTAAATACATTCATTAGCCCAAATCTATGGATTTCACATGACTGGGAATACAGATATGCATCTGTTGGTCACAGATACCTTTAAAAAAGGTAGGGGCGTGGATCAGAAAACCTGTCATTATCTGGTGTGACCACCATTTGCCTCATGCAGCATGACACATCTCCTTCACATAGAGTTGATCAGGCTGTTGATTGTGGCCTGTGGAATGTTGTCTCACTCCTCTTCAATGGCTGTGCGGAGTTGCTAGATATTGGTGGGAACTGGAACACGCTGTCGTAGACGTCGATCCAGAGCATCCCACACATGTTCAGTGGTTGACATGTCTGGTGAGTATGCAGGCCATGGAAGAACTGTGACATTTTCAGCTTCCAGGAATTGTATAGAGATCCTTGCGACATGGGGTCGTGCATTATCATGCTGAAACATGAGGTGATGGTGGCGGAGGAATGGCACAACAATGGGCCGCAGGATCTTGTCACGGTGTCTCTGTGCGTTCAAATTGCCTTCGATAAAATGCAATTGCATTCGTTGTCCGTAGCTTATGCCTTTGCATACCATAACCCCACCGCCACCATGGGGCACTCTGGTCACAACGTTGACGTCAGCAAACCGCTCGCCCACACTACACCATACTCGCTATCTGCCCGGTGAAGTTGAAACCGGAATTCATCTGTGAAGAGCACACTTCTCCAGCGTGCCAGTGACCATCGAAGGTGAGCATTTTCCCACTGAAGTCAGTTACAACACCGAACTGTAGTCAGGTCAAGACCCTGGTGAGGACAACGAGCATGCACATGAGCTTCCCTGAGACGGTTTCTGACAGTTTATGCAGACATTCTTCGCTTGTGCAAACCCACAGTTTCATCAGCTGTCCGGGTGGCTGGTCTGAGACGATCCTGCAGGTGAAGAAGCTGGACGTGTAGGTCCTAGGCTGGCGTGGTTACACGTGGTCTGCGATTGCCAGTTCGACGTACTGCCAAATTCTCGAAAACAACGTTGGCTTATGGTAGAGAAATGAACATTAAATTCTCTGGCAACAGCTCTGGTGGAAATGATTGATGAGTGATGACAAGTGCATGCTCCCTCAACATCTGTGGAATTGTCTTGTGTGACAAAACTGCACATTTTAGAGTGGCCTTTTATTGTTCCCAGCACAGGGTGCACCTGTATAATGATCACGCTGTTTGATCAGCTTCTTGATATGCCACACCTGTCAGGTGGATGGATTATCTTGGCAAAGGAGACATGCTCATTAACAGGGATGTAAACTAATTTGTACACCAAATTTGAGAAAAATACACTTTTTGTGCATATGGAAAATCTATGGGATCTTTTATTTCAGCTCATGAAACATGGGACCAACACTTTTTTTACACGTTGTGTTTATATTTTTGTTCAGTGTAGTTGGAAGAGTTGCAGAGTTAATTTTAAATAAAGCCTTTGTTGATTAGATGCTTTTTTCATTAATTAGGCTATTTTCTCTTGAACCACATGGTCTATGTACTAGAAACTCATGGACAATATGGACTCTGATATAATAAATGAACACTATACACTGAGTGTAAAAAAACATTATGAACACCTGCTCTTTCCATGACATGGACTGACTTGGTGAATCTAGGTGAAAGCTAGTGTCCCTTATTAATGTCACTTGTTAAATCCACTTCAATCAGTGTAGATGAAGGGGAGGAAACAGGTTAAAGAAGGATTTTTAAGCCTTGAGACATGGATTGGGTTTGTGTGCCATTCAGAGTGTGAATTGGCAAGACAAGATGTTTAAGTGCCTTTGAATGGGGTATGGTAGTAGGTACCAGGGTCACCGGTTTGTGTCAAGAACTGCAACGCTGCTGGGTTTTTCAGGCTCAATACTTTCCCGTGTGTATCAAGAATGGTCCACCATCCAAAGGACGTCCAGCCAACTTGACACAACTGTGGGAAGCATTGGAATCAACATGTGCCAGCATCCCTGTGGAACGCTTTCAACACCTTGTAGAGTCCATGTTCTGACYAATTGAAGCTGTTCTGAGTGCAAAAGTGGGGGGTGCAACTAAATATTAGGAAGGTGTTCTTGTTTTGTACACTCAGTGTATATGAATACATTTTATAACAGTTTTTTAAGTATAAATTACCAAAGTTACGATAGATTGCCATAGATTTTCTGATAATTACTGAAGATTCCAGTAAGTTTGGTAAATTACGAGGAGCTTTGCCACCTTAGTTGTGGTGTCAACAAATTCCATATCTGCACTGGACATCTTCATAGGTTTTGAAAACTCAGAAATAAACAGCACAACGTAACAACACAGTAACTGGTATGGAGGAGATGGTGGCACTCTCGGATTGTTAAAGAAGAAACCGCATTGGCCCATCTCTCGCTATATATACAGTACCAGTCAAAAGTTTGGACACACCTACTCATTCCAGGGTTTTTCTTTATTTTTACTATTTTCTACATTGTAGAATAATTGTGAAGACATCAAAACTATTAAGTAACATATATGGAATCATGGAGTACACAAAAAAGTGTTAAACAAATCAAAATATATTTGAGATTCTTCAAAGCAGCCACCCTTTGCCTTGATGACAACTTTGCACACTCTTGGAATTCTCTTAACCAGCTTCATGAAGTAGTCACCTGGAATGTATTTCAATTAACAGGTGTGCCTTGTTAATTTGTGGAATTTCTTTCCTTTATGCGTTTGAGCCAATCAGTTGTGTTGTGAGAAGGTAGGGGTGGTATACAGAAGATAGCCTTATTTGGCAAAAGACCAAGTCCATGTTATGGCAAGAACAGCTCAAACAAGCAAAGAGAAATGACAGTCCATCATTACTTTAAGACATGAAGGTCAGTCCAGAAAATGTGCAGTCGCAAAAACCATCAAGCGCTGTGATGAAACAGAAATACCTTATTTACATAAGTATTCACACCCTTTGCTATGAGACTCGAAATTGAGCTCAGGTGCATTCTGTTTCCAATGATCATCCTTGAGATGTTTCTACAACTTGATTGGAGTTCACCTGTGGTAAATTCCATTGATTGGACATGGTTTGGAAAGGCACATACCTGTCTATAAGGTCCCACAGTTGATAGTGCATGTCAGAGCAAAAACCAAGCCATGAGATCGAAGGAATTGTCCGTAGAGCTCCGAGACAGGATTGTGTCGAGGCACAGATCTGGGGAAGGGTACCAAAACATTTCTGCAGCATTGAAGGTCCCCAAGAACACAGTGGCCTCCATCATTCTTAAATGGAAGAAGTTTGGAACCATCAAGACTCTCCCTAGAGCTGGCTGCCCGGCCAAACTGAGCAGTTGAAGGGCCTTGGTCAGGGAGGTGGCCAAGAACCTGATGGTCACTCTGATAAAGCTCCAGAGTTCCTCTGTGGAGATGGGAGAACCTTCCAAAAGGACAACCATGCAGCACTCCACCAATCAGACATTTATGGTAGAGTGGCCAGACGGAAGTCACTCTTCAGCGGAAGGGACTGGGAAAATAGTCAGGATCGAGGGAAAGATGAACGAAGCAAAGTACAGAGATCCTTGATGAAACCTGCTCCAGAGCGCTCAGGACCTCAGACTGGGGCAAAGGTTACCCTTCCAACAGGACAATGACCCTAAGCACACGGCCAAGACAAAGCAGGATTGTCTACGTGACAAGTGTCTGAATGTCCTTGAGTGGACCAGCCAGAGCCCGGACTTGAACCGGATCGGACATCTCTGGAGACACCTGAAAATAGCAATGCAGCAACGCTCCCCATCCAACCTAATAGAGCCTTCAGAGGATCTGCAGAGAAGAAAAGGAGATACTCCCTAAATACAGGTGTGCCAAGCTTGTAGCGTCATACCCAAGAAGACTCAAGGCTGTAATCGTTGCAAAAGGTGCTCCAACAAAGTACTGAGTAAAAGGGTCTGAATACTTGTGTAAATGTAATATTTTTTAAAATAATTTAGCTAACATTTCTAAACCTGTTTTTGCTTTGTCATTATGGGGTATTGTTTGTACATTGATGAGGGGAAAAAACAATTCAATAAATGTTAGTTAATTCTGTAACTTTACAAAATGTGGAAAAATGAACGGGATCTGAATACTTTCCGAATGCACTGTATGCGCCTTTGGTGCTACCTTTACACAAAAATACTGAAGACAAAATCTTTTGGCAGTGTTCATACTCACTTTTTCTTGTCCATTCTTTGTTTATCCTCTCTCTCACTACCTCCCTCTCCTTCAGTGCCCAAGGTGAAGATGATGGACAAGTGTCTTGGTTCCCTGGCTCAGGAGTTCAAAGATCTGGTGTACCCTGCTGACTACAACCCAGAGGGCAAGACTGCACCCAAACGCAAACCAGGTGAGAAATCTATAATCTACATTTCTGAGATATTGTTCACTTGCTATGTGTTCCATTGGAGAGATTTACACTTGCGTCTGGCAAATTGGGTAAAGAACAGTATAGTCGCTGGCAGCAGGAGCTGTCTCACTGTCGATATACTGCAACAAATATTGTAACATCCTGGCCCTGTGTGTGTTCAGCTGAGGAAGCAGGCGGAGCAGAGAAGAAGCCTAAGGTGGAGATGTCTGAGGACGAGCTGAGGGCTCACGTACAGAAAGGCACCCTGGGTAAGCTGACGGTGCCCGTGCTAAAGGACGCCTGTAAGCAGTTTGGGGTGAAGGTCACAGGGACCAAGAAACAGGAGCTAATAGACGCCTTGAAGGCACAGCTCGCAAAATGAGGCGTAGATGTCAATATATGTTTCTGTCGATTTTCTGGTCAGAAGTACTTGGTAGCAGGATTATTGATCAGTCTTTGCTTTGGGGTTCCATTTTAAGGTTTCTAACCAGAGATATCTAGTTTTTCATTTACGTTGCTTATTTTTATATGTTTTAAACTTTGTAATAAAAAAATAAAGGGTAATTGCTTCAAGTTTAGTTTGTCTGCAGTTTTTTCACATATTTCCTAACCTCGGTAGCCAGTACTTTGTTTTGGGTTTACTCTCTCCTACATATTTATTTTGACAGTGAAGCTAAAACTTTTAATTTGGCTCTATACTCCAGCATTTTGGATTTAAGATCAAATGTTTTATATGAGGTGACAGTACAGAATGTCACCTTTTATTCAAGGGTATTTTCATACATATGTTTTACCGTTTAGAAATGAATGCTGCACTTTATGTATCTAGGCCCCCATTTGAAAGTGTCATACGGTGCATTCTGAAAAAGTATTCAGACCCTTTGACTTTTTCCACCTTTTGTTGCATTACAGCCTTATTCAAAAATGTATTAAATCGTTTTTTCCCTCATCAATCTACACACAATACCCCATAATGACAAAGTGATGGCGGCTGATGAATGGCACGATAATGGGCCTCAGGATCTAGTCACGGTATCTCTGTGCATTCAAATTGCCATTTATAAAATGCAATTGTGTTCATTGTCTATAGTTTATGCCTGTCCATACCATAACCCCACCAACACCATGTGTCACTCTGTTCACAACGTTAACATCAGCAAACCACTCGCTCGTATGATGCCATACACATGGTCTGCAGTTGTGAGGCCGGTTGGACGTACTGACAAATTCTCTATAACAACGGAGGTGGTTTACGGTAGAGAAATTAACATTCGATTGTCTGGCAACAGCTCTGGTGGACATTCCTGCAGTCAGCATGCCAATTGCACACTCCCTCAAAAGTTGAGACATCTGTGGTATTGTGTTGTGTGACAAAACTGCACATTTTAGAGTGGCCTTTTAGTGTCCCCAGCACCAGGTGCACCTGTGTAATGTTAATGCTGTTTAATCAGCTTCTTGATATGCCACACCTGTCAGGTGGATGGATTATCTCGGCAAAGGAGAAATGCCCACTAATGGGATGTAAACCAAACATTTTAGGGAAATACTATTTTTGTGAGTATTGAACATTTCTGTTATCCTTTATTTCAGCTCATGAAACTTGGGACCAACACTTTATATTTTTGTTCAGTGTAAAAGGTTTAGCTTCACTGTCCAAATAAATACATAAGGGAGTGTATGTGCAATTGTTTATCWTTTTTTTTTGTCACTTTTGGATTCTAGGTTTGTTATCTGGGTAAGTTATCTTCTTTGGGGAATTGATCCTCATGAGTTCCTTGTCTCTGCATGGATTATTGTTAAGTATGTAAGACTTGGCCTGGGCTTGTTGGGTAACAGCTTGTTTTGTAAAAACAATGTCAATATCTTGTGTCCTCTTTCTCCTTGGTTTCATAATTTATTTGAAACTTTTTTTTTTAAATGCCTCAGAAAATAAATGCAGTGACTATTTTCTGGTGGTGTAACTAAATCAAAAGAGCTCTTCCATTAATTGTGTCCGTTTTTATGTTTGGAGAGATCAGATGTTTTTTTCAAAAGCTACATTGGAACATTTTTGGCCACGCCCTTTATATATGAAAATAAACTGAAATCTCGGGTTTCGAAGTCTCACGGGAGGGACTACATTACGCAGATAGGTCTGACGCAGGCTATGACAATCGAATGACGTTTTGCGCATGCTCATGGAGATCTACGGAGCTAGAAGGGGGGGAAAAGTGCAAAAGACAAAGGACTAAACAACCCAGGAAAAGAGGCTAAACGATTAATTTCACCAGGATTATGACACGCCTACTACAGTAGTATCGCATAAAGAGAAAGGTATGTGGCAACAGAAACATCTACGAAATATGAAAGGTTTCACATGCATGTTTACGCTATCAAGAGTGGCGTGTACAGCTAGCTGCCCATAGTATAATCTAGTCGTTGTACTGGATTTTAGCTAGAGCGATTAATTTGAATATCATGTAGATTTTAAACATATTTCGTTCATCTGTAAATATCACTTGTTTCACAGAATAGTGAAGAATGCCTAGACTCTTGCGCCTGTTGTCTCGCTATATCAGTTTAGTGTGATGTTGCCTATTCCACAAACCTGCTTCTCTTATCCAGTCAGCTTCTAGTATAAATGTTTACCCTCTATCTTGTGTTCCTTCCTTCTGACCACTGCTGAAAGAACGCTTTAGAAAAACACCTGGTAATTCCTATCTCTTTCTTTCAGCATGACAAACACCTGATTTGGGTGGTGACAACTTTATTTAACATGCATTTCTGCCTCTCGTCTTCCTACCTCAGTTGTATGCCTAAGGAGTCCTGTCTGTCTACACATCACAGAGCCTCATGTATCAAGTCCCTCACATCTTTTCCACTGGAACTGACTCCTCATGGTGGAACCGTGGTACTCTTTGGGTTCTCTAGAAATGGAAAGAACTAGTCAACTTTAGTCTAGTGACAGTTGAGGTGCAAAAAAAAAAAAAGTCACGAGGACAGACGTCAGAATGGAGGAAGTTGAAAAAAGAGATGCATGCTCTTGCTTCTCTTCCTAGTATTTGTTTTGCTATAGATGTGACCTTGGGGGTTCATTATCTTTTTACTCTGACGTAGCTGCATAAATGTTCACACCCTCCTTTTTTGCTCTCATAATTCAATCTGGGCCTTACTCCACACTTGGAACATTTTGTTTTCCAGCAGTTTTAAAACATTTCTACCAGTCAGCACTTTTGAAACAGCAGGTTAGCTGAAGTGGCCTGGCCCACCTCAGTGTCACCCAGTAACCCACCTCCCCCTTCCCTTGCCACACGCACGCCCCTCCAGCAGCTGAGAGGTTGCCATGGCGACGGTAGTTGTGTCGGCATAGCGACAGGGTGACAGTGATGGGGAGTACTCCATTTTCTGGTAAGGGGAGGGGGGGAGGAGGGCTGCAGGACCTGGGCTGTATGCCATGGAAGCTGAGCAAGCAGAAAGGGATGGTGGGGGGTGAGGTGGGGGGAGGGACGGGAGGGGGGGAGGAGAGGTCGGACCTGAGAGAGCATGATATCTCGACCCCTCCGGCCCCGCCTCCAACCCCCATCTACCACGAGAAGCAACGGCGCGAGCTGTGTGCTCTGCATGCGCTCAATAACGTCTTCCAGGATGGGGCGGCTTTCAGCAGGGATACACTCCAGGACATCTACCAGAGGTGAGGGGTTGTTGTGTCTTCTAGGGCAGTGTTTCCCAACTCGTCCTTGAGTACCCCCCCCCCCCCCAACTGAACACATTTTTGTTGTAACCTCAGACAAACTCACCTGATTCAACTCATTGAGGGCGTTGTGATTTGTTGACGAGTTGAATCAGGTGTCCTTCTGTGGGTACTCGAGGACTGGAGTTAGGAAACTGCTCTAGGGGAGGGATTTATCTTCTCCATTCTCTCTCACTCATATTCCTCTCCTCTTTCCATCTCCCCCTCTTTCTTTCTCCCCCTTCTGCATCTCTCCCTTTTCACACTTTTTCTTTCTCGTTTATTCTGTCCTCCTTACTATCTCGCCCCTCTCTCCACAGACTCTCTCCCGGCACTCTGGTAACCCCCCACAAGAAGAGCGTGCTGGGAAATGGGAACTATGAT
Source organism: Salvelinus sp. IW2-2015 (assembly GCF_002910315.2). NCBI lineage: Eukaryota > Metazoa > Chordata > Actinopteri > Salmoniformes > Salmonidae > Salvelinus > Salvelinus sp. IW2-2015. The sequence continues at coordinate 39,549,008 of NC_036848.1, forward strand.
GTGAATGTCATTATGGCCGCCCTGCAGACCCGAGGGTTCGAGGCTGTCTGGTGGGATAAAAGAAGGTACACCTCTGTTCTCATTAAAGCTATATGGTCTTCTACCCTATCTAGTTATTTAACTAACGTTTTAGTTTTTTATTTATTGGCTCATCCACCAGTCTCCCTCTTTGGAGGACAAAAGTAACTTACATTTTTTTTTTTATACAGCTTTTTTGTAACATACATTTTAGAATATTTCTAACCCCTTAGTATTCACATATTGTAAGTTAAAGATGAATATTCAAGTTTCACCGTCCAACAAAATGCTTTCTTGCAGGGTAAGCATGCAACAACAAGAAATAATAAAAGATAAGAAGATGAACAAAGTAAATGGCTCAGTAGAATATAATAKACTTTTTAGCGTAAGTATAATACAGGAAGGCACAATTTTATAGTGCGGTATTTACGCGTATCAGAGAAATAGGTGTTCCTCTTGTCCAGATGTGTGTAACTTGTGCCGTAATAGTAAATAAGAGTCTGGTAGCAGCAATTGTGGGGAGTGAGTACTTGTGTGCCAAGGTGCGGAGAGTCGTGTCCAGTTCAAGTGTTACATTTACATTTACATTTAAGTCATTTAGCAGACGCTCTTATCCAGCTTGTAGAAGGCCTGTTGGTGTCAGACTTGATGCTCTGATACCGTCTGCCTGTCGGTAAGGGAGCTGAACTGTAGTCAATGAACAGCATTCTCTTTTTTTTTTATTACCCCTTTTCCTCCCCAATTTCGTGGTATCCAATTGGTAGTAGTTAGTCTCATCGCTGCAACTCCCGTACGGACTCGGGAGAGGCGAAGGTCGAGAGCCATGCGTCCTCCGAAACACAACCCAAGGCTTCGCACTGCTTCTTGACACAACGCATATCCAACCCGGAAGCCAGCTGCACCAATGTGTCGGAGGAAACACCGTACACCTGGCGACCTGGTCAGCGTGCACTGCGCCCGGCCCGCCACAGGAGTAGCTAGTGCGCGATGAGACAAGGATATTCATGCCAGCCAAACCCTCCCTAACCCGGACGACGCTGGGACAATTGTGCGTRGCCCCATGGACCTCGCGGTCGCGGCCGGCTGCGACAGAGCCTGGGCTCGAACCCAGAATCTCTGGTGGCACAGCTAGCACTGCGATGCAGTGCCTTAGACCACTGCGCCACCCGGGAGGCAAATGAACAGCATTCTCACATAGGTGTTCCTCTTGTCCAGATGTGTTGGAGTTGAGTGAATAGCGATGGAAATGGCATCTTGAGTGGATCTGTTAGAAACGGTAAGCAAATTGGAGTGGGTCCAGTGTGTCTGACATGCTAGCCTTGATGTGGGCCATGACCAGCCTCTCGAAGCACTTCATGATGATGGGTGACGCGGCGGTAGTCATTTGGGCACCTTGGTTTTCTTGGGCACTGGGACGATGGTGGTCTCCTTGAAGCAAGTGGGGACTACAGCCTGGGAAAGGGACAGGTTGAAGATGTCCGAGAAGACGCCCGCCAGCTGGTCAGCGCACACTCTGAGGATGCGGCCAGGGAAGCCATCTGGGCCGGCGGATTTGTGAGTATTCACTCTTGAGTTTATCACGTCAGCCTCGGAGCATGAAAGCACCTGGTGGTCGTCTGGAGCAACGAGAGCCTTCCTGGATTTCTCTGTATTGTCTGCCTTGCAGCAAGCACACAATATTTTCAGCTGGGAGGGAGGCTTCAGTGGTCACCACACAGCTGGATTTTCCTTTGTAGTCCGTGATAGCCTGTAGTCCTTATCATAAGGCGTCGCGGGTCTGAGTTGTCAAACATCGATTCAAGTTTGAGTTTGTAATATCTCTTCGTGTCCCTAATGGATTTGTGGCGCTTGTACCCACTTGCCTTGTATGTGTTGCACGTCATTGATTCTTCTGGGTTTGTTCTGCTGAGATTGAATGCAGTACGGGCTCTCAGAATGGTATGGATTTCTCCTTCATCCAGGGTTTTTGGTTGGGATATGTCCGGATTGTTATTGTGGATACAACGTCAACACATTTCCTAATGAAGCCTGTGAAGAGGAATATACATTGTCAAATGTTGGATGAATCCTGAGTGGATGAATCTTGAGCAAATTCCAATCAGTATCCTCAAAACAGAGTCTTCCTCTGTCCAGTGCCTCACTATTGTGTTGGTGGCTTCCTCTTGAGTTGCTGCTTGTAGGGGGGAGTAGAAACAGAGACATGAAGTGGGGGCGGGGGAGTGCTTTGTACGTTCATGATCCAGTACTTTGTTTCCTCTTTGTAGGATACATGTTGGTGATACTTTTGAAGAATTTGTTTTAAACTTGCTTGGTTAAAATCTCCCGCGACATTAAATACTGCTTCCGGGTGAGCGGATTCTTGCTAGTTAATGTTCTTGTGCAGTTCACTGAGTGCCGCCTTGATGTTTGCTTGTAGCAGTATGTACACAGCTGTGATAATAAAACACGTGAATTCCCTCTACATATAGTGGGGTTATTTTACCATCAGAAACTCCAGGTGTGGTGAGCAGGAGCTCAAGATGTTTTCAACTTTGTTACACCAGGAATTGTTGATGAGGATAGCATACACCTCCCCCCTACTCTTACCAGAAGCCGCTGTTCGATCCATACGGAAAATGGAAAAGCTGCCTGGTTGAATAGCAGAGTCGGGTGAACTGTCCGTAAGCCATGTCTCTGTAAGAGCAAAGACGCAGGATTCCCTGATTTTCCTCTGCTATAGTCAACAATATAATAAGACTATCATATTACCAGCAAATATCCAATTGAAGCCTTGCTCGGAGTTCATCAAGTACATTTTCCCATTGATTGGACATGAGAAAATAAACTTTGAACTCAGAGCAAGGCTTCAATTGCAGATTTGCTGATAATATGATAGTCTTATTATTGTTGACTATAGATTTCCAAATCTCCCAACAATGCTATTTGTAGGGTTAATACCAGAATACATTAATAATTCTGTCTTCGCAGCAAATCTGCAGAGATGGTTGTATGCCCCTTTATATATAACATTCTGTTGGTGGTAATTTTAAATTGAAAAACGCAAAGTGTTTTCATGCATTTTTATCCAAAGTAATGCATTTGGCCCATGCAGGAAAATCAAAATCCACAACACTGGTGTTGCAAACACCATCCAACCCACTGAGCCATTGGAACCACAGTGCTATGCTTGTTCATACTCTCCATCTTGTTTACCGCTCTCCGGTTTGGTGCATGTGCTGTTGTCAGCAACTATTTCAGTCAGCTCAGCCCTGCTCAATTTAGGTAACTTCAATCACTGGCCGCACACCAGCAATAGAGGAAAGATGAAGGCTTATTTACATATCCTCTTCATTCTGAATCCCTGTTGAGCACAAGGTAGTAAAACAAGGAATAGGCTACTCATGATTACCCAAACAGATTCTGAAAATCAAAACAAGTTGAGCTATTTTTTACATTCAGCATCACTCCGTCAAGGGAAATATTTGCTTTCTTTCTAACAATGATATCTACATATATGTCAGGATGTTGTGTATCCCTGGAAGTAAACTAAATTCAACAGTTTTGAGAACACAGCTTGTCTGAAAATAAGTGGTCTCTTGGCACAACTTACACCCGGAATGGGGTAGGTTGAGCATAGGGACAGGGTAAGGTGGCTCAACTTCCATTGTCTGGTTCTCTGCATTGAGGCTACTAGCCAATGAAACAGACTTGATACGTTTAGCAAGCTCAGACTCCATGTCATAAAATAAGTTACCGAAATCTTCAGTAATTTTGCCATTCATTTTCTGTTAATTACCAATCTATCGTAACTTTGGTAATTTCCTTCAGTGTCATTCTATTTTTTCATTCCTTGCTGCTGCTTGAATCTCCCCTTCTCTCACTTCCTTGGCTGCTCTCTCAAGAACCTCAAGGGGGGGCTAGACCCCTGCAAGTTTTATGTTTGTATACACAGGGCATGATGTTTACACTCAGGGTATGAGTTCATGCACATGGCACATATAAGATGCATAAAACGGACAATGTAATGATCATTTGTATGGGGTATGGTGGCCATTGGCTCAACTTACACCCAGTCAAACATTTTGATTATATTAGCCCACACAGCTACAAGGATGCACTTTCATGCCAGGTTTAGGACCTCATATTGTAGCTTATAGAGACCCTAATGTGTAAAATGATCTACTTTGGTTTATATACAAACATCATGAAACCTATAACACAAATTAATTTGACTTTGTTAAAATCCAGTTTTTTGGGACCTTTTCTCTCTTTACCTCTTCCTAAATATTTGGTCACGTGATTAATTTTGTGTATGGTTTCGTAGAAAAAAGGGGTGGATCAACTAACCCCATGGCTCAACTTACCCTACTCTGACCTACAGACATCATGGATTTTACAACATTTAAGTAGCTACTGAAAATCCACTCCTGCAAGACCAATGGACTGTGTGATTGACTTGTGTATTGTATTCCTGCAGGGATGTGGGCAGTATAGCTCTGTCCAACGTAACAGGCTTCATCCTGAACGTCCCGTCCAATCTGCGATGGGGTCCACTGCGTCTGCCACTCAAACGGCAGCACTGGATAGGGGTGCGGGAGGTGGACGGAGTCTATTACAACCTCGACTCCAAACTACGCAGCCCACACACCATCGGAAACCCTGATGAGCTCAGGTACTGCGTGTGTTGGTGTGTCATCCCAATTATGGTGTCCTGACCATTGGATTAAGCCCACCATAATTTGCATTGTTCATTGTGCATTCGGACCCCTTCCCTTTTTCCACATTTTGTTACGTTACTGCCTCATTCTAAAATGTGTGTATATATGATTTAAAAATAATCTACACACAATACCCCATCACTACAAAGCGAAAACTGGTTTTTAGAAATGTTTGCAAATGTATAAACTGATACCTAATTTGAATAAGTATTCAGACCCTTTGCTATGAGACTCGATATTGAGCTCAGATGCATCCTGTTAACATTGATCATCCTTGAGATGTTTCAACAACTTGATTGGAGTCCACCTGTGGTAAATTCAATTGATTGGAAATGATTTGGAAAGCCACACACCTGTCTATATAAGGTCCAACAGTTGACAGTGCATGTCAGAGAAAAAAACAAGCAATAAGGTTGACTGAATTGTCCGTAGAGGTCCGAGACAAGATTGTGTCGAGGCACAGATCTGGAGAAGAGTTCCAAAAAATGTCCCCAAGAACACAGTGGCCGAAGTTTACATACACTTATGGTTGGAGTCATTAAAAATAGATTTAACCACTCCACAAATTTCTTGTTAAACTCTAGTTTTGGCAAGTCGGTTAGAACATTTACTTAGCATGACACAAGTAATTTTTCCAACAATTGTTTACAGGCAGATTATTTCACGGTATCACAATTCCAGTGCGTCAGAAGTTTACATACACTAAGTTTATTGTGCCTTTAAACGGCTTGGAAAATTCCAGGACATGTCATGGCTTTAGAAGCTTCTGATAGGCTAATTGACATCATTTGAGTCAATTGGAGGTGTACCTGTGGATGTATTTCAAGGCCTACCTTCAAACTCAGTGCCTCTTTGCTTGACATCATGGGAAAATCAAAAGAAATCAACCAAGACCTCAGGAAAAATAATTGTAGTCCTCCCCAAGTCTGGTTCATCCTTGGGAGCAATTTCCAAACGCCTGAAGGTACCATGTTCATCTATAAAAACAATAGTACGCAAGTATAAACACCATGGGACCACGCAGCCGTCATTCCGCTCAGGAAGGAGACGCGTTCTGTCTCCTAGAGATGAACGTACTTTGGTGAGAAAAGTGCAAATCAATCCCAGAACAACAGTTAAGGACCTTGTGAAGATGCTGGATGACACGGGTACAAAAGTATCTATATCCACAGTAAAATGAGTCCTATATGAACATAACCTGAAAGGCCGCTCAGCAAAGAAGAAGCCACTGCTCCAAAACCGCCATAAAGAAGCCAGACTACGGTTTGCAACTGCACATGGTGACAAAGATCATACTTTTTGGAGAAATGTCCTCTGGTCTGATGAAACAAAAATAGAGCTGTTGGGCCATAATCACCATCGTTATGTTTGGAGGAAAAAGGTGGAGGCTTGCAAGCCGAAGAACACCATCCCAACCGTGAAGCACGGGGGTGGCAGCATCATGTTGTGAGGGTGCTTTGCTGTAAGGCGCGACTGGTGCACTAAACAAAATAGATGGCATCATGAGGAAAGAAAATTATGTAGAATATATTGAGGTCAGTGGGTGGGTCATGGTGTGGGGTGGCATTTTTTGGGGGGCCGCACAGCCCTCCATGTGCTCGCCAGAGGAAGCCTGATGCCATTAAGTACCGAGATGAGATCCTCGACCCCTTGTGAGACATATGCTGGTGCGGTTGGCCCTGGGTCCTCCTAATGCAGACAAGGCTAGACCTCATGTGGCTGGAGTGTGTCAGCAGTTCCTGCAAGAGGAAGGCATTGATGCTATGGACTGGCCCGCCCGTTCCCAGACCTGAATCCAATTGAGCCATCTGGGACATCATGTCTCGCTCCATCCACCAATGTCACGTTGCACCACAGACTGTCCAGGAGTTGGCGATGCTTTAGTCCAGGTCTGGGAGGAGATCCCTCAGGAGACCATCCGCCACCTCATCAGAGCATGCCCAGGCGTTGTAGGGAGGTCATACAGGCACGTGGAGGCCACACCACTACTGAGCCTCATTTTGACTTGTTTTTAAGGACATTACATCCAAAGTTGGATCAGCCTGTAGTGTGGTTTTCTACTTTAATTTTGAGTGTGACTCCATCCAGACCTCCATGGGTTGATACATTTGATTTCCATTGATTTTGTTGATTTTGTTGTACAGCAGCACTTTAACTATGGTAGAAAAAAGTATTTAATAACAATATTTCATTCATTCAGATCTAGGATGTGTTATTTTAGTGTTCCCTTAATTTTTTTGAGCAGTGTATAAATATGTATGTGTGTGTATATATATTTTAAATGCCTCTTTCTCCCCAATTTCGTGATAGTTACAGTCTTGTCCCTTCGCTGCAACTCCCGTACGGACTCGGGAGAGGCGAAGGTCGAGAGCCGAAACACAACCCAGCCAAGCCGCACTGCTTCTTGACACAATGCCCGCTTAACCCAGAGGCCAACCGCACCAAGGTGTCGGAGGAAACACCGTACTCCCGGTCGCGGCCGTTTGCGACAGAGCCTTGACTCAAACCAGGATCTCTAGTGGCACAGCTAGCACTCCGATGCAGTGCCTTGCGCCACTTGGGAGGCCCGGCCTCAATCATTCTTAACTGGAAGAAGTGTGGATCCACCAAGACTTCCTAAAGCTGGCCGCTCGTCCAAACTGAGAAATTGTGGGGGAAGGGCCTTGGTCAGGGAGGTGACCAAGAACCCGATGGTCACTGACAGAGCTCCAGAGTTCCTCTGTGCATATGGGAGAAACTTCCGGTCGAACAACCATCTCTGCAGCACTCCACCAATCAGGCTTTTATGGTAGAGTGGCCAGACAGAAGCCACTCCTAAGTAAAAGGCACATGACAGCCCGCTTGGAGTCTGCCAAAAGGCAGCTAAAGGACTCTGACCATGAGAAACAAATTTCTCTGGTCTGATGAAACCAAGATTGAACTCTTTGGCCTGAATGTCAAGCGTCACGTCTGGAGGAAGCCTGGCACCATCTCTACGGTGAAGCATGGTGGCAGCATCATGCTGTGGGGATTTTTTTCAGCAGCAGGGACTGGGAGACTAGTCAGGAACAAGGGAAAGATGAACGGAGCAAAATACAGAGAGATCCTTGATGAAAACCTGCTCCAGAGTGCTCAGGACCTCAGTCTGGGGCAAAGGTTCACCTTCCAACAGGACAACGACCCTAAGCACACAGCCAAGAAAATGCAGGATTGTCTTCGGGACAAGTGTCTCAATGTCATTGAGTGGGTCAGCCAGAGCCCGGACCTGAACCCGCTCAAACATCTCTGGAGAGGCCTGGATGGGCAGCGACGCTCCCGATCAAACCTGACAGAGCTTGAGAGGATCTGCAGAGAAGAATGGGAGAAACTTCAAAATACAGGTGTGCCAGGCTTGTAGCGTCATACCCAAGAAGACTCGAGTCTGTAATCGCTGCCAAAGGTGCTTCAACAAAGTACTGAAAAGGGTCTGAATACTTATGGAAATGTAATGTTTGTTATTTATTTTGAATACAGTTGCAAAATAATCTAAACCTGTTTTTGCTTTGTTATTATGGGATGTTGTATTTATATTGAGGGGAGAAAAACGTTTATTCGATTTTAGAATAGGGCTGTAACAAAATAGTCAAGGGGTCTGAATATTTTCCAAATGCACTGTATATTGTGGAGCATCCAAAAAAAAGAGTTATATTTGTAGCTCCCTCCAGTAACCACGAGCACAACCGTTCCTTGATTTTAACTGGCAGCGTTTTCACGGAAGGTGATAATTCTGACTAAAACTACAGAATATGTAGTTTTAGTCAGAATTATCACCTTCCGTGAAAACGATAAAGTAAATGAAAATACAGTTAAGCACACTCTTACAACCTTATCTTACAAGTGACTTATTAGCTTGGTATAACTCTGAAGTGCTTATACATAAACAGTTTAGCCGGCGCTATAACAGTATCAGATTAAATACATGAATAAAGGAAAAATACCTCATTGGCTGCTTATTACAGAAGGGAGGAAATCAAACTTCACACTTATTCCTGGCATGAATTCACACTTCATTCTTAATTATTATAACGTTACCATCCTAACATACATGCTTCAACCTTTACGAACTACACCCGATGACAAACTCAGCTAACACAGCGCGGGATTGCCTTCCCTCCAAAAGTGTGTTGCTACAATAAGGATCCCCGTTACAACAGTTATTAGCTACATAGTTCCGCTTGTCTTATCATTTCCCCCGCACAGCAAACACGTAAACAATTCAAACAAAAAACAACGACATAGACTTACAGGTTAACTGTCACACTCCCACCAATCACCGGTGATTTCTGTGAAAGGGGTCTGCAGGTTTCTTGATCGGCTTCCACGTCCTTGGTGTCGTACTCTTTCATGATAGTGCTTGACGAGCAGCACTGACAAGTGGCTCTCTTGGCAGGATGGCAGGATGCTTCACATGGGAATGAAGAGTTGCATGAGCCAAGCGACCTCCCACCCTGAGGATAACTTGCTCATCCAGAAATGGACTCAATTTATGCAACTTGCTTGCTTTAGCTTTGGTCTTGATGTCTTTCTGGTGCCTAAGGTTGTGTATCTCTTGGGAGAAGGCTGCTTCTTGAACCATCTTTATAATGGTGAGCTCTGCCTCTCCTTTCTTCTATGCTTGTAGCTTCGCTGGACCTCAATTTTAAGCCTATGGCTTGAGAACTTGTGAAGGTGATCTAGTAACGATCTTTCTTCCTTTGCCTGGGTATCATGGACCAGGGATTTCTGCAGCTCTGGATCATTGTCTGAGAACTCTCCCCCCTTGACTTGTCCTTTGGGAAGTTCTTCTTGCCAAAAAGTCTGGACCTGTGAACCAGTTGGAAGCCATGAGCTGTTCTGATGTGAGACCTCTGGAAGCATGATCCGCCATTGTTCGGGATCTGTGCTTTGCTTAATGCGTTGAATACGGTTAGCTACAAAGACGTGGAATCTTCTGGCTTCATTGTTGATGTAGCCAAGAATTACCTTCGAGTCTGTCCAGAAGTATTCCTGTAGACCTTGTATCTCTAGCTCCCTTTTGTGCATGTCACTTGTTCAAACAGCTACCACCGCTGCTGAAAGTTCCAGTCGTGGTATGGTCGTAACCTTGGAAGGGGCGACTCTCGACTTCCCCATAACTAGGGAGCAATGAACTTCTCCTGCTGTACTGATTGTTCTGAGATATGAGCACTCTCCATAACRTGAGGTACTGGCGTCGGAGAAGTGATGGAGCTCATAACTCTGCGCCTCCTTGAAACTTGATGGCAAGTAGCCTCGTTGGATCCTCACTTCAGACAAGTTTTGTAGACCTTGGAGCCAGAATTCCCACTGGGAACGTAGGTCATCTGGAAGGGGGTCATCCCAGTCGATCTTGTCACAACACATCTGCTGCACGATCTGCTTCCCTGACAGGACAAAGGGTGCCACAAACCCAAGCGGATCATATACAGAGGCTACTGTAGACAACACTCCTCTTCTTGTGAGTGGGCGTTCCTTGACAACTACTCTAAACTGGAACTCGTCACAGTACACCAAGCGCTCTCTCCATGTGTGGTTCACCCAGAGCCATATCCAGGTCTTTGGCACCCTCGGCACGTTCTTCCTTGGGAATTGTGGCTATAACTCCCTTGCTGTTTGAGAAACTTGTGCAACCGAAGTTTGCCGATGCTGCAAAGCTCTCTTGCTTCTTTCACCAGCTGGGCCGCTTCAGCTTCAGACGATACGCTCGTCAACCCATCATCAACATAAAAGTTCCTTTATATAAACTTGATAGACTTCTCGCTGAAGCTTCCTCGTCCTTCGGCAGCAAGATGTTTGAGACCATAGTTGGCGCAACCAGGAGATGAAGTTGCGCCGAACAAGTGGACCTTCATACGATACACTGAGGGTTGAGACTCTAGATCTCCGTTCTCCCACCAAAGGAACCGTAGATAATCTTGGTCTTCTGCTTTCACATGAAACTGGTGGAACATGCGCTCTACGTCACACATGATTGCAACTGGACCCTTACAAAAATGACAAAGGACACCCAGCAATGTGTTTGTCAAATCTGGACCGGTATGGAGATGGTCATTCAAGGACGTCTCTCTCAACTTAGCTGAGCAGTCAGACGACTCGTATCTTCCCAGGCTTTTGTGGGTGATAAGCCCCATGGTGCGGAATGTACCATGCTGGATGCTTGTTAATTTCCTCTTTGGAGACCTTCTCAGCATCTCCACAAGCTATGGTATCTTCCACGAATGCTGTGTAGTCCTTGTAGTACTGCTTGTCTCTCCTTAGCCTCCTTTCCACGCACTTGAGACGGTGAACTGCACATGTTTTATTGTTCGGCAGGTTGGGTCTTTCTTCCTTAAAACGGCAGCGGCATCTCGTAATGTCCATTGTCCTTACGTCTGATGCTCACTTTCATTTTTGTCAGGAACCGGATATCCTCTTGAGATATGAGGTCCTCTTCTGCAGCTCTCTCGTTGAAGTCGGATTCAAGCGTCTTGATAATGTCCAGTGCTGTGATTACCTCTCCTACGTGTGTTCTACAAACATAGTGTACTTGATTTGTGAGGTTGGAGGAAGATTGAAGGCTTGGCATCACCTGTCTAACGATAACTCGATGACTCACTCGCCATAGTCGATACATGGGTTTCCATAGCTGACTATGCTCCAGCCAAGGTCTGTTCTCTGAGCAAAAGACTGATTTCCCTTACCAGACACAATTTCTCTTGGAAGGAGAGCCTGGGAGCAGTTGTAGCCAATTAAGAGACCGACATCACAGCTCTGTTGAGGAGCAATCTCCTCTGCAATGTGTTCAAGATGAGACCATGCTCTTGCAGTCTCTGGAGTAGGAATATGATCTCTGTTTGCAGGAATTAACTCTCTCGAGTAGGTCGTTGGCAGAGGGATTTTCTTCTCCAAGTAAAACCCTCTAACCTGCAAACCAGACAGCTTCTGGCAGGGCACGATGGTATTCCTTGAAGCCATTGTAGAGAGTTTCAGTTGGACTGGCTCCTTCCTTGTATTGAGAGCTTTTGTTGTCTCTTCAAGGATAAAAGTGGTGTCGCTCTGGGTGTCAAGAAGTGCATACACAAGAACTTCACAATCTGGCTCGCTTGTGGTTGACACCCATACTGGAATGATTGTGGAGGTGAGTGTTGTTAATGTCCCTTACAACTGTTAGATATAGCCTCACTTGACACTCTTGTCCCCTTATCTTGTGGGGGGCTCTGTCTTCCTATCCCTTAACCTTTCTTTAGTACGATCTTTGTGCAGGCAGAATGGATGCCTCCTCTGACACGTGTCACAGGTGTTCCTGTTATCACAATCTTTCGAACGATGCCCAGGCCTTAAACAGCCAAAGCACAATTTATTCTCTTGAACAAACTTCTGTCGCTCTGCGGTGGGCTTATCCATGAACTTCCAACATTTGTGGAGACTGTGACCTGACTTCTCACAGAAGACACAACTAGTAACAGTATCTTTCTCAGAGTTAGTTGCTAATACCCTTGCTCCGGGGCTTTGAATGCTTGGCATCTTAGGTTTTCCATCTTCGCTTGGTTTCAAAGCATGAAGGGATGTTACAGGATTGCAAGCGATCTTTGCTTCTCTCGTGAGAAACTTCACAAACTGACTGAAGCTTGGAAAGGTCTCAGTTTCTTCTAAGATGTCTATGACCTTTCTATTCCATCTTGAAGTTAGCCAATCTGGAAGTTAGCAAGGATCTTTTGGTTTTCATTACAGTCATTAAGCACCTCCAGGCCCTTTATTCTGAGACATAGCAGCCTCACAGCTGCGAAGAAAGTCTACAAGGTCTCTAAGTTCAAGACTGTCCTTGGATCCTATCTTAGGCCATGCATTGAGCTTATCTCTGAAGGACTTGGCGATGAGGAATTTGTTTCCGTACCTTTCTTCAAGAATGGTCGACGCAGCATGGTAGGCTGTCTCTGTTCCTAACATAAAGTAACTTTCGATGGCTTTCTTGGCAGGCCCACCGACATATTTTCTTAAGTAATATATCTTCTCAGTTGCTGGTATGTTCTTCCTGTCTATCAGAGTCTGAAAAGAGACCTTCCAGTCAGTGAACGAGAGTGGTTCTCCATTGAATGTTACTGGTTCTGGTATGGGGAGGCGGCTTTCACTGATTGATTCCGCTAGTAACCTGAACATGGTCTTGGTGCTATCTTCTTGTTGTGTGCTTGTCACAACATGTTGCGGTGAGAGACTGTGAAATGAGCCACTTCTGTGCATGACTTCTTTCACAGATTTGCAGTTAGAGACTAGTTCTCTTTTCTCGTCCTGTGAGTTTATCTTGCTCATACACTTGCATCCGCGCCTTGGCAGCATTTAGTTTCTTGAGCACTTCTAGGCGCTCTAACTCTCTACGCTTGTCTTCTAGCGTCCTTCGTCTGGCAGCATTTTCTACCTCTAACTTGACTCGCAGTCTAGCTTCTTCTAAGCTGCGTTTCACAGCCTCKGCTTCTTGCTCCGCTGTCCTCTTCTTATCTTCATCTTCGAGTCTCTGAAGCTCTTCTAGTTGGCGTTCTTGCTTAACCATTACTTCTAAAGCTGCTTGGTTAGCAGCAACTTCTGCTGCAGCCTCTTGTCTCTTGACAGATCACACGCTTGAGCGTCTGGAATTGACCTTTGAGTTGCTTTGAGACTGGGAGGAAGCACTTGGGCTGATAGTTGAGACTTGACTTATGTGAGAGTTCGGACATGCACACGGAATTGCTGTCCTTCCAGTGCAGCTCTATCTGGTTACTTTGACCTTCTTCCCTGCCTTTTTAAATGACACCTTACCGTCTTGATAATAGACATTGTAACTGCTTCACAAGTATCAACTCTGCGTCGTGTATCGTCGTCGGGAATGTCGATTTGACGCAAATTTACATAGACAAGGTTTAGTTCTGTAGAGGTATGACTAATCTTGTTTAAGAGGTCTTCTAGTAGGTCTTCAGAGCAACAGCCTGTCAGTAACTGTTTTGCTTCCTTTACCAGAGCCTTCCACTTTTCATAGCTGACCCTGAAACGATATTCGAGCTGTCTCCACCTTTCGTCGCGCAGTTCTCTGCCCTTTTCAGTTAACCTGCCCTTTTCGTGGCTCTTGTTGTGATATCTCATTAGCAGCCTCTGTATCATCATTCGCTGGCAGCAGTGACTCCACACCAGTCTGGGTCTCTTCCTGCTGCTCTGTTTGTTCTGATGAAGGCTTGAAGTTTGCAAGGTGTTGCTGCTCAACTTGACTCACCCCATCTCTATCACCTTTATTGAAACTACCTCTGACATTCTAAATCAAATCAATTCTAGGTAAGGTTTGGATAAGTGAGTAGGTAATTTATACCTTAGTATGTGGTATAAACATGTATAATGCTTGTAACAAAGGCTTGAATAAACACCTTACCAAACAATTACACTATTAACTTACAGGTGAAAATAGGTGTACGCTGACCCTTATTTTTTGCATTTGGAATATTTTCCAAATGCACTGTATATTGTGGAGCATCCAAAAAAAAGAGTTATATTTGTAGCTCCCTCCAGTAACCACGGGGGGCACCCCCAAACCGTCCTTGATTTTAACTGACGGCTTTATTCTGTAGTTTTAGTCAGAATTATCACCTTCCATGATAACTATAAAGTAAATGAAAATACAGTTAAGCACACTTACAACCTCCTTATCTTACGAGTGACTTATTAGCTTGGTATAACTCTGAAGTGCTTACATACATAAACAGTTTAGCCGGCGCTATAACAATATCAGATTAAACACATGAATAAAGGAAAAATACCTCATTGGCTGCTTATTACAGAAGGGAGAAATCAAACTTCACACCTATCCTGGCATGAATTCACACTTCATTCTTAATTATTATAACATTACCATCCTAACATACAGTGGGGCAAAAAAGTATTTAGTCAGCCACCAATTGTGCAAGTTCTCCCACTTAAAAAGATGAGAGAGGCCTGTAATTTTCATCATAGGTACATTTCAACTATGACAGACAAAATGAGAAAAAAAATCCAGAAAATCATATTGTAGAATTTATTTGCAAATTATGGTGGAAAATAAGTATTTGGTCACCTACAAACAAGCAAGATTTCTGTCTCACAAGACCTGTAACTTCTTCTTTAAGAGGCTCCTCTGTCCTCCACTCGTTACCTGTATTAATGGCACCTGTTTGAACTTGTTATCAGTATAAAAGACACCTGTCCACAACCTCAAACAGTCACACTCCAAACTCCACTATGGCCAAGACCAAAGAGCTGTCAAAGGACACCAGAAACAAAATTGTAGACCTGCACCAGGCTGGGAAGACTGAATCTGCAATAGGTAAGCAGCTTGGTTTGAAGAAATCAACTGTGGAAGCAATTATTAGGAAATGGAAGACATACAAGACCACTGATAATCTCCCTCGATCTGGGGCTCCACGCAAGATCTCACCCCGTGGGGTCAAAATGATCACAAGAACGGTGAGCAAAAATCCCAGAACCACACGGGGACCTAGTGAATGACCTACAGAGAGCTGGGACCAAAGTAACAAAGCCTACCATCAGCAAGGGCATTGAAGATGAAACGTGGCTGGGTCTTTCAGCATGACAATGATCCCAAACAAACCGCCCGGGCAACGAAGGAGTGGCTTCGTAAGAAGCATTTCAAGGTCCTGGAGTGGCCTAGCCAGTCTCCAGATCTCAACCCCATAGAAAATCTTTGGAGGGAGTTGAAAGTCCYTGTTGCCCAGCAACAGCCCCAAAACATCACTGCTCTAGAGGAGATCTGCATGGAGGAATGGGCCAAAATACCAGCAACAGTGTGTGAAAACCTTGAAGACTTACAGAAAACGTTTGACCTCTGTTGGCAATGACAAAGGGTATATAACAAAGTATTGAGAAACTTTTGTTATTGACCAAATACTTATTTTCCACCATAATTTGCAAATAAATTCATTAAAAAATCCTACAATGTGATTTTTTTTTTCTTCGTTTTGTCTGTCATAGTTGAAGTGTACCTATGATAAATTACAGGCCTCTCTCATCTTTTTAAGTGGGAGAACTTGCACAATTGGTGGCTGACTAAATACTTTTTTGCCCCACTGTACATGCTTCAACCTTTACGAACTACATCCGATGACAAAAACTTAGCTAACACAGCGCGGGATTGCCTTCCCTCCAAAAGTGTGTTGCTACAATAAGGATCCCCGTTACAACAGTTATTAGCTGCGTAGTTCCCGCTTGTCTTATCATTTCCCCCGCACAGCGAACACGTAAACAATTTAAACAAAAAACAACGACATAGGTTAACTGTCAGTTACAATATTCATGTATCCACTAGATGATGCCTCATAGTAATACATAAGAGGTTCATTAAGTCTCATTCCCTTTGCTAAATAATAGATCATTCCACGGCCGCCATCCACAATGGTGATCGATCTTTGTCTAACGCCTAATGAATAACAAGCTGATATCTTTATTCTTCTGTTCTTTCAATTCCATCCACACAACAGGAAGTTCCTGCGTCACCAGCTGAGAGGGAAAAACTGTGAGCTCTTATTGGTGGTGTCTGAGGAGGTGGAGGTCCACCAAACATGGAGGTCAGATGG
Source organism: Salvelinus sp. IW2-2015 (assembly GCF_002910315.2). NCBI lineage: Eukaryota > Metazoa > Chordata > Actinopteri > Salmoniformes > Salmonidae > Salvelinus > Salvelinus sp. IW2-2015. Next base: position 39,565,302 of record NC_036848.1, read on the forward strand.
CTGTTGATTGAATGTGCCCGCCAACCTTTTCTCTACCGGATTAGACTTTCCCCAGTTGCTGCTCAGGATAACAGGCGTGGTCCATGCAGGGTATAGATTGAAAAGCAGGTGGGGTTGTGCTCAGCCAATCACACAGATGCGCACTAGCCGGATGTACTTTTTTTGCTTACTCACCCATTGCTGGACTCTGGCTGAAACCTGAAGTGATGAAGGAAATGGACGCATACAGGGAGGTCACGAAGAATTCACACTACAACACTTAGATTTATGAACATACTGTTTGGGATTCTGTGTTTATATATTGATTATTTTTCAATGTTTCTTTTTTGTTGTTGTACATTACTGTTTCCAAGTATGGGAGGCGTGTGACTGTGTAATACACCAGTATCTATCTCTCGCTCTCTCCCTCCTGTTTACCCCTGTACTGTATATTCACTGATGCATCTTCATATTTCTCTCCTCTTTTTCTTTGTGTATCTCTGTCATTCTCTGCTCTAGTACGACTGTACATTTCTTCTTTAGCTCAGTGTCTCTTCCTCTGTCACCACTCACAATTAGTTTTTCACTCGGCCAACATTAAATCCCCCCAGTATATGCAGCTGTTTTATCCTCTCAGTTACTGCTGAGGCCATCGGTCTGTTAGTAGAAATCCTTGCTAGTTCCTGTCTTCACACTAGAATTCCTCTAAGCTAAGGTTGTGTTAGGCCCCGGTATTGACAAATGGCTGGATACTGTAACAGGTAGAGCCAGGAGGGTTTCAATGTGATCTGACCTGGAAAATCCACCAACCTGTGTTATCGGCTAGTCACAGCCCATGGGGAGTTATTTTCTGTTTTGTAGTAAAGAAAAACTCCTGAGCAATTGACCATGGCTAAATAGTTATTTCCAAAAATGCACCTGCCAAATATACAGAATTGTGGAATCAGTAGAAATGGTTATTATACCCAAGGTTTAGAATTGTTCACTGAAAATGCACTGTTAGATTTTGATCTATCTGTAGATGCCATGGCTGAAATGTCCAGAATGCTGAGTGAGTTGTGAGAAGTGGAGTAAGAGGGGAAAAGGTTGACAGTTGAGCGAATAATAGAAAGAGAAAGTGATCCATGTGTAGAAGGAAAAAGTGAAAGAACGGCATGAGTCCAGCCAGACCATGTTAGTTTTTGAAATGAGGAATTTGTGTTGGTTGATGGGTCTTTATCATCACAACAACATTGTGTATTATTGAAGACTTGATAAGGCCTTTAATGTGTTTACAGAGGAAGCAGGCATTATTCTCTACCTAAAGAGGGGTTGTTGAATTTTGCTCCTCATTGGCTCAATCCCAACAGTTTTCCTATTCATCTGAGCATCCAATCGCTGGTTCATTAAACTGATAATTTAATAATTTGCAACTATCACTAATCATGAGACAAATCAATTCAGTTGTTGGACTGAGGCTTCCCCTAGGGGAATTCAGGTTGGGCAACCAAACTCACAGGTAGAAAATCCCCTCACTACTTTAAACCAGGGTGTTTTGGGGGGGAAACTGGTGACACAAAGGATTTTGATTTTGCCATGACAATCCCACCCACCTTCTCCCCTCTATTGAAGGGTCCTGTTGTGTTATTTTCTCTTGTTTTTCACAAAAATAAAATGCTTGTAATGGCACTTTATGTACACTCCTTAGTGAGGATGTGGCTTAATTTCTTGAGTGAAATTGTTGTTGTAATTTGGATGGAGAATAGAGCACATTTATAAGAAATTGGCCAAGGGTTGGCTACTTTATTTTCCTGCTACTGCTTGTGTCATCTGCGTGCGCGGACCCATGTTCCAGCGTTAGCTCCAGGCTCGAGCTGACAGCGTTGCTTTGGCGCTGTGGAACGAAGAGCGCGCCTAGGACGAGCTTTTGGAAGCACGGGGACGCGCCAAGCAGTGCAGATGTGTCGCAGATTTGAGAAGTCACTGTACATACGGAAATATCTGGTACAAGGAAGTGGAAGGGAGAAATTCAGCTCCAACTTAAACGAAAACAATGCTCAGTTTGTAGAGGGAGGGTTGGGGGAGGAGAAAACAGCAGTTTTTGAAACGCGACACGTAGATACTTGTCATAGCCTGTATACAGTTACTTTATAGCGGAGAGCTAAACTAACAGCACTTATTCTCGTTTGTACTGGATTAATCTATTTCAAAGAGCAGGCAGAACGTTCTGTTCTGGACCAATGGAGCTGTCAGCGATTGGTGAACAAGTGTTTGCTGTGGAATCAATAATCAAGAAAAGAGTTAGAAAGGTAAGGTATTCATATTGGGTTAAAAAACGCATGTAACAATGACAAGTGCGCAATTGGGAGAATATCCATTCTAGGGTAGCCTAGATCCAGTAAGGAACACAGCTGGCTATATTGAAAAGCACTTACCAGTAGCCTATTTATATCCAGTATCCACTGAATATAAACGTATAAGGGGGCGTGAGTGTGGGGAGTGTATACCTTTAACATAAAGTGGAGCGTGTTGCCATTGCGTTACAGTATAGTCAGGGTGCCAGCTGTCTATCCTAAGAATGTGAACCAGAATAATCATATCGGAACCGAAACCTTGCCTTCAGTCCTGTACGTTGCCAGAATAATAGCCCGCGGGTTGTACAGTTACGCTAATAGGCTATTGTGGATCTGTGAAGAGCTACGCAGTTTCGCGGAGGAAATTAGAAGTACAGGTTTGTGGGTTATTAGGGAGCAAAACGCGCCCCCCTTTTGACGCGCATCCATAGACGTGAATTAATGTATGCTACTAAGTCCTTGTAAGTGTTGGGTCTTTTAATATCGTATTTCGCACTGCATTAAAAGTGAACTCGATACGGTAAGTGCATGAGTCATTGTCAGTGCAGGCGCGCATCAACCGTTATTATAGCCATGCAGTCCCGTTACATAGGGAAAAACGTTGCATGCTGTCAAATATTGTGTTTGAATAATCAGTGTCCTACCCACACAATTTTATGTAATATGCTTTGTGTGTGTGTGTGTGGGGGGGGCTTGTGAGGATCCCAATTCTCTCCATACACTAGTGCGCTCATGTGCGATAACGTTATGCTATCTAGGAGCTGTCAATGTCGAGAAGCTATAGGATAACGTCATCTGGAATGAATTCCCGGTATTGACATGATGACATAGTTTAGATGAGAAGACATACATTTCCTGGATTTTCAAATGTTATTATAGGCTACCTATCTCTGTGCTTGGAGTGGAGACTGTAAGCATAGCAACATCATAATCAACATCCTCCCCCACACACTCTCTACTCTCTCTCATACTGGTGCTTGTCTCCAACTTTGTGTCACAGGGAAACGTGGAATATCTGTTGAAGTGGAAGGGATGGCCCCCCAAGTGAGTAGTATCACTATGACATCATTATATCCAGTAATTCAAGACAATGAGTCATGCAGAGTATTATTGGATGGATGAGGATGAGTAACCACGGTGATGTCTTTATCTGTACAGATACAGTACATGGGAACCAGAGGAGCACATCTTGGACCAGCGTCTGGTGCAGGCCTATGATGAGAAGTAAGTCCAAGAGACACTGCATGCTATAGAGCGCATTACGTAGAGGCCTTACCTAGCTAACGAATATCATAGTACTGATAACTGCACTGTAGTAGTACACAGTACTATCACAGTAAACTATACCTGTTTGTACTGACTGATCTTACCATTCCACCAGAGAGCAGAAGGACAGAGCCCTGGGGTACCGGAAGAGAGGACCCAAAGCTAAAAGGCTTCTACTACAGGTGGGATGGGTTCATGTTATATATAACTTCTCTGTCTGATTAGACTAGGGTTGCAAAGGATGGGTATATTACTGGAAACTTTAGAAGTTTTTGATATCTTTCAAAGATTTGATGTAATCTAACACAAGACATCTAGTGGCCTGTTTGGGTACTTCAGATAGTCACAGGTGTTTGTAATAATCTCTGGCCCTATCACATGTAAAATATATGATTCATTGAATAAGATGATTTATCTAAAAAATAGTTGTGAAAAAAGTAAATAGTTGGAAGAGCTGCAGAGTTAATTTAAAATAATGCCATTGTTGATAGCCCAATTAATGAAAAACTATTTTCTCTTGAACCATATTGTCTATCTACTAGAAATGAATGGACAATATGGACACAATATAAAAAATGCATACTGTATATGAATACATTTTTGTACAGTTATTCTAGTATAAATTACCAAAGTTATGTAGATTGCCATAGATTTTCTGTTAATTACCAAAATTACTAAAGATTCCGTTAACTTTGCAATCCTAGATGAGACAGATTAATAGGTTGGCATACTAAAAGTAAAGGGGAAATGATCTTGGACAAACACAACTGCTGTATAAGACATCTTTATTATTCTCCCCTCTGTAGAATACTATTTACAACATGGATCTCCGGAGCGCCCATAAGGCCCTAGAGAAACCTCAAGCTCGCCTACGTCTTTCCCTGACTCGCTCACTGGAGTCTGAGGCAGAGGACCCAACTTATGGGGCCTGTAGACGGAGCCTGCACCCCCGCCTGGCCCATCGCAAAAACAAACCCAGAAGATCACAGTTCATGTGCCTGGCCTCTTCCCCTGGCCCCCCTAACCCCACAAAGGACCCCACACATGATTGGGGAAGGAGGGAAGAGGAAGATGACATGGAGGAAACTCGACAGGAGCAGTCGGAGCGAGAGACAGAGATATGCAGCGGCATTCTGAATGGTAAGCGTGTTTGTCGGCCTATTCACCAAATGGGCCTAATTTTAAACCAGGACATTACTGTGTGTGTGTGTGTGTGTGTGTCAACTTCTTAGTCGGTACAGTACAGGAGGCCCCCTGGGCAGACAACCAGGAACATAAGCTCCCCGATCCCATCCAAACTGGCCACTGGCACAGCAAACAGACACAAGTAATGGCAAGGGAGAGGGTTGACAATGGGGTTTAATGTATGGCGCAGAACAATACATGCCAAACTTCCTGGTACAACACAGATAGTCTATGCATAGCCTACAGGCAAATGTTATTGGTCACATACACATGATTAGCAGATGTTATTGCGAGTGTAGCGAAATGCTTGTGCTTCTAGTTCCGACAGTGCAGCAATATCTAACAAGTAATATCTAACAATTCCACAACAAATAGCTAATACACACAAATCTAAGTAAGGAATGGATTAAGAATATATAAATATATGGATGAGCAATGTCAGTGCGGCATAGGCAAAGATGCAATAGATAGTCTAGAATACAGTATATACTCACCATACAGGCAATGTACAGTGCTCTTATCAATCTCGGGTCAGTTACTTCAGACTTGATGCAATCATAGCAATCTTACCCTCTTCCTTTCTCTTTCCCTCTCACCCCCTTTCTCCCTCTCCCACCCCACCCCCTTTCTCCCTCTCCTCCTTCAGGGCAGGATAGGGCAGAGGACTGGAGTTCTGTGATTGGCTCAGACGAAGTGACCTCGTCAGAGCGGTCTGCTGTTTGGAGCCCAGTGATTGGCCCAGGGGAGGTGACCGTGACTGACGTCACCATAAACTCTCTCACAGTGACTTTCAAAGAAGCCCTGGCAGCCAAAGGCTTCTTCAGAGGCTGGGGCTTAGAGTTCTAAAACACAGCAGCACACACAGACGAAACCTGGTCTGGGAACAGAATGAGAGAGATGGAAAGTGTGGCTCGAGTTATCTTTAAACTCTGTTTGGACTGTGTGACCGCTTATTCTCCTCATCCCTTTACCCTTCTTCCCTTTCTGGCTGTGTCATTGACCTCGGTCTACACTAACTTCCTATTTCATTCAATAGGCATACTGTAGTGTACAGTATATACTGACTACATTGAGATGGGCATACACTCCTACGTTGAGCTATACACAGTATACTGTATACCATATCCTTCTATACAACAGTTATTTTTCTGTACTGTTATTAGATAAACATGTGGCTTAGTAGAGTCTTGTGGTGATTTAGAAATCCTCTGCAAGATGACTTTATCTGCCCGCATGCCTTTCTCCTGTCCTCTCTGGGTACATACTGATACTCAAAACATTTTGGTGACCCACTAAAGCCCCGCACAACACATCCAGTGTAAACTAACCTTAAAAGTGGAACCAAAAACCTATATAAAAAAACAGACTTAGGAACAGTCTGTTCTTTTCTGAATTGCACTGTATTTACGTCATGTTGTTGATGTGTCATCTTTGTGGAATCTTCCTTGTCGCCTCCCATTGGTCAGTGCCTGTTTATCCCACTCCCAAGCCGAGACTGATGGGTCTTGTTACCGATGTTCCCTAAAAAAAAAATTGGCACTGAGCAAATGTCAGGTCTGCTGAGCGCAAACTTGAACATTGTGAAAATTCTGTGCAACTTCTGGCGCGCACTGAGGCTGTACCCGCTTTAAGTTACAGTTATAATAGTGGCCAAGTAGGCAACTGTGGCTATTTGATCGTAATGTAGGCCTACCAGAGTGGCCTACCATGAAGGAAAATGCATCCCATAACATTTTAACATGGAAATAGCTGTTCTATCTTTCAGCCTACAGTAGGAGTCAATGTGTGGTGTTCAATGTTGGCCTACATTCCACTTTTGAAAAAAACATGTAGTGATTGAAGTTAACCTGTTTATCCACTTGTCCTTCAGACAAGGAGGTGAATGAAAATGTTCTGTTGTTTGATGCAAGAAACCGCTTTACAAAATAACATTCATTATTATTCCCATACCATTATTACAGAGAATAAGGACAATTATGCTACCCTCTGCCTACTTAGCTTATTCAAGCCTTTCTCAAAATATAACACTGCCCCCCGAGTGGCACAGCAGTCTAAGGCACTGCATCTCAGGGCTTGAGGCGTCACTACAGACACCCTGGTTTGAATCCAGGCTGTATCACAACCGGCCGTGATTGAGAGTCCCATAGAGTGGCACACAATTGGCCTAGCGTCGTCCGGGTTTGGCCGCTGTAGGCCGTCATAAGAATTAGTTCTTAAATGACTTGCCTAGTTAAATAAAAGGTAAAAAAATATATATTATAATAATTAAGAAAAAAAAAATCTTGAAATGCACACGTTGTAGGAAGCAACCACTCCACCATTGCTGATGAGAAATTAGCTCTAACTGGGCTAATAACTCACTTACTTACGAGCAAAGAACATGAACAAACGTACACGTGGCTACATGCAGCTCTTGCTTTGATCTCAAAACAAGCGCATCTACTCGCGACCACTCATGCTGTAAACATAGTCGTTGGCACAGATCCATATATGGCAGTGGTCTATTTGCATATAGGGATACTGCAGCTCTGATTTGTTATGGCGCCCCGGTCTGTGTAGATTAGGGTATGGGCCTGAGTCGTGCCTGTCAATGCAATATAAACCTACTCCAATGCGCGCTGCCTACAATCAACTATTTAGCATAGTTAGTTTCGTTGAAAGGGGCTAATATTGCATTGATTTGATCACAATTCACACAGTAGAAGGAACCGTTGATAGTGTTAACCAAAGGGGAAAACTAGAAAGTTGAGTGAAATTCAATATCGTGCCTATCTGTGCAGGCTGATATTTCTTCTGTGCAGGAGTCCCAGRTGAGCACGCAGTTGAGAGTGATAATTGCTCGTGACTCAGTAAAATGATCTCCGTCTGCGACCATAATGCAGCGAGGAATTATGGAAGTGCCTGATGTTATTGTTTCTGTAGAGCTTTTACGGCTTGTACAAGCACGCACCCACCTTCACAACGCAACACTAGCAGCCCCGTTTTTGGATGTTTATTAATCTTATCCTTTGGGCTTGAAGTAAGAATGTTTCTTACACCTTAATTCCAAGGAGAGGAGAAAGACAGAAGGGTATTGTGTATTACTAGTCGTTATTTTTTATATATCAATCTGACAATGTAATTCAATGTATTTATTCTTCAAAGGAGAAACCTTGTGCATTAGTAAATACAGAGGAACTGAAATGTTTTTAATACTCTGTAGTTCTGATGACTAAACTATGTGCTGACGCTGTAGCCATGACAAGGCTCTTATTTTATATTATTGCCAAATGTGGTTTGTTGCTTCTGCTGCTGCTTAAATATTCACTGCTGAGCAAGGAACTGTTGCACTTTATGGCTCGTCTAATCAGAAAAGTAATGTAATAAATCCACAAAAACCATCGTCTATATTCTCCGTCAATGTCTGAGATTATTTCTATTGTACTCAAAATAAATGTGGCTCTTTTAATTGTTAATGTGTGATTTATTTCGTATTATACTGAACAAAAGTATAAACAATTTCAAAGATTTAGCTGAGTTATGAACTGTAAGGAAATCATAAGTTTAAATAAACTCATTAGGCCCTAATCTATGAATTTCACACGCCCTAATAGGCCCGGCAAATCAAAATGAGTTTTTCCCCACAAAATGGCTTTACTACAGATATAAATACTCCTCAGCACCACCCTCACCTGCAGGTGAAGAAGCTGGATGTGGAGGTCCTGGGCTGGCGTGGTTACACATGGTCTGCGGTTGATGCAGGTTGGACGTACTGCTAAATTCTCTAAAACAACGAAGGCGGTTTATGGTAGGGAAATGAACATTCAATTATCTGGCAATACCTCTGCTGGGCATTCCAGCGGTCAGCGTGCCAATTGCACGCTCCCTCAAAACATCTGTGGCATTGTATTGGGACAACGGCACATTTTAGTGGCCTATTATTATCCTCAGCACAAGGTGTAATGATCATGCTGTTTAATCAGCTTCTTGATATGCCACACCTGTCAGTCAGATGGATGGATTATCTTGACAAAGGGGAAATTGCTCACAAGGATGTGAAATATTTTTGTGCATATGGACAATTTGTGATCTTATTTCAGCTCATGAAACCAGCGCTTTACATGTTGCATTTATATTTTTGTTCAGTGTATTATTGGCTGTCATGGGCGAGATATGTGTTATCCGTCCCACCAATGTCTGATGGGTTGAGGGATGGGATTCAACCAATTTCATCATGTGATGGAAATGTAGCTAGTGAAATAAGCCATTTCAACATACAGCTATTTTTCCAATGGTACAAACATACTTTATTGTACAATTAAATTGGCAAAAAAAATAACCAAAATAACTTAAATAAGAAACCAATGAAAATGGAGCAACAGTTATTTATTTTTTGCTTCCTCTCAGCAAGCACCAAAGTATTGTAACAGAAAAGTGGTCAAAGATTCCATTTGAACACTAAACACAGTCTTAATTCCAGTTTCTTTAGGCAGAAAGAATAAGCAAAACAAAAGTTCAGTTGCCATGGTTTGTAGTGATTCAGTATGTATACAAGTGTACATTTCATCAAAATGGCATGATATACTCAAACAGCCCCAAAGAGGGCTGTGAATGACCGCAGTGTCATTTTACATCACCATTACATCTTCAATACAAAAAAAGTTTAATCTATTAATTCCTGTAGCTTCAAGTTTTATTTTCAAAAAAATAAAATTAAATAATATCTATATATAAAATACAAGCTTTCCTTGTTTTTTTATAAAATAAGTCTCAAGATATATTGCCACTTGTTTTTTTCCCCTCCCCCAAATCTCAACCTTTAGAGAAAAATAAGTGAACTTGTGAAATCTTGTGTAATTCTTTAATATGAGGCAAAATTATGAATTCATTTTCTGACCACAGTAATAAGCCTTCTCACGTTTTGTGCATGTGTTCATGTGAATGTGTTGGTGTTCACAGCAATCAAGATGTTATTTTGCAATATCCCCAGTTAAAAAAAAATATATACACAAAGGCTCATTGGTGCTCATGACCTACACCCCATACTGTACCTTTCAGAAATCAATACTTTTACATAGTTTGGGAGACCAGGTTGCTAGGAAACCAAATCGAGAAAATCAGCAGTAGAAAAAGAGTCTCTGCTCATCATAGGTCTGAAAGTCTGTACAGCGCAAATGTATGATTTTCATTTTATTATTACAAACAGTATTTCATTAAAGTCCAGTTTTTGTACAGTAATAACATTAAATTAAAACCAACAGTCAGGGTAAAAGAAGAGGGGCTAGTGACCAGGATGAGAGGGGAAGAGGGGCTTGTGACTAGGATGAGAGGGGAAGAAGAGGGGCTTGTGACTAGGATGCGAGGGGAAGGGTAGCATCATTGACAAAAGTTAAAAGTTCCTAGGAAAGCCCTTCACACCTTCCCCATATCCCCTTCATGTTTCAGTTCATGAGGGTATATACACACACTACATGGAGCCATCCATCAATCCTCCAAATCAGCTGGCAACATCAGTAGTAAGTTTCTCATCCATCGTCCTGTTTTTAAGTGTAGGGGTAAAGGGGAGTGTAGGACAGGGTTACCCAAACTCTGTCCTGGGCCCCCCCCCGGGTGCACATTTTGGTTTTGCCCTAGCACATCAGTTGCTTCAAATAATCAAAGCTTGATGATGAGTTGGTTATTTGAATCAGCCGTTTACTGCTAGGGCAAAAACCAAAACATGAACCCGGGAGGGGGGAAACCCTGGCGTAGAAGATCTGGGCGTCCAACGACCCGAGATGCTCACAGACAATCCTAGAAGGCGATCAGCCAGCCCCTGCTCACCTCCCCAGCAATAATGTTTCGGTTTCACTTGGATCCCTAACAAAATCAGGAAAAAAATACACTTGCCCTTCTTTCAACCCTCTCGGTTTTTGGACAGTCATTAACAAAAATATATTCTTCTATTTGAATTGTAGCAGTTGCAAAGTACATCTGCCCCCCCACCCCCCCAAAAAAGATATGACATTTGTTTGTAGATCCAGCAAAAATAATATTGATAATTATAATAAAAAAACACTTCTCTGCAAAACAGATACAATCATGACTGGTTTTATGGAGGAAAACCGAACGATAGAAAGGTCCATTGTATTAACTCACTGTAATTTTTCCACCACATTGAAAATCTTAAAAATACTTGTAAAAAATAAAAAGCAAAAAAATTCAGTCCCCAAAAATATTACTTGTGTCATATACTAAGGAAGAACTCTCACGTCCAGAAACCCCTTACACCTTATGTACACAATTGGCAAAAATGTTATATATATATATATATATATATATAACATAAACAGCAATAACTTACCATTCGTTTAATTTATTCATTTATTGACTTGTAGATTTAACGTTGCATCTCCCATAGGAAGTTGAGTTCTTTTCATTTATACATCAGAAAAATATTAAATAAAAATAACTTCAAAAACTGCCATCCCCCTTCCAGCCAGACCCATGAGGACAGTTCTTCAGAGCACTGAGACAGAAGTAGTAGTAGGCTACATAATGTCTAAACTGTTGTGGTTGTTTGTCCCCAGGTCCTGGTGGTTATTACCCAACATGTCTGACTGCCCTGGGCCATGCAAGCCTCCCATCCCACTTATCTGGGACATCATAGCACTCGGGTCCGAACCAAACGTACCCGGGTCCCCAGAGTTAGCCTGCTGCTGTTGTTGCTGTGACAATTGTTGTGGGTTTTGGGGGGCCACCATACCAGGGTGGTGCTGGGAGAGATGACCCGGGTGCGGAGAGCCTGTCTGGGTCTGGGGGGAGATGCGGTGAGGGGAGGGCTGGGGCTGCATGCGTGGCGAGGGGCTGGAGTGGGGCGGCTGGGACTGTGGCCGAGGGGAGGGCTGAGGGGAACGCACCTGGTTACTGAGGGACTGACCGCCCAGAGCCTGGCCCTGGAGGTGGGGGTGTGGGGACTGGGCCATCTGCTGCTGGGGGCTCATAGGACTGCCGTGCTGGGCAGGCGAGCCCCCTCCTAGGTGCTGCTGCTGGAGTAGTCTCTGGTGAAGGGCCTGCTGGAGCATGGCATGGGAAGACTGGGGCTGACCACCTTGGCCTTGCTGGGGACCCTGCTGCCCCTGTTGGAGCTGCCCAGGCCCCCCACCCCCATCCTGCTGTTGCTGTTGCTGTTCTGGAGGTGGGGGTGTGGGGACTGGGCCATCTGCTGCTGGGGGCTCATAGGACTGCCGTGCTGGGCAGGCGAGCCCCCTCCTAGGTGCTGCTGCTGGAGTAGTCTCTGGTGAAGGGCCTGCTGGAGCATGGCATGGGAAGACTGGGGCTGACCACCTTGGCCTTGCTGGGGACCCTGCTGCCCCTGTTGGAGCTGCCCAGGCCCCCCACCCCCATCCTGCTGTTGCTGTTGCTGTTGCTGTTGTTGCTGCTGCTGCTGTTGCATCTGGTGCTGTAGCCTCTGTTGCAGGGCTGTGGCTACCTGCTGGGACATTGTTCCAGGGTAGCCCTGTCCTTGTTGGCCCGGCCCTGGACCGGGCTGGGGCCCCTGGGGGCCTCCCCCACCCTGCTGCGGCCCTCCCCCGCCACCAGGCTGGGTCTGGCCAGGTTGACCAGGCTGGCCCTGATGCATGAAGCCCTGCTGGCCCTGACCCTGCTGCTGTTGTTGGGGGGGCTGGGGCTGCTGGAACTGACCATTGTTACTCATCTGTTGTTGCTGCTGCTGTTGGAGGTGCCTTCTCATCAGAATCTCTCTGAACTGGGGAGTCATGTTGGACATGGGGGTGCCTTGGCCTGGCATACTGCCTTGTTGTTGTTGTTGTTGTTGTTGTTGTAGTGCTGCCATTTGCTGCTGTTGCTGCAGACTCCCAGGCAGGAGGGGGCGCTGCTGCTGCTGCTGTAACTGCTGTAGCTGAGCCATAGTGGACATATTTACTCCTCCGCCTGCCTGGCCCATGTTCATCCCTGGCTGGGCTACTCCGGGGTTTACGTTCACCTGCTGACCATCCATGACCACCTGGTTACCCCCAGGGCCCATTCCTGCCCCACCAGGGGCCCCCTGGAACCGCACGCCTCCGGGCCCCCCTCCTCCCGGGGCCCCCGGCACCCCTGGACCTCCCTGGTATCGGGCAGCTCGCTGCTTGATGAAGGCAGCCATGAGGAGGGGGTTGGAGCGGAGGATATTGAGGACCTGTTGATGCTGGCCGGGGGAGCTGGGGGAACGGAGGGTACGCAGGAGGTCCTGTAGAGCTGCCTGAGGGAGGTTCCCTGTCCCCACCATTGCCGCCGCCGCCCCAGCCACGCCGCCTTGAACTCCCATCAACCCCATTAACCCCCCTTGCCCTGCCTGCTGTTGTTGCTGGGGCTGACCTTGCTGTTGCTGCTGCTGTTGTTGTTGCTGGGCAAGCTGCCGCTGCTGCTGTTGCTGGGCAAGCTGCTGTTGTTGCTGCAGTGTCAGGTGACCCATCTGTCCCATCATGCCTTGCCTCTGCTGGGGTGCCATCCCACCCGGGCCGCCCCACTGCTGTTGGTTAGGATTCTGGAGTGGGGCCTGCTGCTGGAGCTGAACCTGGGGAGAGAGCTGCGACTGGGGGCCGCCTTGCTGCTGCATGCCTCCTTGCTGCTGCATGCCTCCTTGCTGCTGCATGCCTCCTTGCTGCTGCATGCCTCCTTGCTGCTGCATGCCTCCTTGCTGCTGCATGCCTCCTTGCTGCTGCATGCCTCCTTGCTGCTGCATGCCTCCTTGCCCCACCACCATCCCCTGCTGCTCCATATGAGTCCTCCCTGCCACACCCTGGCCCTGGGGAGCCATCCCCTGGGGCCCTGCAATGCCTGCTCCTGGGTGGGCCATGCCTTGCATCTGGGCCTGGGGGTTCTGGTGGTGGGGGTGAGGGGGCTGGTGGGGGTGAGGGGGTATCATGCCTCCACCCTGGGCCGCCTGCTGCCTTTGGAGGATCTGGGCTTGAGCCTGGGCCATCTGACGCTGTGTCTCTGCCACACGCTGAATCTTCAACGCTATCTCCACCGCTGCCGGAGGAGGCCCCTGTTGCTGCTGCTGCCCCTGGGACATGGAGCCCTGGCCGGGGTTTGCCTGCTGCTGTGGAGGTGTGGCTGGGCCCAGACCGGGTTTGCCCAGGGACTGGTGGAGGGGAGAGGCACCTGGAGGTCTGGGGGTGTAAGGGGGAAGACCTCCTGGGTGCTTCATCTGCTGGACATTTGGAGACTGGCCCTGCTGCTGCTGTTGGAGCTGTTGTTGGACCATCTGTTGCTGCTGAGGAGAGTTCATCATTACCCCTCCACTATGCTGCATCTGCTGCTGGAACTGGTGGTGCATGTGGTGCTGCTGGGGAATGCCGCCCTGCTGCTGTAACTGCTGCTGTTGCCCTGGGGGGCCCTGACCCATTCCCTGCTGGGGTCCGAGAGGCATGTTCCCCTGGGTGGGGGTCTGAGGCGTGGGGGGCTGTGTGCCCACGGACATGGGGGTACTGGGCCCTGTGGTGCTGTTTCCCGGGGACGGTAGCCCACCGTTGCCCCCCGGTCCCGGAGGTGGCTGACCCACCCTCTGCATACTGGCCATCCTCCTCCGCAGCATCTGGGCCTGCTGGAGCCGATGCTGGAGCTGCTGCTGCCTCAGCTTGTGCTTGATGTTCAGACAGAACGGTACGGGACACTTGTTCTCCTGGCAGTGCTTGGCGTGGTAGCAGCACAGGGCGATGAGTTGCTTGCAGATGGGGCAGCCGCCGTTGGTRTTGCGCTTGCAACCTTTSGTYTGCTGCACCACYCGCTTCATCTTCTGGCAGGACGGCAGGCTGCAGTTGGCYTTGCGACACTGGCAGGCGTGYACCAGAGACTGGATGCAGCGCTGGATGCTGAGGCGGCGCGAGTCTCCAGGGTTGGCGATGGACGAAGCGGCCGAGTTGTTGCTCTCGTCATCCAGGCCCAGACCCAGCTTCTCCATCTTGTGAATGTGCCCCTTAGAGTTGTAGCAGGTGATGCACAGGTCATAGTCCTGGGACAGAGAGAGGAGAAAGTAGCATATAGGTGTTGGTTACACCACACTTTACTTATCATCCCCTTATTAGAATTACCCTAAAACAAATCTTAGTTTGACTTTTCAGCCAGTTACTCTTCTATACCCTCCTAGCCCACTCTATACCCATCCAACCCCATCCAATCCCCCTCCCCAGAGCCGGATGATACATTTAACCATTTTGCTCAATAACAATATATTTTTTTAAATGTATAAACAGGTACTGTATCATAAGTGTAAACATCTTTCCTACCTAACGCAGTCTCTTCTGTGAGCTGCTCCACACTACAACCAGTTGTGAGCTGCTCCACACTACAACCAGTTGTGAGCTGCTCCACACTACAACCAGTTGTGAGCTGCTCCACACTACAACCAGTTGTGAGCTGCTCCTCACTACAACCAGTTGTGAGCTGCTCCACACTACAACCAGTTGTGAGCTGCGTGCTTTTGCTGCCTGACAGTTGATATTTTGCTCAAACTAAGCTGTGTATGGGCGCGTGTAATCATTTATCTACATAACGAACTGACAGCTTTGGGAATTAATATTTTTTCCCCCATCAATTACATAGCCTAGATTGAAAAAAGCATTATTACAACATTGTTTTCACAGGCCCAGTGAATGGTTTTCACTGACGTGGATGAATGAATGGCCCAGAGGGATAACAAAACCTCCCAGCGGGAAGGCCCACAGGTAGCCCTGTATGTCCAGTCCTGCAATGAGTAGATGGGAGAGGCCGGACTTGCAATGTGTCGAGTGTCTCAAATAGTCCTATTTTAGCGTTCGGCAACGCAGATGCTCGTTGACGAGAGCGAGCAGTTTGGATGCAATAATTGAATAACGTACTCGTTATTATGCAACTCTCCCGCACACAGTGAGGCCAGTTTGCTTTCCCTGTAAGCTACATACTACACCACCTGAGGAAGTGGGAACTCAAAATACATTAGCTAGATTACTTTCATGTCCTACAAAAAAAACGTTCCATCTGTAGGCCTAGGCTACTTGATGTATTCAATGTGAATGGCATGCTACGCTCCACAGGTGCATCGTCTCTAAACCATATTAGCCTCGCGCCACGCTGCTATGTAAAGTGGTGTCATTTGCTCAATATTGAGAAATAAATGTTACTCACAGAAAGCTTACACTCTCCTCTCTTTAACAATTAAACAGTAGTTGCTTTAAAAACTGTTTTTCCCGCAATTGCAATGTATATGCTTGCGCTTATCAGCATACAGCTCTCCCTCATGCACAGATGGGAAAAGGGGGAGTGAGGTCGGGCAGCAAAACAGGGATAGGGCACTTTAATTGCAGGGAATCAGGATAATGCACATTACTGTTGACCAAACAGTGGTTTTAGTAACCCACTAAAAAAGTACACGCAGGAACATTGTGTAGCCTAATCATTGAAAATTACAGACTTAAACACGTGTTGTAAGAGGAAGGCAATGTTGGTGTTAAATTTTCTGTTTATCGTCCCAGCTCTTCTCTTCCTCCACCCCTCCACCCCTCTAACCTGAACCCTAACCCTCACCTCGCAGACGGTGCAGTGGTAGCGTGTCTCCACGTGGCCCTTGCACTCGTTGCAGGTGTAGACGAAGCGGTCCTGGCTCTGGTTGTGGAGCTCCACCAGCATGCACATGGAGCTCCACTTGGACCTGCGCAGCGAGCTGAACTCTAGGTGTTTGTCGCGGGCCAGGGTGAGAAAGGCGTCGCGCCCGTCCATCAGGTCGCAGGCCATCAGGCCGTCGGGGTCCGTGATGGGGCCCAGCGTGTTGGACATAGGCGCCGCTATCAGACGGATCACAAAGAATACCTGGCGAGGAGAGAGCGGAACAGAGTTAAGGGAGAAGATATTTTGACCTGTTTTATTTTATGTGTTGTGTATATGTTGTCTGTCAAAGGTCATTTTAACTTGATTGTACAATAGAGGGCACTATATGTTGGGGTCATGGGTCACATGTACAGTTGAAGTCAGAAGTTCACATACACCTTAGTCAAATACATTTAAACTCAGTTTTTCCACAATTCCTGACATTTAATCCTAATACAAATTCCCTGTCTTAGGTCAGTTAGGATCACCACTTTATTTTATGAATGTGAAATGTCAGAATAATAGTAGACAATGATTTCAGCTTTTAATTCTTTCATCACATTCCCAGTGGGTCAGAAGTTTACAGCCTTCCACAAGCTTCCCACAATAAGTTGGGTGAATTTTGGCCCATTCCTCCTGACAGAGCTGGTGTAACTGAGTCAGGTTTGTAAGCCTCCTTGCTCGCACACGCTTTTTCAGTTCTGCCCACAAATGTTCTATAGGATTGAGGTCAGGGCTTTGTGATGGCCACTCCAATACCTTCACTTTGTTGTCCTTGAGCCTTTTTGACACAACTTTGGAAGTTTGCTTGGGGTCATTGTCCATTTGGAAGACTAATTTGCAACCAAGCTTTAACTTCCTGACTGATGTCTTCAGATGTTGTTTCAAAATATCCACATAATTTTCCTTCCTCATGATGCCATCTATTTTGTTTAGTGCACCAGTCCCTCCTGCAGCAAAGCACCCCCACAACATGATGCTGCCACACCCGTGCGTCACGGTTGGGATGGTGTTCTTCGGCTTGCAAGCCTCCCCCTTTTTCCTCCAAACATAACGATGGTCATTATGTCCAAACAGTTCTATTTTTGTTTAAATCAGACCAGAGGACATTTCTCCAAAAAGTACAACCTTTGTCCTCATGTGCAGTTGCAAACCATAGTCTGGATTTTTTATGGCGGTTTTGTAGCAGTGGCTTCTTCCTTGCTGAACTGCCTTTCAGGTTGTCGATATAAGACTTGTTTTTACTGTGGATATAYATACTTTTGTACCTGTTTCCTCCAGCATCTTCACAAGGTCCTTTGCTGTGGTTCTGGGATTGATTTGCACTTCTCGCTCCAAAGTACATTCATCTCTAGGAGACAGAATGCGTCTCTTTCCTGAGCGGTATGACGACTGCGTGGTCCCATGGTGTTTATACTTGCGTACTATTGTTTGTACAGATGAATGTGGTACCTTCAGGCGTTTGGAAATTGCTCCCAAGGATGAACCAGACTTGTGGAGGTCTATAATTTTTTTTCTGAGGTCTTGGCTGATTTCTTCTGATTTTCCCATGTCAAGCAAAGAGGCACTGAGTTTGAAGGTAGGCCTTGAAATACATCCACAGGTACACCTCCAATTGACTCAAATTATGTCAATTAGCCTATCAGAAGCTTCTAAAGCATGACATAATTTTCTAGAATTTCCCAAGCTGTTTAAAGGTACAGTCAACCTAGTGTATGTAAACCTCTGACCCACTGGAATTGTGATCAGTGAAATAATCTGTCTGTAAACAATTGTTGGAAAAATTGTGTCATGCACAAAGTAGATGTCCAAACCAACTTGCCAACACTATAGTTTTAACAAGAAATGTGTGGAGTGGTTGAAAAACAAGTTTTAATTACTCCAACCTAAGTGTATGTAAACTTCCGACTTCAACTGTATATAGATAGCACATGAAAGGTTAGCACAGGTGAGAGAGGGCATACAGGTCTTACCATATCACAGAACATTTTACCTCTACACCTTTTCTATGCAAATATTTTTATTGGAACTAAACCATTTATCTTTTGTATGCTCAATAAATGGGAACTTCACCGGAAAAGAGTTAACGTTTGGAAAACAATTTCGGCTCTCTCCTGTGCCATGAGCTTTTTATAGGAAATCGCCACTACAACGGTCTTAGTGGAAAGTGTTTTTAGGTTGTGAAAGTGACTCGTTCAGATATTAAACCTGATTCTCACCAATTTACTACATAATGTTTGCAACTTATGTTCAGAAATACAATAAAAACACGCAAGTCACTCCCTCCTACCTCTTTGTGCTTCTCCATGCTGGCGTAGAGTTTCTGAGAGAGGTCATTGGACACGTTGGGCAAGCCTGGCTTCTTTTTATTGGCTCGGCTCATGCTGCTCTTATTCTTAGAAGTCTTCTTGGTGTTCTTCTTCTTGGCGTTCTTGCTGTCGCCCTTCGTGGCCTGGAGGTGAATTACACACACCACAGTAGTAACCATTTTTATTTACAACCAATGTAGAAATGCAATTCATACAAAAATCTATTCAACATTTTGTATTAAGTGAAACGTAAAAACAGAATCAAATTATCACACTGATTGAAAGAGATCAAATGAAATCACATCAAAACAAACCCAAAGATCCATATGAACACACTGCAATGTACCTTGTGGTAAATGTCCATCCCACTTACATCTATGCTCTCGTTGGAAGTGCTGTTTTCCTCTCTCTTCCTCTCCTCCTCCTCCTGCTCCAGCTCCTTGATGCTCTCCTCCAGCACGTTGGGCCAGAAGTCCCCCTCAAAGTACGGCAGCTCCTTGGCACTTGTCAGACGGTCCTCTGTGGCCTGCTTGAAGATGTCCTGAGTGAGGGACAGAAAGATATTAAACCCAGATTTAAGAAACACTCCACTCGTCCTGCTTTATGTAACAAATGTGTAACACCACTTCAAGTTGTCACAACATGAACAGTGATAAAATGGTGCTTCTCAGAGGCCAATCCATGACTGTCCTTGTGCGCTCAACCCTCCACTTACCGATGAAGACAATTTATAACAATTCTAACTTTGACCCCCGCAAGGACCCCTCAAGCCTCTTTACCTTGAAGTCATGCACGATGCGCTCTGCCACAGCCTTGTCCAGCATCTTCCTATACCACTCCTGAAGCCTCTTGGGCTTGGGGATCTTCTGGTCCATAGGGTGACAGTGGAAGATGTAGTCGTCCCCTTCACTAGGTGGGCACGCCCAGATGTGACCCGTCGTGTACCCCAGCTTCTTGACATACTCCAGGTAGCCAATGAGAATCTCATGGTAGACACCCGTCCTCAGAGAACGAGGCTGGAAGAAGTGAACACTGTCCAGGTACGAGATGTACACGCGTCTGGGGGAGAGAGAGAGGAAGATGGAGAGAGCAAGGATGAGGTCCAGTCCTTTGGGCATTAACATAAAAATGCTCCCCACGGAGTTGAGAAAATGTACCCTTCAAATAACTATCACCTCTGATTGGGAGGAGGACAGTCCGAGCCGTACTCCTGTACATGCATGCCGAAGAAGCAGACGTCAGCTCCATCGATGTCCTCAAACGCAAACAGGGCTTTCGTTCTGTATGGAAATGACTCACACATCTCCCCAGTGTCCACAAACCTGGAGAGAGACACGAGACGTCTGATGCTAGAATGAAAGCATGCATGCATACTAACAGGGTTGGTAGGTTACGTTCTAAATGTAATCCGTTAGTTTCTAGTTGCAAAATCATCAGTAACGTAACTTTTGGGTTACTCAAACTCAGTAATGTAATTGATTACTTTCACTTACTTTTCAATTACTTTCCCCTTAAGAGGCATTAGAAGACAAAAAGGATCCATCAAACGCATTTGGTGTGTCATCATAGTGGTCTCTGACTTGTGGTCAGACTTGCTCAGGTGAAACAAACTTAAGTCCAATGCAACGGTTCTCAATATTAAATCATTTCTAGGTAACAATTAAGTACCAAAATGTACTTCTTAGAAAGAACAATTACTCATGCAAAAATGTTGCTAGGACTGTCGGAGTGGTCCGAGTTGGGAGGGGAAACTAGCTATTGGCAGAGAGGTTTGGAACTCTTATTGTTCTATTAACCAATTTACCACCTGGTGATGTCACAGGCAGGCCAAAAGGCTGACATTTCAGGCTCTTTTCAAAACAGCTCTTACACAGAAAGGCTATTAATAATTTTACAATTTGACCATATTATTCAAATCTCAGTGTGGAAATATAAAAAACACAAGAAAATCACCTTTTTGACTGCACTGGGCATTAATTTGCACCTTTTTTCCAATGCTAAATTGAATGTCATTTTTCTCTCAAAGGTGACATAACGTATTTTTTCCCACAAACATCCTTTCTGAATTTAAAAGTAATCCAAGTAGAAATCTAGTTTTTCCAAAAGTATCCAAAGTGACTACAATATTTTTGATAATCAGATTACATGTAATCAGTTACTCCCCAACCCTGCATTCCAATATATTTATATATTCACCATCTTTCATCATTCAGAGTTACTGCTTCTCCATCTACCATGCTCTGGTCTCAAACTCTTTCTACCTTGCAATTCTGAAACGGACCCCCCCCCCCTCAAATTCTGAGATTAAAAAAAGGTGATGCAATCCTCTCAGATTTACAATGCCTAGGGGTAGTGGCTAGGGGTTGATTTGGGATTCAACAAATGACTACATTAACCCCACTCGTTCTGCCTCTTATCCCTTTCTCCTGTTCTACTTCAGGGAAACACGCTTACTATTCCCCCCAGTGGTGCATGTCCCTTACCTGGACTTCATGCCTGGTTTGACCTCTACCACCTTGTCAGAGACGTGGACCACTCGGATGGTGACGTCACCCGACTCAGGGTGGCTCTGACGCTTCAGGTAGTCATTCACTCTAGTCTCCAAATAACAGCCTAGCTTAGTGTGGGGCAACCCTGGAGAGAGGGAGATAAGCTTAATTACAAATAAGCTAGGTAAAGAAGGGAGGAACTACGTCAAATGGAGACGGGTAAGTAATATTTAGGGTTAAAAAGTTTAATTTTAATTTGAAAGACATCGGTACTTACTTTTGGCAGCATACTTGTTCTCTCTCCGTGTCTTATTCAACTTCTTTAAGCAGCCATCACAATTAAAACTGGTGGGTGAAACAGTTAATTAGCGTCAGTAGAGATGCCAGAACCTTCTAATAAGACTAACTGCTTCCTCTCTTCTGGTTACAGGGAACAAGGCATGCAGACAGACTTACCCTAACGGCCAGATAGTGTCGTTGTGCAGGACACAGATCTGGTGCATCTTACGTCCGCAGTCCATACATTCCACAAGTCTGCAGAGAGGAACGAGAGAGAAATAAATCAGACTGCTTACGTCGCCACAACTACATTGCGCTCACAATGCAATCACAACTTAAATTAAATTACTCAACAAGATATATACTTCCAACGGTGGACTTACAATTCAGGGTCCAGTGTGTCATTCTTCTTCTTCTCAAACTGATCTTTACCGATGGAACTGAAATTAGAAAGAGGAAATATAACACCCATACCGCAACAATAGCAACCAGGCCACCCCCAGTTAAAAAGCCTCATGAAAAAAAAATACGTTGAAAGGGTAAGGTGGATGAACCCCAGTCTAACCAACCAATAAAATACAGCTCAATAAACTCCAAATGACAATCAAGGTGAAAGCATAGGATTCTCTGGCAGGGCTCTCGTCCAAAATTTCATATAAAGTTTAAGACTCATTTAATATTTGGCCTGATTTTCAAATATGCAGTGTTTTCATCCCAATTTTGATTTACTGAAGAGGTGCTGCAGAACAAATGTAAGCCAATAGAGGAAAACCACAGTCTACGAGAGGTGAGACAAACAATAACTGCGACTGTAGAGATGTACAATAAAACCAAATCAACTACTGTAGGAGAGAGAATACCACAGAAATGGAAGGAAGACATTCACAATAACAGCAAATGGAGGTACTTTAAAGCTGATATGAGGGAGAAGCTTGGCATATGAGGAGTCAAATAAAAGCCTAAAAATAAAAGAATAAAATAAAGTTTACGTTAAACCAAAAGAAAAGTTGAGGGAAGGCTAGTGGAGGGTAACGTTCTACTCACGTCGGAGGCTGGGAGGGGTCGTCTCCCAGGGACACGTTGTCCCCCTGGATTTCGTTGAAGCACTTCTCACAGAAGTGGTACCTGCCAGCAAGAAGCCCAAATTTTGGTGAACTACACCATTCCCCAACAGCACAGCCAATCACAGAGAAGGCACGGAGAGGCAGCCACCAATCAAGGCATGACAGGGTGGGAGCAAGCACGCAGGCACACAGGAGACAGGAGGAGCGCAGAGCAGGCAGGGCAGGTGTCGTCGTCAGAACAGCCAATCATGATTCAGGATAGAAGGGAAAGGGGGAGGGATAGGTGGGGTTTGGAGGCGCATGATTGGACCAGACAAAAAGCAAGCCAATGCAGATGTCACAAGCATTGACGACACAGGGAGAGGGCAGAAAGGGTTGGTTGGAGGAATGATTTGAATGGTGAGGAGAGAAGGAGAGGACAAGACAACATCCAGGACAACAGAGCAGAAGGCCAAGGCAAAGCACAGATTAGCGTTTTGGGCAGGAGAAGATGAGCAAAACCATCACAGCTACATATACAGCAGTGACAGAATCAACTGGAGGGGAAGGAAGGGGAAGCCTGGGACAATGCAGATACTGAACAGATAGATGAACAGCGACACAGACAATTGTTCTATTATAGAGCTCATTTTAAAGTGGATCCTTTCTTATTTTCAGTCAAGTATCAGTGCTGTCACAAATAATATTTGTGAATGTACATATTCGTACCTGATCACAGCCTACAGCTTTTGTTAGAAATTGAAGTTTGAAGAAATGTCCAGAAAGGCAGTAAAAAAGGACCGACTTAAAATGTAATTGCGTTAAGCACATGGATATTAAAATGGGGAAAAACGTGGCAAACCATTTATTCCCAGAGAAACACAAAATTCAACATACAGTCATTATGACATTGATCACCGTGTGTGTGGGTGTGTGAGACACACACTCGGCTCCCTTTCTACCTGTTCTGGTAGCTGAAGTAGGCCGCGTCCCGGGGTATAGTGCACAGCTGCTTCCCATAGCAGCACAACGTCTGGGGAGAAAACTCCAACTGAAGGAGGGAAAAAATGCAGGAAAGAGAGAAAGTTTGATGATAAATTAACACTTCTTTAATCCCCAAATTAACTTTCAAAAGAGATTAGTAGTAATATAATAATAACGTTATTTGTATAACGCTTTTCAATACAGGTAACAAAGTGATTCACATAAAATAACAAAAGTACTAACAAAGAAACAAAAGACAGGGGGAAGGACAATGAACAAAGATTACTAATTAAAAATCATACAATAAAGCATCTTTATGTTCAGTAGTGCCAGGAGTTGTACCGGACCATCCAAACAGGGAAAACTCTGGGCCCAATTCATGATAATGACACACCAATAGACACTAAAGGACAAAGACGATCGCTATATCACTATCTAGAGCTTCTTCACCAGCCAAAAACAATCCATTTTCATGGAGGCAATTTGGTTAGGCCAAAGGAATGTGCCAGTCCTGGATCACATGGCCCTTCAGGCTCATAGTCACAGTACATGACAACAGCTGTTCGGACTTATGGTCCTTCTGAGGGGCTTAACCCTGACATCCACACCACTTCTCTCATTTTCATAAAAAGGAGTCACTCCGGTCATCCCTGTGGACCGCTTAGCACATTCATGAGCAAAGTCATAAATAGCTGTAAGTTTATGTTCAATATTAAGTGTTGAAATGTAATATGGCGATGTTATGCCAACGATGAAATTAACCATCCCTCGTCTCCATGCACAGAATTGGATGTGAAACTAGCAATGCAATAACCACATCTAGCTGGAAACTATACGTCACACACACACACAGCTGAATACCAACCAGACACACACACACCCATCTCACCTTCCTGCCGCAGCAGTAGCCCAGGCTGACCATGACGGGGTCTATCTCAGCCTCGAACACCTCGGCCAGCTTGGAGCAGTACTTGTAGACGCGGGACGTCTTGCGGTTGTACAGCCATGCGTTGTTCAACATGACCCAGATGTCGTCCACGTACTGCCAGGGTTCCTGGTACTGACCAGTGTCCAGCTTACGCTTTATAGTGGACAGGTCCATGGGGGTCTTCACTATGTCAAAGTAGTCCTGGAGAGGGATATGGTCAAGTCAAGTTCCCTTTATTATTTGACAAGTGGGAAATTTGTGTGTAAAAAGTACATATCTTTTTAATAGAACATTAAAACCAGACTAAAACAGTGTGAATATTCAGTACATACAGGTATGCCCAGTAGATGAGGGTCCACAGGCTGTCTGAAGGGCAGAGACTCTGGGTCCTGGCGATACAGAGACTCCAGGGTAGGCATCAAGGCCTGGCGCAGCTCCTCTGGCTTGAAGACTGAGATAGGTGGGAGGAGAAGAGGAGGAGAGGAGGAGGAGAAGGGGTAGAGAGGTTAGGGTTGAAGTTGGATTCAGAAACCGACTATAACTCCGCAAGAACATTACCACAGAGATTGTGTATAGAGACGTTCAACTTGTACATAGTACATATGCCGTCACAGAATCATCAACAGAATAAAGCAGTCCTTACTCTTCTTCTTGTTCTGGGCACCAGACGGAATACCAGGGGAATCTGATCCCTTCTCCTCCTCTTTCGGCTCCATCTTCACCTCCGGTTTCCGGTCTTCCATCTTCACCCTTTCCTCACTC
This sequence comes from Salvelinus sp. IW2-2015, assembly GCF_002910315.2. Taxonomy (NCBI): domain Eukaryota; kingdom Metazoa; phylum Chordata; class Actinopteri; order Salmoniformes; family Salmonidae; genus Salvelinus; species Salvelinus sp. IW2-2015. Next base: position 39,590,445 of record NC_036848.1, read on the forward strand.
TTAACCCCCGACGATGACGTCGTTTCCATGGGAACACCTTTGCCCCCTTGGCCTCCACACTCCTCTTTCTTCACCCCCTCCATTTTGATGGGTTTGTTCTCCGTCTTGATGTTGGATAGCTTCCCCCCCTTGGAGCAGCCTTCCTCCCAGTCGTCCTCCTCGTCCTGCTGCTGCTTGACCTCCGCCTTGGGGTCCACGGAGGCCGAGGCGTCCGACTGGGAGGCCTGCTGGGAGGCCGTGTCCACACTGCTGACTGACGCTGGGGTCAGAGCCTGACAGTCCTGGGACTGGAAGCCACCCTTCTGGGACATCTGTGAGGAGAGATCGAGAGAGAGCGAGAGCTAAAAGTTAGAAAAAGATTGATACTACAAGAGAATGCAACAACAACCCCCATGGGAGTTACAGTGAAGGCGAGAGGTCACAGAGGAAATTCAAAAATAATTGTTTACTACATTGGCCATTAACTGCTCCATTTTGCAGCTGTATGTATCATGGTGGAGTCAATGTTGTGATCACTTCTGTAAACCAATGTACTATTTATACCATGTGTTGAAAATGGACGATTATAGCAGTATGTTTTTTCCTCTAAATTATCAAATAAATCAAGTCAATTAATCTCACCGGAGTGCGAGGCGTGCGAGGGAGCTGGCCTCCATGGGGGTTGGGTGTTGTGGAGGGGTGACCAGGGTGAGATGGGGTGGTGGCCCCTGCTCCCATCCCCTGCTGCATGGGCTTGTTGGAGCCTGGTCCCTGGCTGCCGGGCCCTAGCTGCTGCTGGGGGCCTGGGGGGGCCAGCTGGGGCGGGTTAGGGGTGTGGGGCTGTGGGGTCTGTGAGCCAGCTAGCCTGGGTGGTGTTTGGTGGGGTGTGGGGGTGATGCTGCGGGCGGGGGAGGGCGAGCTCTGGCGCATGGCCGAGAGGTGGGTTATTGAGTTGGGCTGCTGGGGGTTGTTGGACGAGGGGCCTCCACCCACACTCTGGGGACCCATAGGCCCCACCGAGGGGACACCGCTACCCCCTCCGACCGAACCGGGCCCGGCTAGAGGGCTGTTGGCGGGGAGAGGGGAAGGAATGGGCATTGGAGTCTGTAGGGAGAAAGAGGGAAACGGAGAGAACAGATGAGGCATTTAGCATTCATACATTATTCAGAGGTTAACATAAACCATGTTCAACAGGGGCATCCTCCAATAAACCTCTACATGAGGACACACTAGTGTAGGCAGGAGGGTTTGACTTGTGCATATACAGATGTGTGGGAACGTATTAGTGATTATGTTTAGTTAATATGAGTCAATTAAAAACTACGGTTGCAACTTCCGAAGCTCACCAGTAAACTACGGGAATTTTGGAAACTTTCCATAAGTATTTTCATAATGTAAAATATATAAAATCATAAATTAAGACGATTGTCATATAAATAGAATGACAAAGCTGTAAAACATCCTAAATAGAACCCATCAAATACAGTTGATTGTTTTCAATTAAAAATCACATTAAGGTATTTCATTGTTACCCAGACTGCCACCAATTTGGTTTCAAAACATTTACAACAAACACATTGACAGGGTCAAATGTGTGTAAAAAATATAAAGGATATTTCATGCTGAAATCCTCATTTCGTAACACCAACTGTATTTGATGGGTTCTATTTAGGATGTTTTACAGCTTTGTCATTCCTTTTATGTGTTTGTTGTAAATGTTTTGAAACCAAATTGGTGGCAGTTGTGAAAAAAAGTTAATACACTGCTCAAAAAAATTAAGGGAACACTAAAATAACACATCCTAGATCTGAATTAATGAAATATTCTTATTAAATACTTTTTTCTTTACATAGTTGAATGTGCTGACAAAATCAACACAAAATTATCAATGGAAATCAAATGTGATCAACCCATGGAGGTCTGGATTTGGAGTCACACTCAAAAATTAAAGTGGAAAAACACACTACAGGCTGATCCAACTTTGATGTAATGTCCTTAAAACAGTAAAAAATGAGGCCCAGTAGTGTGTGTGGCCTCCACGTCCCTGTATGACCTCCCTACAACGCCTGGGCATGCTCCTGATGAGGTAGGGAGGTCTCCTGAGGGATCTCCTCCCAGACCTGGCCTAAAGCATCCGCCAACTCCTGGCCAGTCTGTGGTGCAACGTGCGTTGGTGGATGGAGCGAGACATGAGTCCAGATGTGCTCAATTGGATTCAGGGTCTGGGGAACGAGGCGGGCCAGTCATAGCATCAATGCTCTCCTCTTGCAGGAACTGGTGACACACTCCAGCCACATGAGGTCTAGCATTGTCTCTGCATTAGGAGGAACCCAGGGCCAACGCACCAGCATATGTCTCACAAGGGGTCTGAGGATCCTCATCTCGGTACCGTAATGGCAGTCAGGCTACCTCTGGCGAGCCCATGGCGGGCTGTGCGGCCCCCAAAGAAATGTCACCCACACCATACCCACCCCACCGCCAACCGGTCATGCTGGAGGATTTGCAGGCAGCAGAACGTTTCCCACGGCGTCTCCAGACTCGTCACGTCTGTCACATGTGCTCAGGTGAACCTGCTTTCAATCTGTGAGAGCACAAGGGCGCCAGTGGGCGAATTTGCCAATCTTGGTGGTTCTGCAAATGCCAAAGTCCTGCACGTTGTTGGGCTGTAGCACAACACCCACCTGTGGACGTCGGGCCTCATACCCCTCCTCATTGAGTCTGTTTCTGACCGTTTGAGCAGACACATGCACATTTGTGGCCTGCTGGAGGTCATTTTGCAGGGCTCTGGCCAGTGCTCCTCTTGCACAAAGGCGGAGGTAGTGGTCCTGCTGCGGTTGTTGCCCTCCTACACGCTCCTCCACGTCTCCTGATGTACTGGCCTGTCTCCTGGTAGCGCCTCCATGCTCTGGACACTACGCTGACAGACACAGCAAACCTTCTTGCAGTAGCTCGCATTGATGTGCCATCCCGGATGAGCTGCACTACCTGAGCCATGTGTGGGTTTGTAGACTCCGTCTCATGCACCACTAGAGTGAAAGCAGCCGCCAGCATTCAAAGTTGACCAAGAAACACTAGCCAGGAAGCATAGGAACTGCGAAGTTGGTCTGTGGTCACCACCTGCAGAACCACTCCTTTATTGGGGGTGTCTTGCTAATTGCCTATAATTTCCACCTGTTGTCTATACCATTTGCACAACAGCATGTGAAATGTATTGTCAATCAGTGTTGCTTCCTAAGTGGACAGTTTGATTTCACAGAAGTGTGATTGACTTGGAGTTACATTGTGTTGTTTAAGTGTTCCCTTTATTTTTTTGAGCAGTGTATATATATTTTTTTAAACTGTTAAATCCGGTTGGACTGGGCAATTACAAAAATGCCTGAAAACTCCAGCAACTTTAGTAAACTATGGGTAGTTTATAACCCTAATTAAAACAAACAGCATTGAAGCCCTCATATGGGTGGTCAAGCACCAATACTTTTTGCGTACCCAATCTGTCCATCGACGTAGACCACATACTTCCACCTCTCTCACCTGTGCCATGCCTCCCTGGTTGCCTTGCTGGTTCATGCCAGGCTGTGCCATGCCGGGCTGCCCCGTGCCGAGGCCTGGTCCTGGGCTGGAGCCTGGGAACTGTCCCTGGGGAAGGTACTGGTTCTGGCCCACGTTGGGCTGGCCCATCCTGGGGTTCCCCATGCCCATCTACAGGAGACAACAGGCATTGTTTACAATAGAGCTTATATTAGTCCTTTGACACTTTGGATACTAGGGACTACTCTGTATGTGACATCAATGTATACATTAGTGCTATGACATATGGTTCCTCTTGCAATGGAATAGGTCTATAAGATCTACTGAAGACTCAAACTTTTATATTTGGGTATAATGGTTTATTTTCCAATGAAAGGCTTATGCCCATTAAGTGCATGTAAAGCCTTGAGCACACTGACCTGGTTGATGGGTGTGAGGGGGAGAGGAGGGGTGGACCTCTGGCCCATAGACTGCATCCCCATCTGGTTGAACTGGTTCATACCTGAAGAAAACAGTCATGAGGATCATAGCATACAGAGAACACCGCTAGTATAGCAATTAGGGATATGCATATTTCCATTTGAGGATACATGGCATCTGATACGTTTTAGTTTGAAACGAGTCGGTGCGATTCGGTTTGATTAGAGAACGAGTGCATAAACACATTCATTTTTCATTCCAAATTAAAATCTGCTCATGAGCTGGTCCTCAAAGCTGGATCGGTCAACGCTTACTTCTGTGTGAATCAGGGTTCCCCAACTGGCAGCCCGATGGTTTCATTTGGGCTCCCAAGTTGAGCAATTAGTTTTGTTTTTATTGTTGGACATAAGATTGTAAAAACAGGAAATCAGCTCCAAGTGATATTAATTTTGGAAATCTGTTCCCCAGTATTCCCACACACGGAGACGTGATCGTATACAAACGTAAGCAAGGTTTGAAATGATTATGTTTTAGTCAAATAATATCTGTTTAGGCTTCTTGCAGTCCACAAATGACTTGTAATTATGTTCTAGCCCCCCGACAATCCTCTCAAGAAATTGGCCCGCGGCTGAATGCAGTCGGTCTAAATGGTGTATGTACTTTTGATTGGGGAAGCAGCAAACATTCACTGTGGGGACAATGTTGGCGATGCATTTCCTGATGAAGCCGGTAACGGAGGTGATTAGCTCGTCGATGCCATCGGCAGAGTCCCAAAACATATTCCAGTCAGCGCTAGCAAAGCAGTCCTGCAGCATAGCCTCCACTTCGATGGAGCACTTCTCTACAGAGCACGTCATGGGTACTTCCTGTTAAAGCATCAGTTTGTAAACAGGAAGCAGGAGTATAGAATCATGAACTGATTTGCCCAAGAGGGGACGAGGGAGGACCTTGTATGCTAGCTTATGGGTTGAGTAATAGTGGTCTAGGACGTCATCATCACCCCTAGTGGCGAAGGAGACGTGTTGATAGAAGTTGGGCATCACGTGTCTAAAGCCTTGTTCACACTGCATGCCCTAATGCTCAAAACTGTTTTGTTTTTCAAATCCGTTTTGGAATACTGACAGTCCAAAAGAGAAAGTTACAAGTGACCAAATTGGATGTGTGTTCAGACAGCAGTCATTTGCTAACATGGCTACAATAGTTGTCATAGTAACGACGGGTGTTTGCACAGTGGCGTAGGCAGATTGGTGGTGGTGCTCGTGCTTCCAATCACTCAGATGTTATGCAGCAAGCCAAGGTGACAACACCTGCCATGGACATTTCCCAGTTGCTTAGTCATTTTTGGCCAGCCACATCAGTCAACTAGCTAGCTAGGTAGCCATTTAGCACATTCACAAAATTGTTTGTAAACAATTAACAAGCTAGTTAGCTACCACATGTTCTTGTTAAACTGTCAGAGTAGATAGCAAGCAACAAGAAATGCCAAATAAGTCTAAAAAAACACTTGATGGCAAATAATTTGACCCTTCAGACAAGGTCACATGGCTAGGAAACAGACTTGTATCAGACTTTAAACCACCTACCACTATCAGATTCCATGTGCTTTATGGCTGTTCAGAATGCAGGAAAAATAATATTCTAAAATTGGAAATTTGAGTAATTTCAAAACGGTCAATGTGAACAAGGCTTTAGTGACACGGAATCAAAATCACTGGCAACAAGAAAAGTAGCCTCCGAGTGCATGGTTTCTTTGCTCGTTTATAGCCTCACACAGTACGTTAAGGTCCAGCTTGTTGTTGCTGTTGGAATATATGAATATAATATATGAGTCTTTCTATAACCAATGAGCATTTCTTGTATTGGATAACTGTTTGGAGTGGTTTCCAAGTCAATAATAATAAATGAATTTCCCCCCATGTGAATACAATAAGACACCGGGAACATAGATACATTCAATATAATTCATGAGTTGAATCAAAACCTCTGTTTAAACCCTTTCTCATGCTTGGAGTCTTCACAGATTTGGCATAAATCGTGTGACAAAACACATTCATATACTGCTGTTTGTAATATCATATACTAAGCATTTAACAATTGAATTACACCTCGACCTTGATCCTGTGAAAGTCCTAGATATTTCTGTCACTCTTTTTGTATGGATACCTCTTAACATTTCGTATCTGTGAAAACAGTTTATTGGCACACGTATCCAAAACAATGTGAATGCAAAATCTAATGCTTCAAACAGAAAAGGGTACATTTTATGATTCATTTAAAAAAAGTTTTTAAAAACCCTACCACCATTAACGGGGTTCTTCAATAATTACGCATAAGTGGTTTGATGCGCATTTGATGTCTAGCTGTTTAGTTACGTGGGGACACAATCACACAACATCAGGATTTTCTGAATGACAGTCAAGTGATAAAGAGCTTGTGTGATACTGCATGCGATTTAACAGCCAAGGTGCGGCAATTAATGTTGATCTCGAGGACTGACAGAACATTGGCGTCTTTGTTGTTGCGGCGGTCAAGACAATTAGCCTACTTCGTGGACGACAAATCAAAATTCCTGAAGTAAGATTAGTGTACATTTTGATCGTTTGTTTTCCGAGTTTATACAGAGCAATTGAGAATGTGAACTTGTTTTGTTTTTTTAACAGAAATTGATATATATATATATATATATATTTTTTAATGTTATTAAATTGCTTGTTTTTCATTTTTGCATATAAACCCCAAAAACGTGATATTTCGATGTTCAAATGTGGGTGGGGTTAGTTGCCTGGTCAAGCGCACAGCCAACACTTCCCGTCCTTTCAAAGGAGAAGGGCACCCTTCTATAGATCTATTAATTAATTACTGCCTTTACCGTGCCATGATAAGGTACGTTTTCTGCATAAGATAGTGTGTATTGACTTATTAATGAACTGTTGGTACTGTAAATGGTTAACTGACTGATATATCCTATCCATCCACTGTTAAGCTTATTAAATTTGGGGCGGCAGGTAGCCTAGTGGTTAGAGCGTTGGGCCAGTAACCGAAAGGTTGCTAGATCGAATCCCCGAGCTGACAACGTAAAAATCTGTCGTTCTGCCCCTGAACAAGGCAGTTCTGCCCCTGAACAAGGCAGAACAAGGCAGCCCCTGAACAAGGCACTGTTCCTAGGCCGTCATTGTAAATAAGAATTTGTTCTTCAATGACTTAAATGGCCTTTAAATAAAAGGTAAAATATATATTTTTTAAACAAAATGCTATACAGCCTAAACCAGCATCTATTGCTAGACTAGAGACTTGCCCTTGCCCTAGTTAGTCAGTGGTTGCACATATAACTAGCTGGAACGAAGCAAGGTGTGTACAGCAGACATGTATATATTTTTTTAAACAAAAATATCTATTTACAACAGGTCTCCAGCTACTCAGAACCGTCACATCAGTCTGATAGGGTGTAGTAGGTGTGTCCAGCTTACACCTGTGCAAATCTGTGTGTATAGCAATAGAATGAAACATCCAACAAATGCCTTAAGTGTGGAGCTGTAGGTCCACCACACTCCGAAGGGTTGTAGGGTCCAGAAACAACCCATAGACACTTGTGGAGATCTGAGAGAATTGGACAGGTGTAACCAATATTGCAAAAATTCCTCCAAGCCTATCAGAGGGTAGCTCTCACCCATCAATCCCTCTCAGATCTCAACAAGTGTCTATACTCTGGGTAGTAGGGACTAGGGGTTGCTTCTTGACAGGCCATGGGAATTATGGTAGCTCAGTTGGTCATAGGAATGGGATTGAGAAATCGAGTACTTGAACGGTCATCAAAACTCTATGTTTAACATCTTTTTCAAATACTGTAAAACTATTTGTAAGAAATTGCCTTAAGTCTACATTAACTTGCTTTGACACTAGTGTTCCATTTTGGCATTTGAGGGACACAAAAAAAATAATATATGAATGTACCAAGCATCACACTTCTGCTCCCCAAATTCCCTTTCCCCTGTCTCACGCAATTGAGTTACAACTGCTCCCTCCACACACAGTGTGTGCCTAAATAAATGCCTATAAAAACGTATATAACTGATGGGATACACAAGCTATAGTCCTTGCCAAATGACAACAGTTTTATCACAAATTCTAAATGGACTGGTTGACTGAAGTAGGGAAATGTGGGTGTTGCAACAATGAGCTGTAGTTTTGGAATAATTGCGTCATTATCCGCTTAGGCTACTTCGCAGTTCATCACTACTTACCACAGCCAGTCAAAATTGGCTAGATCATAAATATTCATACATGTATTGCTTTTTGGTCTTAAGGTTAACAGTGTGGTTAGGTTTAAAATCCGATTTTAAGAAGGGAAATTGAAGAAACAGGTAGGGTTTATGACTCTGTGGCAACTAACGTTAGTGACAACCCTACATTGTGAACTGCTAGTGGTATTTAGAATTGGTTAGCCTAGGCTATTACCCCCCTAAACATACAGGTTCCACTGAAAATATACAATAACATGTCTTTATAAAACAAAGTATTTATCAGAATCATTAAGCCTAGGCCGACTCGCCAAACAGATGTCCGGCCATAATACATCCCCATGCAGTGTTCAATGCAGAATTGCTTATTATGCAAGTTCCTTAAATTAAGTCTGTATATCAAAAAGACAGATTTGGGTTTGTAACCCTGAAAAGTGTCTTTCAACTTGCCAAATTGAGCCACTTTTCAAATAATCACTAAGAATGACTGTTCCAGATGAGAGACGCAAATTACTTCGCACTATTCTGTTCTATTTTACTGATTATATCCTGGGGCTGTTTTTTTTTTACTATAAAAAAGGTGGACTGTGATAAGGGTCAGGAAATAATTGGACTGCTAAATTTAAAAAAACAAGGCTATGCCATTGCACAACCATAGGCTTCTACAAGCAAGTCCCACACTGCTGAGGTTACTACTTTTTTAAAGCTTGTGTTCCACGATATAATATAACCCAGCTATTAAGTTTCAATACATTTGACTGAATATATACTGGGAGCAGCAGGTAGCTGGATGGAATCCCCGAGCTGACAAGGTACAAATCTGTCCTTCTGCCCCTGAACCCACTGTTCCTAGGACATCATTGTAAATAAGAATTTGTTCTTAACTGATTTGCCTAGTTAAATTAATTATTGAGGCAATTTAGCAATTAGGATAAGTTATCTGTAATGGTTGATATATTAGGCATTGTTACACAGTTGCCATAAAGATAAATGCAGTTTTTTTCCAGTGCCGCCTTCGGTCAAATGCCCATCCATTGTCAGTCAGGCCCTCTCAAATTTGCTGTCAAATACTTGCTTCCTATGTCCTTGGGAGAATCTCAATTGCATTTCTTTAATTGAATATAAGAATTTGTTCTTAACTGACTTACCTAGTTAAATAAAAGGTAAAATACAATTTGTTGCATCCTCGTCTCCTTCTCAAAACCCATTGCATGAGAAGGTCAGAGGTCCCCGCCTTTTTTGAGGCGGCGAGAGGACATGACGAATGAAGGAAACGCTATAGAGATTCTTCTTGTTTCATCCATTCCTCACCTCCCTCTCAAAGCATATTGGGCTCCAATGCACTTTAAAGGAGAAGCAAGGAGTGGAGGAAACAATAAATGTGATGTCTAGTTCACACACACAAAGCTTGAAGTGTACTGAATAATGATTTCATTATTGTCAATGCTTTGACGGAACCCAATGTATTAATATTATTGTAAGAAATTATTTTATGAACTATAAAAAAGGCTGTTGATCTTTATCATTCTTCTGGAAGGTTTAACATGGCTATAAATGATAGAAGTTGACTAAAGCAAACAGACCCAACTACTAGGCATAACAAACAAAAAAATACACGTATATGTTTTGTTGTTGCTAGGCGTTATGGTCTCATTGTGCCTATCTAAACTCTTATTCCTTTAACTATACATGTGAAACTGCAAGAAAATCACATTTAAATGTACAGCACCAGTAAAAGGTTGACACCTACTCATTCAAGGGTTTATTTATATTTACTATTTGACATTGTAGAATAATAGTGAAGACATCAAAACTATGAAACATAGAATCCTGTAGTAACCAAAAATGTGGTAAACAAATTAAAATATTTTATATTTAAGATTCTTCAAAGTAGCCACCCTTTGCCCTGATGACAGCTTTGCACACTCTTGGCATTCTCTCAACCAGCTTCACCTGGAATGATTTTCCAACAGTCTTGAAGGAGTTACCACATATGCTACGCACTTGTTGGCTGCTTTTCCTTCACTCTGCGGTCCAACTCATCCCAAACCATCTCAATTGGGTTGAGGTCGGGTGATTGTGGAGGCCAGGTCATCTGATGCAGTACTCCCATCACTCTCCTTCTTGGTCAAATAGCCCTTTCACACCCTGGAGGTATGTTGGGTTATTGTCCTGTTGAAAAACAAAATGATAGTCCCACTAAGCGCAAACCAGATGGGATGGCGTATCACTGCAGAATGCTGTGGTAGCCATGCTGGTTAAGTGTGCATTGAATTCTAAATAAAATCACAGACAGTGTCACCAGCAAAGCACCCCCACACCCCCTCCTCCATGCTTCACGGTGGGAACCACACATGCGGAGATCCGTTCACCTACTCTGCGTATCAGACACACCGGTTAGAACCAAAAATCTCTCATTTGGACTCATCAGACCAAACAACAGATTTCCACCAGTTTCCACCATGTCCATTGCTCGTGTTTCTTGGCCCAAGCAAGTCTCTTCGTCTTATTGGTGTCCTTTAATAGTGGTATCTTTGCAGCAATTCGACCATGAAGGCCTGATTCACGCAGTCTCCTCTGAACAGTTGATATTGAGATGTGTCTGTTACTTGAACTCTGAAGCATTTATTCTGGGCTGCATTTTCTGATGCGGGTAACTAATGAACTAATCCTCTGCAACAGAAGTAACTTTTTATTTTATTTAACCTTTAACTAAGCAAGTCAGTTAAGAACAAATTCTTATTGACAATGACGGCCTACCCCGGACGACGCTGGGCCAATTGTGCGCCGCCCTATGGAACTCCCAATCACGGCTGGAAGGGATACAGCCTGGATTCTAAACAAGGACTGTAGTGACGCCTCTTGCACTGAGATGCAGTGCCTTAGACCACTGCGCCACTCGGGAGCCCTGGGTCGTCCTTTCCTGTGGCGGTCCTCATGAGAGCAAGTGTCATCATAGCGCTTGATGGTTATTGCCACTGCACTTAAACTTTTTCAAAGTTCTTGAAATTTCTCATGTCCTAAAGTAATGGACTGTCGTTTCTCTTTGCTTATTTGAGCAGTTCTTGCCATAATATGGACTTGGTCTTTTACCAAATAGGGCGATCTTCTGTATACCACTCCTACCTTGTCACAACACAACGGATTGGCTCAAATGCATTAAGGAGGAAAGAAATTCCACAAATTAACTTTTAACAAGGCACACCTGTTCATTGAAATGCATTCCAGGTCACTACTTCATGAAGCCAGTTGAGAGAACACCAAGAGTGTGCAAAGCTGTCAAGGCAAAGGGTGGCTACTTTGAAGAATCTTAAATATATTTTTGTCTAACATGTTTTTGGTTACTACATGATTGTGTTATTTCATAGTTTTGATGTCCTCACTATTATTCTACAATGTAGTAAATAGTAAAAATAAAAAAAACTCTTGAATGAGTAGGTGTCCAAACTTGACTGGTACTGTATATCAAACCATTTTGAAATTTAGACACTGATGTCACACATTGGCCCCTTTATTTATAGAAATACCCATAAACGGCAGTCACGATAACGGATGAAAACTCTCGGGTGGCAGAAGAGTCAACATTTGACCATGAGGTATTCCAAGACGGGTGAACAATAGGTTGAGACTTGCACTGCGCTAGATTCTGCACACCATTTGTTGTTGATGAAGAGACATACCCCTCCTTCTCTYGATTTCCTTTAATCCAATGTCCTGTTCACTCGGGGGAATGGATAATCCATCAAGTTGGAAATCCACGGGGGAATCTTGTCCGAAACCCATGTTTCAGAAAACAGACTAACACAGAATGGAGGGAAGTGGCTGGTTTTCCCTTAGCATTAGTCTCACCAGGATGATGCTCTCCTGCCTCTTTTTAACCCACATTTCCTTTTYGGTAGCCTGAACACTGGGTTGGAGGTACACAAAGAACTCAAAGCAGATGAGTCGATGTCAGAATTTAAGTTAGAAACTGACGATCTGATGTCCAAAAGTTCTTGTCGATCATAAGAAATGATAGCGGATACATTCCGTAAAGATAAACACCAAAATAACCCCAAAATAGCAAAGTTGTTTCGGAGCTCGCAAGACAGCAACCATAAGAGTGCCAGCTTAAAACACAAACCAGCCCAGTAATTTTGTGTCTCTGTGTGGCAACCCCCCTCTCCTGTCCCCATGGACTCACCTGCCGGATTCTGCATCCTAGTCACCATCTGGTTGGGTCCACCGGGCCGCACCAGGGAAGGGTCCGGGAGTGGACCATCTGTAGGAGTGCAGAGGTGAGAAGATGGAGATAAGGAAGAGAGGATGTCTTGCTGTTGTCGCACTATAAAGCAGGGGTATGCAACTAGATTCAGCAATGGGACGATTTTGGTCCGAGCAGATMGMCAGGTGGCCAGAACATAATTATACAAATTTGTACCCAGCAAAATGACCACAAGTCCAAAACGTATTTGAAAATAACATCATACCTTGATTACATTGAGACACGATCACATCTCTTTATTTGTAGGAATACTTAAAAACAGATTTTCTGAATTCATCTATTTTTGCTGAATTCTTGGCGATTTAGTATTTTTATGTCCCAAAACTGTTCTGTAATATTACATGTGTGCCCTGATGTAGACATCAACATACCCTGCTTTTGGAGCCGCGTTCGCCTCTTCTCCTCCAATTCCTTTTGGATCTTATAGATCTTCTCAGCCAACAGGTGGTAGTACTCCGCCTGGGAAGAGGAATGAGAAATTAAGAAAGAGTGAAGGAGACAGTGAGGTAAATGAAGGTTAGGGAGAGAATGATAGAAAGTGAAATTGTGTAAAGGAGAGGGGGAAAATTAGTTAGAACATAGGAATAGACAAATACACAAAACAATACAGAAGTTTATTTTTATTCCAGGCAGTATGGTCGGAAGTTAGTCCCACTCAGAAATTCAGTAAAAGAGCATCTTTACTCAGTGTAGCAGCTTACCCTGCTGTTGGCAGACTCATACATGTCCCCCTCCACCTTCCTAGCGTACGCCACCAGGTTCTCCATCCGCCGGTCTTTCAGAGCAGCAGGGTCCGGGGTCGGGAAGATGGCTTGCACCCTACACAGAGAAACAAGAGACATTGTGGAAACTGGGGGGGATATGTGAACGAGAGTACGATGTAAAGCAAATTTCAGTTAAAACAAACCCGTTTTAACTTTCATTTTGTTCCATTGAGAATCCTTTTAGAGGAAAGTTAGGGGAGATAGAGCAGTGAAGTGTGTTGTAAGCAGACTGAATCACAGCTTGCTGTGTCTGAGCTGGTTGACAGTGGTGAATGTGATCAGTGTTTGTCAGTCTGTATTCTATAGTTGTACGCTGCATGGAACAGAGGATGTGAGTTTACTGTGAAATGTGGCCTGTTCATGCCAATTGCCACACTCCCTCAAAACATCTGTGGAATTGTATTGTGACAAAACTMCACATTTTAGAGTGGCCTTTTGTCCCCAGCACAAGGTGCACCTGTGTAATGATTGTGCTGTTTAATCAGCTTCTTGATATGCCACACCTGTCAAGTGGCTAGATAACCTCGGCAAAGGAGAAATTCTCACTAACAGAGATGTAAACAAATTTGAGCACAAAAGTTGAGAAATATGCTTTGTGAGTGTGGGATTTTCAATTTCAGGTCATGAAACAAATACAATTTTATTGGTCACATTCACGTGATTAGCAGATGTTATTGCGGGTGTAGTGAAATTCCTTTGCTTCTAGCTTKGACGGTGCAGTAATATCTAACAAACTACACTACATATACCCAAAACACACAAATCTAAGTAGGAATGAATTAAAACTATATACACACGCACACATATGGACGAGCGATGTCAGATCGGAACAGACTAAGATACAGTAGAATAGTATAGAAAAACAGTATATACATACGAGATTAATAATGTTTWCATATCTGGCATTACTCAAGTGACTAGTGTTCCATTCCTTAAAGTGGCCAGTGATTTCTAGTCTATGCCAATAGGCAGCAGCCTCTAATGTGCTAGCGATGCCTGTTTAACAGTCTGATGGCCTTGAGATAGATGTCTCTCGGTCCCAGCTTTGATGCACCTGTACTGACCTCGCCTTCTGGATGATAGCAGGGTGAACATGCAGTGGCCCGGGTGGTGGTTGTCCTTGCTCATCTTTTTGACCTTCCTGTGACATCGGGTGCTGTAGGTGTCCTGGAGGGCGGGTAGTTTGCCCCTGGTGATGCTTTGGGCAGACTGCACCACCCTCTGGAGAGCCCTGAGGTTGAGGGCAGTGCAGTTGACGTACCAGGCAGTGATGCAGCCAGACGGGATGCTTTCAATTGTGCATCTGTAAAAGTTTGTGAGGGTTTTAGGTGACAAGCCAAATTTCTTTAGCCTCCTGAGGTTGAAGAGGCTCCGTTGCACCTTCTTCACCAGACTGTCTGTGTGGGTGGACCATTTCAGTTTGTCTGTAATGTGTACACCTAGGAACTTAAAGCCTTCCACCTTCTCCACTTCTGTCCCTTCGACGTGGATGGGGGGGGGGGGGCTCTGCTGTTTCCTGAAGTTCATGATCATCTTCTTTGTTTTGTTGAAGTTGAGTGAGGTCGTTTTCCAGGCACCACACTCCGAGCCGTCACCACCTCCCTGTAGGCTGTCTAGTCATCGTTGGTAATCAAGCCTACTACTGTTGTGTCGTCTGCAAACTTGATGATTGAGTTTGAGGCGTGCATGGCCACGCAGTCATGGGTGAACAGGGAGTACAGGAGGGGGCTGAGCCACGCACCCTTGTGGGGCCCCAGTGTTGAGGATCAGAGGAGGGAAGGGGATGTTTCCTACCTTCACCACCTTGGGGAAACAGGCCAGGAAGTCCAGGACCCAATTGCACAGGGCGGGGTTCAGACCCAGGGCCTCYAGCTTAATGATGAGCTTGGAGGGTACTATGGTGTTGAATGCTGAGCTATAGTGAATAYACATAATTCTTACATAGGTATTCCGCTTGTCCAGATGGAACCAACGCGTAACATGTTGCGTTTATATTTTTGTTCAGTGTATTGACTATTTGTCTAGCAACTAAATTTTCCAATGTTCTTACAGTGGTGGCAAAGCATTGGGCATGGCCAATGGCACGAACTTCTGACCCCAAAAAATGTAGGCCCTCTTGGCCGCAGAGACAATGTTGCAGTTTATAAAGCTTTTTTTCCTGCAATTCTACACATTTTGCCATGTTCTTATACATGGCATGAGCCATCTGAGTGACTCAAATATTATAAAAATCAATGGGGTCCCCATGCCATGACATTTTTTTAAGGTTCTCCCCGAGTCTAGTTTTTATTTAGGTGATTGTTAGTTCTAAGATCATTTGATAACGAATYGCTCCTTTATCTTTTCTACATACTTTATATCTGGTATARGTCWTTTTTTTTTAAAGGACACCGATTAGGTTTCTGTCCTAAAAACTATTTTAATWWAAAAAWAAAAAAAWATGTTTAATGGACCACTGGCGTAACGCAGTTTCCCTGTAACCCTCAGTACTTTACAGGTTGTCCGTGTGGTTGGTCCTTTTGGCAGTAGGAATATGACAATATTTCCACAGGAAAGTACAATTACATCAACTTTCCAAAGTGCTGGTAGTGCATTCAGATTTCTATCACCTGAAGCATGTGCACAAGTTAACACCTGCACGAGACTCAGACATCCTTGCAGAGCTCGTGCACATGTTCCATGGTTCTGAGCAGGCTTCAGGTGATAGAAAACTAAACGCACTACCAGCGCACATTCCTAGCGCCAAAAGGAACAACCGCACAGACAACCAGTGAAGTATGTTAAAATATAATTTTATTCAACATTCTGGCTTATAGTGGTCGGCCGATGTAGAATTCAATACAATTCAAAGTCGAGTTTCCAGGCAAGCTCTCTCCCAGCTTGATGGTGTAAAATRAGTATATTAATGGCAAATACAGACAGTCCACCCTCAAAACACTACAATACCAGGGACTGTTTCATTCTGCAGTGAGTGTACAATCTATAGCTACAGTTGAAATCGGAAGTTTACATACACCTTAACCAAATGCATTTAAACTCAGTTTCACAATTCCTGACATTTAATCCTTGTAAAAATTTCCCTGTCTTAGGTCAGTTAGGATCACCACTTCATTTTAAGAATGTGAAATGTCAGAATAGAGATTMATTTCAGCTTTATTTATTTCATCACATTCCCAGTGGGTCAGAAGTTTACATACACTCTATTAGTATTTGGTAGCATTGCCTTTAAATTGTTTAACTTGGGTCAAACGTTTTGGGTAGCCTTCCACAAGCTTCCCACAATAAGTTGGGTGAATTTTGACCCATTCCTCCTGACAGAGCCGGTGTAACGGAGTCAGGTTTGTAGGCCTCCTTGCACGCACACGCTTTTTCAGTTCTGCTAACAAATTGAGGTCAGGGCTTTGTGATGGCAACGCCAATAACTGGACTTCGTTGTCCTTTTGTCCACAACTTTGGAAGTATGCTTGGGCTCATTGTCCATTTGGAAGACCCATTTGCGACCAAGCTTTAACATCCTGACTGATGTCTTGAGATGTTGCTTCAATATATCCACAAATTTCCTTCAAGATAGCATCTATTTTGTATAGTCCCTCCTGCAGCAAAGCACCCCCAACAACATGATGCTGCCACCCCCGTGCTTCACAGTTGAGATGGTATTCTTTGGCTTGCAACCTCCCCTTTTTCCTCCAAACATAATGGTCATCATGGCCAAACGGTTCTATTTTTGTTAAATCAGACCAGAGGACATTTCTTGAAAAAGTACGATCTTTGTCCCTATGTGCAGTTGCAAACCGTAGTCTGGCATTTTTAATGACGGTTTTGGAGCAGTGGATTCTTCTTTGCTGATGACGGTTCTGCTCCAAAACCGTCATTAAAAATGCCAGACTACGGTTTGCAACTGCACATGGGGACAAAGATCGTACTTTTTCAAGAAATGTCCTCTGGTCTGATTTAACAAAAATAGAACCGTCATTAAAGAAGAAGAACATAACCTTCAGGTTATGTTCATATATGACTCCTTTTACTGTGGATATAAATACTTTTGTACCCGTTTCCTCCAGCATCTTCACAAGGTCCTTTGCTGTTGTTCTGGGATTTATTTGCGCCAAAGAACGTTAATCTCTAGSAGATAGAARGCGCCTCATTCCTGAGCAGTATGACGGCTGAGTGGTCCCATGGTGTTTATACTTGCATACTATTGTTTGTACAGATGAACGTGGTACCTTCAGGCATTTGGAAATTGCTCCCATGGATGAACCAGACTTGTGGAGGTCTGCAAAWWWWWTTCTGGGGTCTTGGCTGATTTCTTTTGATTTTCCCAATGTGTCAAGCAAAGAGGCACCGAGTTTGAAGGTAGGCCTTGAAATACATCCACAAGTACACCTCCAATTGACTCAAATGATGTCAATTAGCCTATCAGAAGCTTCTAAAGCCATGACATTCTTTCTGGAATTTTCCAAGCTGTTTAAAGGCACAGTCATCTTAGTGTATAAACTTCTGACCCACTGGAATTGTGACACAGTGAATTATAAGTGAAATAATCTGTCTGTAAACAATTGTTGGAATAATTACTTGTGTCATGCACAAAGTAGATGTCCTAACCAACTTGCCAAAACTATAGTTTGTTAACAAGAAATTTGTGGAATGGCTGAAAAACAAATGACTCCAACCTAAGTGTGTAAACTTCCGACTTAAAAACGGTATATATTTAGCTACCATTTATAAACCTTATCAAAAAAATACAAATCAAATAGCCTATCAATTAGGGAAAAAGTAGTCTGCTTGAGGATAAATTCAGCCACTATATATGTTGAACTCAGCAGGTTGCCTGGCTAATAGCCCACACAAAAGGGCTTCAATATTTAAAGTAAAGTAAATTCAACTCAACTTGAGACTACCATGATCTCATTAAGTCCTTTTTTGGACGGTTTTCACCACAGCCTGTAGGTCCAGGTCCACTGCCCAACTGTTTTCTATACTGATTATTGGCAACCCAAATAGTCTTTCCTGAGATGGTGTGTGTTGTGTCAATTGCGCTGCACATAATTTAAACTGTCTTGAATGATGCATGCCAAGACACAGTGATTTCGGAAACTATGACCCCTTGACCTTTTCCACATTGTTTCGTTACAGCCTTATTCTAAAATGGATAAAAAATATATATTCCTCAATCTACAATCCAATAACCCATAATGACAAAGAAACACAGGGTTTTAGAAATGTTAGCAATAATTTTAATTTAAAAAAAGATCTAAATCAAATCAAATCAAATCTTCAAATTTCACTCACTACTTGGTTGAAGCACCTTATACAGCGATTACAGACTCTGGTATTATCTCCCCAAATACATTATTCTCCGCAGATCCTCTCAAGCTCTGTCAGGTTGAATGCAGCACAGCTAAGGTCTCTCCAAAGATGTCCGATCGGGTTCAAGTCCGGGCTRTGGCTGGACCCCTCAAGGACATTCAGAGACTTGTCCCGAAGACACTCCTGCGTTGTCTTGGATGTCGTTGTCCTGCTGGAAGGTGAACCGTCGCCCCAGTCTGAGGTAATGAGTGCTCRGCAGCAGGTTTTCATCAAGGATCTCTGTACTTTGCTCCATTCATCTTTCCCTCAAACCTGACTAGTCTCCCAGTCCCTGCTGCTGAAAAACATCCCCACAGCATGATGCTGCCACCACCATTCTTCACCGTAGGGATGGTGCCAGGTTTCCTCCAGACGTGACACTTGACATTAAGGCCAAAGAGTTCAATCTTGGTTTCATCAGACCAGAGAATCTTGTTTCTCATGGTCAGAGTTCTTTGGGCAAACTCCAAGCGGTCTGTCATGTGCCTTTTACTGAGGAGTGCCTTACTGAGGAGTGTCTGGACACTCTACCATAAAGGCCTATTTGGTGGAGTGCTGCAGAGATGGTTGTCCTTCTGGAAGGTTCTCCCATCTCTACAGAGGAACTCTGGAGCTCTGTCAGAGTTATCATCGGGTTCTTGGTCACCTCCCTGACCAAGGCCCTTCTCCCCCGATTGCACCGGAGCTCAATTTCGAGTCTCATCACTACGGGTCTGAATAAAAAAAAGGTATTTTAGGTATAAATTTGCAAACAATTCTAAAAACCTGTTTTTACTTTGTCATTCTGGGGTAGTGTGTGTAGATTGATAAGGAACATTTTTATTTAATCAATTTTTGAGTAAGGCTGTAACGTAACAAAATGTGGAAAGAGTCTAGGGGTCTGAATACTTTCCGAATGCACTGTATACCAGAGATAAGGGATTGTTGATATTGCAACCACAACTCAAATGCCGATTCACCAGTATGAACGAAATCGCAAACTGCTTTTTTTGTTCAACCCCTCAAGAGCCGTTGTCAGCCAAATATGATATTTGTTTGCATCTAGACAATGTCATGTCCCCAGAGTATCCTATACAGTTCATCTATCTGTAACGTGTTGAGGCCGGCAACTAAGGAGAATGAGAGCCTCAATTAAAGATGTTGCCGAACTGCTGTATTTGAAGCACCAAACCCTTCTGCCCAGTTTCCCTGATGTTGCTACGGCGATCAAGCCGTT
This sequence comes from Salvelinus sp. IW2-2015, assembly GCF_002910315.2. NCBI lineage: Eukaryota > Metazoa > Chordata > Actinopteri > Salmoniformes > Salmonidae > Salvelinus > Salvelinus sp. IW2-2015. The sequence continues at coordinate 39,610,200 of NC_036848.1, forward strand.
TTACCATCCTGGTAACGGACGCTTCTGTGGAGACATCATTTGTAAATTAAAACTCAAAGAACGTGTCATGGCAGCTCTGCTTCTAAGCAACTGCAGTATTATTTTTTGGGGTTTGGTTATTTCTTACATTATTAGCGCAGAACTTTTTTGGCGTTAATACATACAGCCGGAAATAACTTTTGGATATCAGAGCGGCGGTAACTCACCAGCATTACGACTTTCCCGAGTTGGAGCCTATGTTCATACCCCCCCAATTGAAGTTATTCCCGAGGCTGCTCCAAGATGCTGCTGGCGGAGAAGAGGTTTACACCATCCACCACTTCCGAGTATATTACTTGCTAATGTTCAGACTCTGGATAATAAAGTAGACGAGCTCATGGTGAGGATCTCCTTCCAGAGAGACATTAGYAACTGTAACATACTCGGTTTAACTGAATCATGGCTCTCTCTGGATATACTGTTCACTTCCAAACAGCTAGCTAGGTTCTCAGTACATTGCGCAGACAGGAATATTGTTATATTATTGTAGCTGGAAAAGGCATCCAAAAGTTCTAGCAACACATTGCCTGTAGTACTCGTGCTACAAAAATGCTTGACCACTGTWACTCCCACTTCCGGAATGGCTAAGGCCATCCCCGTCCTCCCTTCGGCAAATCAGATCACAACTCCATTTTGCTCCTCCCTATAGCCAGAAACTCAAACAGGAAGTCTATTCAACACTGGTCTGACCAATCAGAATCCATGCTTCAAGATTGTTTTGATTACGCGGACTAGGATATGTTCCGGGATGCCTCAGAATAACATTGACGTATACACGGACACAGTGACTCAGTTCATCAGGAAGTGAATAGGCGATGTTGCTCCCACTGACTATTAAAACCTACTCAAAACAAAAACCGTGGATTGACGGCAAACAGGCAAAACGTCAATACAGAGTCAGTGGAGTCGCAATTCAACAGCTCAGACACAGGGATGCAATGGTAAAGTGGGCCCACCCTTCGGTATGTATCAGTTTGTGGGCCATGGTAACGGTACGTTTCGGTATCTTGATAAAAACAAACTCTTAGACAAAAAACAAAACAAAAAAAACTTTACGTTCAGAAAAATAGCAGCATGACTGACTAGGCCTGGTTTCTGTCTCTACTGTATGAAATCAAGCGGAGAAAAACTAAGTTATCCTAAGCTTTGACAACCTGTAGCTCGTCATCTCCCAATCCAGAACATAGTGATCCGTCACAGCGAGGTAGATTTGAGTTTCTCTGGGAGGTCCAACTATCAGTGGAGAGAGCTAGATAGGGTGGATGTGTCAATTCATTTTCAATTTCTCTGTGATGTTTCATAGAGTTTAGAAATTAATTTGCTGCTGAAATTTGTGCAGGAGGGGACATCGTAACGCGGTTCATTTTTATTTTTTWATCAGGTGACGAAATCCCAAGTCAMTAACCACCGAATAGGACTGCAAATCTTCGGCTACGAATACCCCCACCGCTTTCGTAATTTTTGTTTTRCGGCCACGGCCAGGTGATGGCGACGACAGGTTAGAAGTGTTTCCACTTAAATAGCCAACAAGTGGCAAAGCAATGCTTGCAGACTGTACTTTGTTTATAGTCTATCCTCTTCATCGTATTGAACGCTGAAATTAAAATGTTCCCACACAGAGGATTTAAAAGACGTCGGTGCCTCTTCAAATTTGCTTCCCTCCGTCTCGCTAGCCAATGTCATGAAGCTGAGAGAGTATTTGTTATTAGTTTTCCCGTTCTTCATGGGGCCCCTTTAGGGATGTTTCCTACTGAGATGTCATTGCAAATCATCCATTAGTTGTTTAAGGGGGAGYGGGTTGCGGTCACTACATTGAGACGTCCCTGTGGAGTAAAGTTWGTCAGCCCTCAMGAGCCCCCTAACATCCACAAGCCGCGCGTCTGGTTCTGTGGATCAGAATGTACAACGTGCGTGTAGTCTGCTCCGCAATAAGCAAGTTTTGGAAATTATAGGAAAATGACAGGCATACCATAATTCCGCAGTTCATGTGTGCGTATTAAACCGTAGGGGGTGTCCCGAACAGTTCGATAACATACGGTGTACCGTTGCATCCCTAGAGACGTATGTGGCAGGGTCTATAAACAATCACTGATTAGAAAAAGGGAAAACCAGCATTGGACACCAACATCTTGCTCCCGGACAAGCTAAACACCTTCGTCCGCTTTGAGGATAACACAGAGCCACCGACGCGGCCCGCTCCCAAGGACTGGGGGCTCTCGTTCTCTGTGGCCCGACATGAGTAAGACATTTAAGCATGTTAAACCTTGCAAGGCTGCATCCCTATACCAGTCTGCTGTCCTCATTTGCTTCAAGATGTCCTGTACCAAAGAAAGCAAAAAMGTAACTGAACTAAATGACTATCGCACCGTAGCACTCACTTCTGTCATCATGAAGTGCTTTGAGAGGCTAGTTAAGGATTATWTCACCTACACCTTACATCCTAAACCAACTGCAATTTGCATACCGCCCCAATAGATCAACAGACGATGCAATRGCCATCGCACTGCCCTATCCCATCTGGACAAGAGGAATACCTATGTAAGAAAGCTGTTCATTGACTATAYCTCATCATTAAGCTTGGGCCTTGGGTCTGAACCCCGCTCTGTGCAACTGCGTCCTGGACTTCCTGAMGGGCCACCCCCAGCTGGTGAAGGTATGAAACACCACTTCGCTGATCCTCAACACTGGGGCCCRACAAGGATGCGTGCTCAGCCCCCTCCTGTACTCCCTGTTCACCCATAACCATGCACGCCTCCAACTCAATCATCAACTTTGCAGACGACACATTAGTAGGCCTGATTACCAACAATAACGAGGAAAATAACCCCTCACTCAACGTCAACAAAAGGAGCAGATGGTGGACTTCAGGAAACAGAGGGAGCATGCCACTATCCACATCGACCGGACAGCGGTGGAGAAGTTGAAAAGCTTCAAGTTCCTCGGATAACACGTCACTGACAATCTGAAATGGTCCACCCACACAGAGTGTGAAGGCAGCACAACAGCCCCTCCACAACCTCAAGAGGCTGAAGAAATGTGGCTTGGCCCCAAAGACCCACAGAAACTTTTACAGATGCACAATAGYAAGCATCCTGTATCACCGCCTGGTACGGCWACTGCACCACCCGTAACCGCAAGGCTCTCCAGAGGGTGYTACAGTCTGCCCAATGTATCACCGGGGGCAAACTACCTGCCCTCCAGGACATCTACAGCACCTGATGCCACAGGAAGGCCAAAAAGTACATTAACCACCCGAGCCGCGGCCTGTTCTCCCTGTTATCATTCAGAAGGCGAGGTCAGTATAGGTGCATCAAAGCTTGGACCGAGAGACTGAAAAACAGCTTCTCTCTCTCAACTGGCCATCAGACTGTTAATTAGCCATCACTAGCCGGCTACCACCCTGTACCTCAACTCTGCACATTAGAGGCTGCTGCCCTATGTACATAGAATCACTGGTAWCTTTAATAATGTTTACATAAAGCATTTCATATGTACAGTTTAAGACGGAAGTTTACATACACTTAGGTTGGAGTCATTAAAACTCGTTTTTTCCGACCACATCGCAGCACATTCTATAATTTGTTTTGGCAAGTCGGTTAGGCATCTACTTTGTGCATGACACAAGTCATTTCTCCAACAATTGTTTACAGACAGATTATTTACGGTATCACAATTCCAGTGGGTCTTGACTGTGCCTTTAAACAGCTTGGAAAATTCCAGAATGTCATGGCTTTAGAAGCTTCTGATAAATTATGTCAATTAGTCTGATCAATTGAGGTGACCTGTGGATGTATTTCAAGGCCTACCTTTCAAACGCAGTGCCTCTTTGCTTGACATCATGGGAAAATCAAAAGAAATCAGCCAAGACCTCAGGAAAAAGAATTGTAGATCTCCACAAGTCTGGTTCATCCTTGGAGCAATTACCAAACGCCTGAAAAAGGTACCACGTTCATCTGTACAAACATAGTACACAAGTATAAACACCATGGGACACGCAGCCGTCATACCTCTCAGGAAGGAGACGCGTTCTGTCTCCTAGAGATTAACGTACTTTGATGCGAAAAGTGCAAATAAATCCCAGAACAACAGCAAAGGACCTTGTGAAGCTGCTGGAGGAAACAGGTACAGAAGTATCTATATCCACAGTAAAATGAGTCCTATATCAATATAACCTGAAAGGCCACTCAGCAAGGAAGAAGCCACTGCTCCAAAACCGCCATGGGACAAAGATCATACTTTTTGGAGAAATGTCCTCTGGTCTGATGAAACAAAAATAGAACTGTTTGGTCATAATGACCATCGTTATGTTTGGAGGAAAAAGGGGGAGGCCTTGCAAGCCAAAGAACACCATCCCAAACATGAAGCACGGGGGTGGCAGCATCATGTTGTGGAGGTGCTTTGCTGCAGGACGGACTGGTGCACTTCACAAAATAGATGGCTCATGAAGGAGAAAAATTATGTGGTATATTTGAAGCAATATCTCAAGACATCAGTCAGGAAGTTAAAGCTTGGTCGCAAATGGGTCTTCCAAATGGACAATGACCCCAAGCATACTTCCAAAGTTGTGGCTAAAACGGCTTAAAGACAACAAAGTCAAATTATTGGAGTGGCCACCACAAAGCCCTGACCTCATTCCTATAGAAAATGTGTGGGCAGAACTGAAAAGGCGTGTGCGAGCAAGGAGGCCTACAAACCTGACTTAGTTACACCAGCTCTGTCAGGAGGAATGGGCCAGAATTCACCCAACTTATTGTGGGAAGCTTGTGGAAGGCTACCCGAAACGTTTGACCCAAGTTAAACAATTTAAAAAGGCAATGCTACCAAACGCTAATCTGAGTATGTAAACTTCTGACCCACTGGGAATGTGATGAAAGAAATCATTCTCTACTATTATTCTGACATTTCACATTCTTAAAATAAAAGTGTTGTTCATAACTGATCCAAGACAGGGAATTTTTACTAGGATTAAAAATGTCAGGAATTGTGAAAAACTGAGTTTAAATGTATTTGGCTAAGGTGTATGTAAACTTCCCACTTCAACTGTATATACTGTATTCGTTTCTACAGTATTTTAGTGAATGTCACTCCGACATTGCTTGATATAGTAATATACACATATATATATCTTAATTCCATTCATTTACTTTTAGATTTGTGTGCATTGTGAATAGTTGGATACTACTGCACTGTTGGAGCGAGGAACACAAGCATTTCGCAACACCCGCAACATCTGCTAAATATGTGTATGTGACCAATAACATTTGATTTACCTAAGAAGCATTAGGCTCTCGGTCTGATATGCGCTTTTGAAAACCCGGGTAAGCTCCACTAGTAGCCTTGACCACGGCATTTGTTCACTGATATGCCCTTATACTTTCAAATCAGTCACATTCCTGAAGCCCAAGAAACAAACACTTAGCTTCCTAGTACATATGGAAATGAAAAAGGTTTATGAAATACTTTATGGAGGGTTATCAATTTATTAAATGCAGAACCATTTTTTGACATCGATGACAGGCGCATGGGCCCCCAGAGACACGGTGTTTTTAGGTCCCATCCAGAGGCTGTATTGTCCCTCCCGGCCACTTACAGTTTGTGCACCAGGTGGTTCCTCAGGTCCTGGGTGATGTCCTCGTGCCAACTCTTCCTCATACCTGCTGCAGAGGGTGGGGTCGCCATGGGCATGGAGCCCATGTTACCCGTCCCACCCGCATCATTCATCAGACTAGAACACACAGAGAGAACAAAGTTTGCGCCTGGCCGAAGTGTCAGATGGGTGGAGATTTGCAGTTCTGGGACAATTCTATTGCACCGGGCATGCTCAATCAAGTGCAGGTAGAAGTATTTAAGAGAYCAAATAATTATATTTTAATGCAGGTCTGCGACTCACCCCTGGGAGTTCATGTTGAGGTGGAGCATGGTGTCCTGCAGCAGGCTGGCCTGCTGGTTCTGGGGTAAAACACCCATTCCTCCATTCACCCCCATCGGGTTACCCCCTAACATGGTGAAATAAAAATTCACACACGGGTTTTGCACAAATAATATTCAACATTACCTTTTGTTTGTGGTTATGAGAATAAAGTTGTTAAAAKATTACTTAGAAGTCAATGATAGAAATTACTCCCACCACACGTTTTATTTTCAAGTGACTTGGGGGGAAAAGTCGACTACACCAAAATGTAGACAAATAAAACATCTGTGTGTTTTTGTGTGTGTGTGTAATTCCCATTAAAGTGGACAAAAGGGGGCGGTTTCAGTTAGGGAAAGCAACAGTGTAACCTTACTATTATGGACAGACTGGTTACGGCTTCAAAACCCAAGAGGACCATGCACACTCCTGGTGTAGAAAATTATTTAAACCAATAATAACACATGATTCACAAAACGGGACTCTTTTCTCTGTATTTTCGAAGGTAAAACACTGGCATTCTCTTTTTAAAGGAGACAGGACACCTGAATATTGAAACATGTAGAACCCGGCCACTTGTTAACCTATGGCATTGAGTCAGAAAAAATAAAWAWAAAACTCCATATGTTTAAAGGCATGGACTTCGAAATGGGGGTAAAAACACACAGTAGCCTGACTATCTTTTAGAAAACTAATAGCTTACCCATAGGGTTGAGCGGCCTCATGCCCGGCTGGCCCTGCAGACCCTGTGAGGGCAGAGAAGCCTGGTTGGGCTGGCTCTGGATCTGGGTGCCCTGGTAAGTGAGGCCCAGGGCGGCGTAGGCCCTCTCAATTGAGCTGGGGTCAATCTGGCTGGGGGGGTTGAGATTGGCTGCGCTGGGCTGGCCTCCGGGCACCGAGCCCAGGGAACTACCCAGACCTACACCGGCACCTCCTAGCAGAGCTGTAGAGACAGGATTATTAATAATTCTGTCCCCTAGGAGGAACGCTATAAAAGCCTAGGTCGGGAACATAAGGCATTCATCTGTCAAAGTTTATAATGTAGTAAACTGATTTATAAGGCAACAACTTCATGGCAGATCATGAACTTGTTGATTTATAAATCAATCTCAAAGCATCTAGACGTCTTATATACAGCGCATTCGGAAAGTATTTCAGACTCCTTGACTTGTTCCACATTTTGTCAAGTTACAGCCTTACGGATTAAATCGTTCCCCCCTRAATCTACACAAAATACCCATAATGACAAAGCAAAAACAGGTTTTTAGAAATGTATACAAATAAAAAAAAGAAACAGAACACATTTAGATAAGTGTCCAGACCCTTTATTAGTACTTTGTTCAAGCACCTTTGGTAGCGATTACAGCCTCGAGTCGTCTTCGGTATGACGCTACAGYCTTGGCACATTTCTCCCATTCTCCTCTGCAGATCCTCACAAGCTCTGTCAAGTTGGATGGGGATCGTTGCTGCACAGCTATTTTCAGGTCTCTCCAGAGATGTTCGATCGGGTGCAAGTCCGGGCTCTGGCTGGGCCTCAAGGACATTCAGAGACTTGTCCCGATGCCACTCCTGCGTTGTCTTGGCTGTGTGCTTAGGGTTGTTGTCCTGTTGGAAGGTGAACCTTCACCCCCGTCAGAGGTATTGAGCGCTCCTAAGGTTTTTATCAAGGATCTCTGTACTTTGCTCCGTTCATCTTTCCCTCGATTCTGACTAGTCTCCCAGTCCCTGCCGCTGAGAAGTGGCTTCCGTTTRGCCACTCTACCATACAGGCCTGATTGGTGGAGCGCTGCAGAGATGGTTGTCCTTCTGGAAGGTTCTCCCATGTCCACAGAGGAACTCWGGAGCTGTCAGAGACCATRGGGATGTTGGTCACCTCCCTGACCAAGGCCCTTCTCCCCCAATTGCTCAGTTTGGCCAGGCAGCCAGCTCTAAGAGTCTTGGTGGTTACAAACGTCTTCCATTTAAGAATGATGAGGTCACTGTGTTCTTGGGGACCTGCAATGCTGCATAATTTTTTTGGTACCCTTCCCCAGATTGGTGCCGACACAATCCTGTCTCGGAGCTCTATGGACAACTCCTTAAACCTCATGGCTTGGTTTTTGCTCTGACATGCACTGTAAACTGCGCAAACTTATAGACGGGTATGTGCCTTTGCAAATCATGTCCAATCAATTGAATTTACCACAGGTGGACTCCAATCAAGTTGTAAAAACATCAAGGATGATCAATGGAAACAGGATGCACCTGAGCTCAATTTCAGTCTCATAGCAAAGGGTCTGAATAKTTATGTAAATATTGTATCTGTTGGTTTATTTTTTCATAAGTTTGCAAAAACATTTTGCTTTGTCATTATGGGGTATTGTGTGTAGATTGATGAGGAAAATATTTTATTTAATCCATTTTAGAATAAGGTTGTAACATAACATGTGGAAATAGTCAAGGGGTCTGAACACACTGTACATCCATAGACATTACTTGAAAGAGTTGAGACTTGACGACTCTCTAAACCTAAGACTAGACGCGTACTACTATTACACGAGCCAGCTAACAGACTGAGGGAGAGAGGGGTAGTGAGAAAAGTATTGTTTGATGGGCAGATACACTCACACTGCTGGTTCCTCTTGTCCCCGGCATTCTTGAGCGGCAGGCAGACAGGACAGTCGTGCCGCGTACAGTTCTTCCAGTGAGAGATYATCTGTCTGGATGACGCACAGTGAGCCACTAAGGAGAGAGAACGAAGGGGAAGAGGGGCAGAGACAAGGAAAAGAAAAAGGGTGAGAAAAAGATTGTGATGATTACTTCAGAGAGCTCTTGATGAATATCATACACATCTTAGGTAAAGGTGTGACAGGGAACCATCTTGCAGGTCTATCTATTCTGGGTCTTATCAGCTCACCCTGGCAGGACTTGCCGGCCTGGCAGTGGGTCATGTGGTTGAGGACGTTCTTCATGGTGCGGCAGTGTGGCAAGTTGCACTGGCGCACCTCCCCGTTGGCTTGCTCCCGCCGCTGGCACTTGTGTGCATGGAGCAGGAGTACCAGCTGCTGCTGGATCAGCTTGCGCTTCTCGGGGTCGGCCGTAGGGGGCGCCCCAGCTGCTGCAGTCACGGCGGGCCCCAGGCCTCCCTGGGCGTTGGGGACCACCCCTGCAGTGCCTCCGGCTCCACCGCCCACACCTGCGYCAGACTGCTGTGTGGCCTGAGGATAGAAAGAGGAAATAAAATAATTGAAAATATACAAGTTACTGCAACCGTGATAGTCTGTTCAGGGTTGGTCAGTGTGGTTGACTGGTACACAAAAAGGCAGCATCCATGACAGATAAGTTTTAAATGATAGGTAGGAGACTAGCTATCTAACTTCCTTACCATGGCAGCCATGCCCTGCATGGGCTGGCTCTTCTTGTCCATGCTGAACTGGGCCAGGCTGTTGGGCATGGAGCCTTTGTTCTGGAGCGGAGGGCCCAGCCCTGCTCCCCCCAGGCCCGGGCCTGCCTGCTGCTCACCGTAGGGGCCTCCATAGGMGCCTGGGTTACCCACCATACCCATCTGAGAAGAGGATGGGCAGGAAAATGTATAGAAGATATGGAGACACAGAAATGGAAGACAGGAGGGAGGGTTAGAGAAGGCATGGTTTAAATCAGCAGATTTTWGTTTTTTATGCCCTAGAAAACCAGGTGTGGATAGTTCCTTACTAATTAATGACCWTAATCAAGTACAATGGAGGATCGAAAACACYCAGACACTTGGCCCTCCGTGGAATGAGTATGACACGTGTGGTTTAAACAAAGCATATTGGATTGAGGAAAAATAGTGAAATAAATTGGCATAAATTTGAACAGTTTTTATATGCAATGTGTTAGAAAATGTGTTTAAAACACTTGAATTGTATTTCTTCAGACAGAGTGGTCCTGTTAAATGAGCACGACCCCGGGGATATTAATCACTAAGTGTGAAAACTAGTAATGGGAGAAAAACGTAAATCGATAGTTACATATGGAGATATTATTTTATGGTATATCGTATTGTTTTGACAACGCAATATTATTTTTGTGCCAGTTTCCTATACCTGCACCAAAAAGCCAGTATTTTTCCTTCATAGTTTGTTCTCAATCTTTTAAAATAGGGAGACAATTTGTTTTGGGCACTTATTTCCATAACTGATCAAAACTTGTTCTCATGACTCTCGCTTGACACTCTGCAGCAGTGTTTGGAACATTGAATCGCAATACATATAGAATCGTGAGATTCAAAAGACATATCGGCACCTAAGTATCATGATAATATCYTATCGCCAAGTCTCTGGAAATTTGCAGCCCCAGTGAAGACCATTAAAGCTAAAAGAAGAACCATCTCCCTTTCACCACAAATCAACTTCTCCGCCACGCCGTTTACACACCAATTAAAATCAACTACTTCTAAAGAGAGACAACGTACTTATTTTCAAATCAATTAGCAGCAGGTAACATTWGTGGGTTCAATTAAAACATTAATGATGGCTCAGAACAGGCAGACCAATTATCACTCCACCATGCCACGGTTGCCCCACATTTCATGTTGACATGTTGGAATAAGACGACCACTGATAATCAAGGGCTTCCACGTGGCTCCCAATTTGTAGTAATGTCTGGTTGCTCGCGAGGGCTAGGGGTTAATCGAATGACTTCATAATTTCGCTTCCTCCCTCCACATCCCAGGCATGCACTCTACTAGTCTTCCTCCTCCCTGACAGAGCCTTTAACTACACACAGCTTTAGATCTCTAAAACCCAAATAATTTGAATTGTACATTCTTAAACCTTGATTAAAACATCCTTAATATATGAATAATGACAACTGCTCTTTTAACCTGTTTTTGTGAATAAACTGTTGAATTTTAACATTGTGTGGGCAAAAATAACCACATGCAGCTTTCTTGGTCAGGGTGGCTTAAAGATGCCCATCTCAATGTCCTTAAACTAAAGAATAGGCAAATTAAAAACATCTCCGCTCTCTTGTCTGAAGGGTCCATACATACCTTGTTCAGTGCTCCAGGTTGCTGTACTCTGAGTCCAGCCTGTCCCCCGGCCCCCTGCTGCTGCAGAGTCTCAGCCAGCATGTTACTGCTCCCCCCCATCCCCTGGTTCGAGAAGCTCATCCTGGGGGATCCGTTCATCACCGGCCCCCCCATCATGGCTTGCTGCTGCTGCTGTCCGTTGCCCTTCTGGGCCCCAATCATGCCCCTGTTCATGGCACCCACCATCCCCACCTGCTGCTGCATCATGCTGGCCTGCTGCTGGGGTGAGAGGTGTTGCTGCTGGCCCATGCCCTGGGGCCCAGGGGATACCTTCATGTTCCCCAGGTGGCCCATGCTGGCCCCGCCTGGGCTGCCCACCACACCCTGGCCCTGCTGTGTGGAGGCATGTGGAGCGCCTGATCGAAGGAGCTCTGAGAGTTGCTTGTGCTTGGCCACTGCGTCCTGGCCACCCCCTCCTCCAGGGCCCAGGCCCATCCCACCTCCTCCCCCCAGACTGGTGTGCAGCTGGCTGAGGTCCCCTCCGTTGACCAGGCCCAACTCAGAGGAATTGATGAGCTCGTCAGGGAGGTCGTGCTCCAGGTCGAACAACGAGCCYAAATCTGTGCAGGGAGGGAGAAAACATGAGTACGGAGAAAAAGAGCAAGAGGGGGATTGTGAACATATGGAAAGAGAAAAAAGTGAAAGGGAGAGAAATAGAGGTGTGCCAGGGTACATTTCTGGCATAACAATAAGTGACTATTAACAAAACCAATTCCAGTGCACTGTATTCAAACAGTCATACATGGTCGCATCAAAGGTGGTGCCCAATCGGCATAGCCTGAGAACTACATTTGTATAATGAGGAAAACCAATGCTTTGAAATGAAGGTGGCCGCTCAAACAGACACTCTCCCACACACACACACACAGTGGCTGGCCTCGGACGGTCTGTGCCAGACCGCGAGTGTGATTTAGCACAGCGCAGACAGAGCTTTACACACAGAGTGACAGATGGGCCTCGACACTGCGTTAACACCACACAGAGAGCCAGGTTCATAGAGACCCTCTGGACACAGGTCCACCTCCAGTGTCATGTTCAGTAGGTAACAAATGGGAGAAAACCACCTTGAAACTGAGAAAAACAGAGGGGCAACGGGAAGTTGTCCATTTCAAAACATTTTGCAAAGCTGTGCCAGAGTATTGAACACAACCCAGGGGTAAGACTGAGCGTCACAAAATTATACCAATTGTCAAGAAAAAGCTTTTCTTCTTTGTTGTGCTATATTCAGGGGTTCCATGCCTTCTAACAAAGAAGCCCCCCCCCACACACTGACATTGTCACCCGCTGAAACCTTGAGATGCTCTCAAACAGAAAGCAGTTCATTGTGTCTCACCTGAAGACATAAGTCACTTAAGTTTCTGTAGTGTCCATCCAATTTGCAAATACAGGCCTCGTTTTGATATGCACTGAATATTGGGGTACAGAATGCCTGCAAGTTGCAACAATTTAAAAAAACGTTTTTTAAATAACTAAAGAATTTATGAATTGCTATAGGCCTACAGGACCTTCCCTGGAGAAATTGGACAGCCACAGCATTCTCTTAACACTACGAGAGAAAAAATATATCAAAAGAGCAGTACAGGCACGGGATTATTTTCTGTTATTAAGTACCTTGGGACGTCAAAGTATTTTCTGTCAAGTGGCTGACTTTAGCATGTACTGTTTGCTAATATATGGGCAATGGGAGGCAGTAGCTCGCTAGCAATGCAATGACAAAATTAACTAACAGTTTCAAGTCCAATTTCAAACTACTACTCGCTAGCTATTTAGCATCTGCAGAAGGCCATCTAAACATATCACAGTGGTAAATCCTGTGGCCCAGTTCTATGTTTGACCACTGCAATTTTACGTTTTTGTATAGGTTGTTAGCCTTAGTCCTCCAGTCTCTGCCACACATCTTCAGAAAAACTAGTTAATGACAATTTGAACATAATCACTCATTCAGCAAGCTAGCTACATGGGCCTGCTGCAGTAGTAGCTAGCTATGTAATTAACATCGTTAGCTAGCTAGTCATCGTTAATAAAACTAAGTTAGCTTAGTGGGAAACATGTAACGTTAACAAGTATCCAGGTGAACGAAACTTCACCAATTAGTTTGCTAACTACCGTTATCGTTTGTTATATATATAGTTAACGTTAATTAACTAACTTTATTAAATACTATCTTTGAGGAGGTAAAAACGTCAGTGTTGCAGTTAACTGTTAACCTTAGTTGGTGTGCTTACGGGCTAGCTAACGCGTTAGCATTGAATGGCGATGAGAGCTTTGTCACAACTCGCTTTGAAAGTTCGCTAGCGAACTGACTAAAGAGCTCACTAGCAACCTAAAAAATAACTAGTTAGCAAAGTAAGTTACTTGGCTAGGCGAATTAGCCAATTTACTTGTAAACGAGTTGAACGATGTGTTTCATTGATTGCCACTTAGCTGAATTAGCCACCTCATTTAGTATAAAATGTTTTTAAAACCATTTGCCACACCGATCACTACAGTAGCTAGCTAACGTTAGCTAGTTACTTAAAAATAGTTAGCTAGCTAACATTAGCTAGCGAGTTCTGTGTCGCTTAAAGGAAAGCGTCCTTGTCAATCTCGGGGATAATAATTTAAAATAATGTTTGCCGTARTGGCATAACATCTTAAACTGACAGTATTTATTACCTAAATGCTAACGACAAATAATGTAACAAACTACCCATGCAGCAAGCCCCGTATTCGTAACTAGCTAGCCAGCGTTCACCGTAGTGCTGAAATTACTACTAGCCTACTGCTATGCAAGTCCGACACACACATTCGCTAGCTAGCGCGACAAAAACAGTGGGCAATTACACGGCCCCTTTTCCTTCCGAATAATACCACAATAATTGAAAATACTACAAAATAAACAAAAAAAACAATACCCCTAACAAAAAAAGATCTAACAATATTTACCGTTTCCATCGCTGGCGGAGGCAGAAAGTGCCGGAGAGGATAGTTTAGGCCTCTTGGCTGAAGGCGGGCCAGAGTCCAGAACGTTCTCGGCCATATTTTTTCGAATTAAAAATATATACGGAATCCACAACCGGAGACGTTTTCACGTATTTTGAACCTTAATTTTCTTTTTGATTCCACAATTGTGACTTTTCCCCCTCCTTTTGGGGAAGTCCCGTGTAAAAAAAATACTCCTTAACTGGGTTCGCCTCTCGATTTCAGCTTCGGCGTATCAACCCCCTCCCTAGTCTGATTTTTTGTTCTTTATAAATTGCCAGCGGAGGAGGAGGGGGGTCGGTATGGGAGACACACGTAGCGGCTCTCCTCTAAACTCATATAACGTTAGCCTCATTTGATGCGAGAAAATTGTCCCAAGGTTTATCTTCCATGATTGTACGCGACCGTCATTTCTGCCACCCTTACCATAAGGTGAACATAATTGTCGGGTAGCAAACCCTTGTTGGTTGTGGTGTGGTGTGGTCGCGGGCGAAGAGGTGATGCGAAAAAATATACCAGCGCAGCTGCAATTTTTTGGGAATAGAATAGCCTATTATCGACAGGGTCTGGGAAAATGCAATTGATGAAAATTGTATTTCAATAGCCTATATGTTGCAATGCAACACAAATATGACAATGTATCTGGTTAAATCAGAATTGCAACTGCATGCATGGTGGTAAATGATGGATATGCTATCAAAGCATCTGAAWTACCATGTAACCATATAATTAGGAATTAGAACACTTTAATAGGATCTCTATGTTTGCACCATGCAACAACTTACACTATATATACGAAAGTATGTGGACACCCATTCAAATTAGTGGAGTCGGCTATTTCAGCCCCACCCGTTTGCTGACAGGTGTATAAAATCGAGCACACAGCCATGCAATCACCATAGACAAATATTGGCAATAGAATGGCCTTACTGAAGAGCTCAGTGAATTTCAATGTAGCACAGTCATAGGATGTCACTTTTCCAACAAGTCAGTTCGGTCAAATTTCTGCCCTGCTAGAACTGCCCCGGTCAACTGTAACTGCTGTTATTGGGAAGTAGAAATGTCTCGGAGCAACAACGGTTCAGCCGTTGTAGGCCACACAAGCTTACAGAACGGGACCACCGAGGGCTGTAGCGCGTAACAATCGTCTGTCCTCAGTTGCAGCACTCACTACCAAGTTCCAAACTGCCTCTGTGGAAGCAACATCAGCACAAGCACTGTTCGTCTGGTGCTTCATGAAATGGGTTTCCATGACCGAGCAGCCATACTTCACCATCTGTCAGTCCGACGGACAAATCTGGGTTTGGCGGATGCCAGGAGAATGCTACCTGCCCCAATGCATAGTGCCAGCCTTAAAGGTTGGTGGAGGAAGAATAATGGTCTGGGGCTGTTTATCACGGTTTGGGCTATGTCGCTTAGTACCAGTGAAGGGAAATCTTAACGCTACAGCATACAATGACATTATAGCCGATTCTGTGCTTCCAACTGTGGCAACAGTTTAGGGAAGGCCTTTTTCCTGTTTTAGCATGACAATGCCCCTGTGCACAAAGTGATACATACAGAAACGGTTTGTTGAGATTGGTGTGGAAGAACTTGACTGGCCTGCACAGAGCCCTGACCTCAACCCCATCAAACACCTTTGGGTTGAATTGGATCTCTGACTGCGAGCCAAGCCTAATCGCCCAACATCAGTGCCCGACCTCATTAATGCTCTTGTGGCTGAATGGAAGCAAGTCCCCGCAGCAATGTTCCAATATCTAGTGGAAAGCCTTCCCAGAAGAGTGGAGGCTGTTATAGCAGCAATCGGGGGACCAACTCCATATTAATGCCCATGATTTTGGAAATAGATGTTCGACGAGCAGGTGTCCACATACTTTTGGTCATGTAGTGTGGATCTCTAATATAAGCTGATCAGCGTGCTGATCAAGCTAATCAGGGAGCTAACGCAAGTCTTCTGGGTCCAGACAAGGCTACTCATCACAGCTCACCAAACCACCGATCCGGTCTGTAACATATTCTTATCCTCTTCTCTCCACAGCGGTGTGTGAGATGTGTGGTTTCATTGGGAGCGGAGACACCTTCTTTTCCAAGACCAAGCGTTTCTGCAGCGTCTCCTGCTCCAGAGCCTACTCCTCCAACTGCAAGAWGTCCTCTATCCTGGCACGGCTGCAGGTGAGAGAGAGAAGCAAGGCACAGGTGATGATCYACCTCCAAGTACAAAATGTCTTTCTGTGTGTACAGGTGGTGAGGCTAGATTTGTATAGACTTTATACTGTATAGCCATTTATATAGCAACACCCTTTTCTCCACTCCTTGTTCTATTTTCTAAAGGGAACCCCCCCCACCAAGAAAGCCAAGGTGCTGACTTAGACGGCCTGGTACCCCCAGATGGGGAACATGATCGCCTCTCTGGGCAATAGTCAGGACAATAGCTCCAGCTCTACTGGACAGGATGGTGAGACCACTTAGAGGGCTTTTCCATTGCTGGGTTTTTACACAGGTGTTTGACCTAAAGACTCTTGTGTTTCTATTGTGGAAAAGCCACATTATTGACAGACACATACATAGACTGTTAGTTAAAACATCACACCATTGCAGCCAGGAAGGAAAATACTCTCAATAATTTTATGTAAGTTACAAGATGTGAAACATATAGTTCCTCTCTGAGACTTGTCCAGTATTATCATCCCCTTTCCCTCTTGCTATATAGTTGCAGCAACAGGAAGCTTTGACTGGGGTGCTTAGTGGAGGAGAGAGGCTCTGTCGCTGGTTCAGACATGCGAGTCTTCCTCTGATCTTATCTTAACCTATACCATACAGAAATTTGATTAGCAAAACCTTTAGTATGTTAACCCGAGAGTCGATCTAATTCGTTAWTTTTTWAAATCCCCATCAAAATCTGTCCATTTAAGCTACAGAAATCCACTGCATTCGCCGATGTCGCCCTTCCTCATCTGTGGTGAAAGGTGGCAGAGCTAGAACGGTGTTAGTTAGATCGAGACATCCCGAAAACCGGCCTTCACACGAAAACGTCTGTTAAGACCCCTCAACGGAAAGATGAGACTCTCACGAACACGTACGTGTTGGTTGTTTTGCCTCACAATACTAGTCTGTCGGTAGCCCWGTTAAAAAATGAATGGAAGTACTGTGCATTCGGAAAGTATTCAGACCTTTTACGTTACAGCCTTATTCTAAAATTGATTAAATTGTCCCCCCCCTAAATCTACATACAATACCCCATAATGAAAAAGCAAAAACAGGTTTTTAGATCTTTTTGCAAACATATCAAAAAAAAAAAATGGATAATCACATTGACATGTGTTCAGACCCTTTACTTTGTACTTTGTTGAAGCACCTTTGGCAGCGATTACACCCTCAAGTCTTCTTGGGTATGACGCTACAAGCGTGGCACACCTATATTTGGAGTTTCTCCCATTCTTCTCTGCAGATCCTCTCATGCTGTCAGGATGGCTGTGGAGCGTCACTGCATAGCTATTTTCAGGTTTCTCCAGAGATGTTCGATCGGGTGCAAGTCCGGGTTCTGGCTGGGCCACTCAAGGATATTTAGAGACTTGTCCCGAAGCCACTCCTGTGTTGTCTTGGCTGTGTGCTTAGGGTTGTTGTCCTGTTGGAAGGTGAACCTTTGCCCCAGTCTGAGGTCCTGACGGCTCTGGAGCAGGTTTTCATCAAGGATCTCTCGGTACTTTGCTCTGTTCATCTTTCCCTCGATCCTGACTAGTCTCCGAGTTCCTGCCGCTGAAAAACATCCCCACTGCATGATGCTGCCATCACCATGCTTCACCGTAGGGATGGTATTGGCCAGGTGATGAGCTGTGCCTGGTTTCTAACAGACCAGATAATCTTCTTTCTCYTGGTCTGAGATTCCTTTCGGTGCCTTTTGGCAAACTCCAAGCGGGCTGTCATGTGCCTTTTACTGAGGAGTGGCTTCRGTCTGGCCACTACCATAAAGGCCTGATTGGTGGAGTGCTGCAGAGATGGTTGTCCTTCTGCAAGGTCCTCCAATCTCCACAGAGAAACTCTGGAGCTCTGTCAGAATGACCATTGGGTTCTTGTTCACTTCCCTGACCAAGGCCCTTCTCCCCCGATTGCTCAGCTTGACCGGGTAGCCAGCTCTAGGAAGAGTCTCGGTGGTTCCAAACTTATTCCATCTAAGAATGATGGAGGCCACTGCGTTCTTGGGGACCTTCAATGCTGCAAAAGTTTTTTTGGTACCCTTCCCCAGATATGTGCCTCGACACAATCCTGTCTCAGAGCTCTACAGACAATTCCTTCGACCTCGTGGCTTGGCTTTTGCTCTGACATGTGTAACAGTTTAACTTTACGTCCGTCCCCTCGCCCCGACCCGGGCGCGAACCAGGGACCCTCTGCACACATCAACAACAGTCACCCACGAAGCATCGTTACCCATCGCTCCACAAAAGCCGRGGCCCTTGCAGAGCAAGGGGAACCACTACTTCTAGGTTTCAGAGCAAGTGACGTAACCGACTGAAAGGCTGCTAGCGCACACCACCGCTAACTAGCTAGCCATTTCACATCGGTTACACATGCACTGTCAACTGTGGGACCTTATATAGACAGGTGTGCCTTTCCAAAACATGTCCAATCAATTGAATTTACCACAGGTGGACTCCAATCAAGTTGTAGGAACATCAAGGATGATCAATGGAAACAGAATGCATCTGCTCTCAATTTTGAGTCTCATATTAAAGGGTCTGTAAATAATAAATACTTATGTAAATACAGTATTTCTGATATTTTTTTATTTTTATTCAATAACTGTTCGCTTTCTCATTATGGAGTATTGTGTGTAGATTGATGAGGAACAATTTTTATTAGTCATTTTAGAATAAGGCTGTAATGTAACACAATGTGGAAAAAGAGAAGGGGTCTGAATACTACACTCCGAATGCACTGTATTATTGAGATCAATCTTTTTGGGAGCCCAGATAATTGATTTATAAATCCCATCATTGGATGGTTCGTGACTTGGGTTTGGCAAGGGACTTCATAGGCCAGCATAGCTGACCTAAGTTGTAAATATAAAAAAAGGAGTTGCATGGTAATGTATGTGTCTTTCAAATTTACATTTACATTTACATTTAAGTCATTTAGCAGACGCTCTTATCCAGAGCGACTTACAAATTGGTGCATTCACCTTATGATATCCAGTGGAACAACCACTTTACAATAGTGCATCTAACTCTTTTAAGGGGGGGGGGTTAGAAGGATTACTTTATCCTATCCTAGGTATTCCTTAAAGAGGTGGGGTTTCAGGTGTCTCCGGAAGGTGGTGATTGACTCCGCTGACCTGGCGTCGTGAGGGAGTTTGTTCCACCATTGGGGTGCCAGAGCAGCGAACAGTTTTGACTGGGCTGAGCGGGAAATCTTGGAAGGTTCTCAAGCCATTACTGTCCATGATATCTGCAAGGATATGGATTCCACATTTGTACCATTGAGGTTATGCAAAAGGCCGCCCTTCAGATCACAAGGCATTATTGTGAAATATTGGAGTATGYGCATGCCATTTTGATTCCCAGTTACATTGTTTGAAATTTTTGCAGCAAATAGAGATTGTGTGAGCAGAAATGGGACCAAAGCATAGTTTACATTGTTTAACAGATATATCAGTGAAGACCACCTCTTCCATGGCAGTAGGATACACTGTATTTCTCTCTATACCTCAGCCAGTTGGTGGAATAATCATGTCTAAACCAATTTAGGATCGGACAAAATTCTAGTGCCTGGAAATACCATTTTAAAGTTTGGTACGGATAGTCCCCCTACGTCTTTCTATTTTGTAATTTTACCCGGGATCGCTTACCTTGCAATATACATTTTGAAACCACAATATGGATTTTTTTCTCAATAGTAAGAAGGGGGAGACAAAGGAAGGATTTAACTACATCAATTCAACCGTGGCAATATATTCATTTTGACAATTGATATGCTGCCGGTTAAAGCAACTGGGACGTTAGTAGGCTTGGGCGGTATAACTTGTATATCGGGGTATTTGGAAAAAGCCACGGGATGGGTTTAACACCGTCAACTATTTATTTTGACGTTTTTAAATCCATTTGAATTACCTGCAGTCAACTTGTGCAATTCTTTAGGACAGTGGTTCCCAAACTGGGGCGCGCAGTTTTTTTATTGAGGAWCTCAGCCCGGCTTTAAACTTACTCTTGAAAGTTGTAATAGTAGAATTTCAAAATTGTTTAGTGCATCAGTTTTCCTCTTGTCACGTCAGTCATTGCATACCWTAGAAAGCTATTTATAACTCGTCAGAAATGTCCAGATCAACTAGCCAATGTCAGCTAACATTTTTATTTATTTAGGTTTTTTAGCCCATAGATATTGTTGTACTTTTTTTAGTACATTTTTGCTTTAGAACTGCAACATTTTCTTTGCACTCCATGACAAAATGTGTAGAAATGCAGAAAAGTATGCTTTAAACATGCAAAATTCTCTCTACCAACGAGAYCTGTGAACAGTTTGCCCATATAAATAGACGCGTGGGATGTTCCCAAATGCTGTAAGGGAAAACGTTTTGGCACCCCCGCTTTAGGAGATAACGCAGATTGCGTTCTTCATTTCACCTGTCACATTATTTAATGTTATGAAGATTACCATAGTTTCCCAGAACAGTTGAGTCAGTGTCACGCGTTTGTTTGTAAATAGCACAACGCGAGAAAGCAGCAGGTGAGTCCAAAGCATTCTTTATCTATCGGCAAGTCCCTGTTGTGCGGCGCACATGAGGTGATAAAGTTACACTTGTATGCAATGCAAACATTTTGTACTGAAATCAGATATCTTATAATGGCTTCCATACTCACCGAAAATGATTCGTTAGCTATTAACTATGCTTGTATAACTTTGAGCTGGAATTGACAGTCTTAGCAATTTGTTATTTTTCCGCTTGTTAGCATTTATCTAACAGCGTCTGTGATTTCGCTATTKGTTTGTGCAAATTTTGCTAGCATTCTGGTAATTGAGACCCAATTGTATTTTCTTGCTTTTATTGCGCCTCTTGTGTGCTATGCCGGTAATACCCTAAATCCTGGTATGAGAGAAGGAAGGCATGACGATTTTGAAAATCTGGATACCGGCCAAGTCTAGATGTTAGTTATCTACTGAGGTCGGATTGAATTGATTTGAGCGTTGTGTTAAAGTTTCTGGCAATGGGTTTATCTAAGGAAGGAAATATATAGACTAACGGTCAAAAGTTTTAGAACACCTACTCATTCAAAGGTTTTTCTTGCTTTTTACTATTTTCTACATTGTAGAATAATACTGAAGACATCAAAACTATGGATTAACACATGGAATAATGTGGTAACCCAAAAAGMGTTAAACAAATCCAAATATATGAAGCTGGTTGAGAGAATGTTAGAGTGCAAAGCTGACATCAAGGCAAAAGGTGGCAATTTTTTTTTAACACTTTTTTTGTTGTTGGTTACTACATGATTTCATATGTGTTATTTCATGGTGTTAATGTCTTCACAATTTTTCTACAATGTAGAAAATGTAAAAAATTAAGAAAAACCCTTGAATAATTAGGTGTACTAAAACGTTGACTGGTAGTGTGTGTGTGTGTGTGTGTATATATATGTATGTATGTATGTATATATACACACTACCGGTCAACGTAGCCACGTTGACATCAACTATATATAGTTGATGTCAGAAGTTTACATACACTTAGGTTGGAGTCATTTAAAACTCGTTTTTCAACAGGTCCATAAATTTCTTGCTAACAAACTATAGTTTTGGCAAGTCGGTTAGGACATCTACTTTGTGCATGACAAGTAATATTTCCAACAATTGTTTACAGACAGATTATTTCACTTATAATTCACTGTATCACAATTCCAGTGGGTCAGACTGTGCCTTTAAGCAACTTGGAAAATTCCAGAAAATGATGTCATGGCTATAGAGGCTTCTGATAGGCTAATTGAAATCATTTGAGTCAATTGTAGGTGTACCTGTGGATGTATTTCAAGGCCTACCTTCAAACTCAGTGCTTCTTTGCTTGACATCATTGGAAAAATCAGCCAAGACCTGAAAAATTGTAGACCTTCACAAGTCTGGTTCATTCTTGGGAGCAATTTCCAAATGCCTGAAGGTACCACATTCATCTTTACAAACAATAGTACGCAAGTATAAACACCATGGGACCACTCAGCCGTCATACCGCTCAGGAAGGAGACACGTTCTGTCTCCTAGAGATTAACGTACTTTAGTGTGAAAAGTGCAAATAAATCCCAGAACAACAGCAAAGGACCTTGTGAAGATGCTGGAGGAAACAGGTACAAAAGTATCTATATCCACAGTAAAACGAGTCCTATATCGACATAACCTGAAAGGTCAATCAGCAAGGAAGAAGCCACTGCTCCAAAACCGCCATAAAAAAAGCCAGACCAAGGTTTGCAACTGCGCATGGGGACAAATATCGTACTTTTTTGGAGAAATGTCCTCTGGTCTGAGGAAACAAAAATAGAACTGTTTGGCCATAATGACCATTGTTATGTTAGGAGGAAAAAGGGGGATGTTTGAAAGCCGAAGAACACCATCCCAACCGTGAAGCATGGGGGTGGCAGCATCATGTTGTGGGGGTGCTTTGCTGCAGGAGGGACTGGTGCACTTCACAAAATAGATGGCATCATGAGGTAAGAAAATTATGTGGCTATATTGAAGCAACATCTCAAGTCATCAGTCAGGAAGTTAAAGCTTGGTTGCAAATGGGTCTTCCAAATGGACAATGAGCCCACGCATACTTCCAAAGTTGTGGCAAAATGGCTTTAGGACAACAAAGTCAAGGTATCGGAGTGGCCATCACAAAGTCCTGACCTCCATCCTATAGAAAGTGTATGGGCAGAACTAAAAAAAGCATGTGCAAGCAAGGAGGCCTACAAACCTGACTCGGTTACACCAGCTCTGTCAGGCGGAATGGGCCATAATTCACCCAACTTATTGTGGGAAGCTTGTGGAAGGCCACTTGAAATGTTTGACCCAAGTTAAACAATTTAAAGGCAATGCTACCAAATACGAATTGAGTGTATGTAAACTTCTGACCCACTGGGAATGTGATGAAATAAATAAAAGCTGAAATAAATCACTACTATTATTCTGACATTTCACATTCTTAAAATAAAGTGGTGATCCTAACTGACCTAAGACAGGGACATTTTTACAAAGATTAAATGTCAGGAATTGTGAAACTGAGTTTAAATATATTTGACTAAGGTGTATGTAAACTTCTGACTTCAACTGTGTGTGTGTGTATGTATGTATGTATGTATGTATGTATGTATGTATATATATAAATAAATGTTTGGGATACCATAAATAGAGATGTAGTTCTTATCGGGGTCTTGAGGCAGAAGGGCAGATTTGGTTAGATTTATTTTAGAACTTGAGATGGAGCTGAATTTGATTTTCAAAGCGTTTTGGAGGGATTGAGATACTTTATCTGGACAATGTAAGATATTATTGGTGTAATAATGAGATGAGAGTCCCATAGAATTGAGAGATAGTGTAATTTCTTTCGTTTGTCGAATTGAGAGAGTGTAATTTCTTTCGTTTGTCGAATTGCCTGGGCCAGGGGCTCCATAGAGAATAAAAAATAGCAGAGGTGTAATGGGATCACCCTGCCTGCTTTAATTGTGCTCCTAGATTTATTTGTGTGTTTCTACATTTCTATTTAGGAGCACATCATGTAGTCCTTGTAAAAAAAAATGTCAGTGTAGAGCCCTGAACTGTCATGTTGTATAATGATTGGAGACAGATGCAGGAATGCGTCATAGGGTTTTTTATTTTCTCCACCCAAACAGAAGAGCGAGGTGTAAATCTCTAAAGAATACACGGGACGAGACCCGTAAAACAAGTGCACAATAACACGTTGCATGGAAGCCGATACAATAGCACAGGTACTCACATGACCAAAGGACATGGTAACAAGGACAATGAGGAACAGAGGGCACATATACACACATACTAATCAGGGGGAACGGGAACCAGGTGTGCGTAATGAGACAAGACAGTCCGGGGTTGGTGGTAATGAATCCAGTTCAGTGACGCCTAGAAGGCCGGTGACGTAGACCTCCTGAGCTGGTGAACCGAATGTACAACAGTACCGGGGGGGATCCGTGACTTGAACTCCGGGCCGGAACTACGTATGAGGACAACGAGGTCCGGACATCCGTCATTTTTTTCTATGTATAATTTTGGAACTCCGTCGGGGTCTCGCCTTACTGTTAGAATAGTTAGAATAGTAGAATACAAAAGGTCAAATTTCGTAACTTAGTTGTGCATCAGTAGTTTTCATCTTGTTATATGACACTAACAGTCACCCAATTTGCTCATGTCAGTAAAACAAATGTAGATAGGTAAATTATTTTAGTCACACTCAGATATCATATTAACATTGCATAAATCATAAATCAAAATGACTTATGCCATTGCTGTAAAACTGCAAAATAATGTGTTCTGTAAAGCAAACTAATGTTTACTTTTTGTTAATATTTTTTTCTGCTAACYGATCCCTCTTTATACGTATTCAATTATCTCCAGACCGCACTAAGACCCTGGTTACGGCGCTGCCTGAACTATAATAATAAATAAGCCTTATCACTCAGCATTTTGTGGCAGGGCAGGCACTTTGCTGATTATTGATCTAGTTGTAGAACTGTTGATCTGTTTTTACTATTGCATCATGTATCTAAATTATTTATTAGAACATACATTGTTGAAAAGATGCAGGTCACAAAAATGAAATGAAATTCAGCAATATACCACATTACTTTGTGGCGAAATCCTGCACTTAAGTGCGCTGCCACTTTAAGAGCGCATGAGCAGTAGGAAGGAGGAGATAAAAGAGCTCGTTAAGCTCTATTGGAGAGGAGCTATTGATTGGCGCGACAGTTTTTGTTGTGTGCTATGCTGCAGAGGTTTTTTGTTTGTCTTCAGCGTATGTGGTTGTACAGTGTTTGGATCAATCCTCGGTGTGATCGCTCGACGACGTGGTTGGTTCTCATTTGGGACCACGATGGTTATGGATCAAATGGATTAGTAGCAACATTTGTTGCGAAGCGTTCAACTACAACCCAACATACCATCGGACAGTCAGACCGGATACCTGCACCCTCAAGACCACAGCTAAGCCCTCTCTTGTTCCCTTTCTCTCTTTCTCTTCACGCTATGTTCCAGTGCTTTACACTGCAACCGACTCTATTTCCTAAGTACATTGAAGTTTCATTGGAGCTGGACTAGTGTGTATATGAACACCACACATTCATACCCTCTGCACTCCTTCCCAGGAAGAAATACAAACTATTGCAAATCCTCTGTGTGATGACTGGGTTCATTTGTTATTGTATGAAGTTTGCTATTTATTTGCTCTGCCATTATTGTTATATGAGGTATGTTTGGTGGGGTTACCAAGAATTGTGGAAGGACTGTGATGTGATGTGTGATCTATAGGGTGTGTATTCTTTTTCTCTCCGCTGGCTATCTGGTCAACAGGCTACACTCTAGGCAGTCTCTTCTGTTGATGTGTGTGGGTCTGGTAGTGGTACTCGCTGTTCTACTATTCTTTTCTTTCGGCAGGGTTAATACCTGCCTGGCGCCCGAACAAAATCTTCTTTACCTTTCTCTAATTAATACCGCTACAACTTCATACTAGTAATACATTTATTGTTTTAGAAACATTACAAAGCATGCTCAGCCATTTAAAAAAAAAATAATAATAATAAATTGCAATTATGGCAGAAACAAAATTTTGGCTGGTTAAAAAAATCTGAGTGGCTAGTATTTTTGATCTACCTGTCACAGTGGCTGGTGGACCAAAAAGTACATTTCCCACCCTGATCCCAACCCTGCAGGTGCAACTATGTGCCCAGTGGGATGACATCACAGTGGGGTTAAAGGTGGAGGTCCTGAATACCAGTGCCATCCTGGCTAGTAAGGTTTAATGGATCGCCAGCATCAGCCAAATACACTGAAACTGACTGATCTGAAATGGCACCCTTTCCATATACAGTGTACAACTTTTGAGTGCATTACACAGGGAGCAATGTTCCATTTTAGGAATCATACTGAGATCTCAACTTGATGTTTAATGTCAAGTACTGTATGTTACAGTTTACCTCTCTGTGGTCTAGCTCTCCCTCCCTCTGTTTTCCAGGCTACAAAGCTCGGTTGAGGTAATGGGGCTTTGTGGAGGACAGCAGCCTGGGCTCTGGAGACATGTACCCCATCGGATGGTGTGCCATGACTGGCAAGCTGCAGGTGCCACCATAGGGTGAGTGACCTCCACAATAAAGAGCATTATAGGTATTAACATTTCAGGTGAAATGTCAGTAAAAACAAACAAGTGTATGTGTGTATATATATATCACACACACAGTTGAAGTCGGAAGATTACATACACCTTAGCCAAATACATTTAAACTCAGTTTTTCACAATTCCTGACATTTAATCCTAGTAAAAATGTCCTGTCATATGAAACGTCAGAATAATAGTAAAGAGAATGATAGATTTTATTTAAGCTTTTATTTCTTTACATGCTACCAAATACTAATTGAGTGTATTGCCTTTAAATTGTTTAACTTGGGTCAAATGTTTCGGGTAGCCTTCCACAAGCTTCCCACAATAAGTTGGGTGAATTTTGGCCCATTCCTCCTGACAGAGCTGGTGTAACTGAGTCAGGTTTGTAYGCCTCCTTGCTCGCACACGCTTTTTCAGTTCTGCCCATCTATACGTGCTCACGGGTTGGGATGGTGTTCTTTGGCTTGCAAGGCTCCCCCTTTTTCCTCCAAACATAACGACGGTCATTATGGCCAAACAGTTCTATTTTTGTTTCATCAGACCAGAGGACATTTGCTGGAGGTTATTTTGCAGGGCTCTGGCAGTGCTCCTCCTTGCACAAAGGCGGAGGTAGCGGTCCTGCTGCTGGGTTGTTGCCCTCCTACGGCCTCCTCCACGTCTCCTGATGTACTGGCCTGTCTCCTGGTAGCACCTCCATGCTCTGGACACTACGCTGACAGACACAGCAAACCTTCTTGCCACAGCTCGCATTGATGTGCCATCCTGGATGAGCTGCACTACCTGAGCCACTTGTGTGGGTTGTAGACTCCGTCTCATGCTACCACGAGTGAAAGCACCGCCAGCATTCAAAAGTGACCAAAACATCAGCCAGGAAGCATAGGAACTGAGAAGTGGTCTGGGTCACCACCTGCAGAACCACTCCTTTATTGGTGGTGTCTTGCTAATTGCCTATAATTTCCACCTTTTGTCTATTCCATTGGCACAACAGCATGTGACATTTATTGTCAATCAGTGTTGCTTCCTAAGTGGACAGTTTGATTTCACAGAAGTGTGATTGACTTGGAGTTACATTGTGTTTTTTAAGTGTTCCTTTTATTTTTTTGAGCAGTGTACATCCACAGGTACACCTCCAACAGACTCAAAATTATGTCAATTAGCCTATCAGAAGCTTCTAAAGCCATGACATCATTTTCTGGAATTTTCCAAGCTGTTTAAAGGCACAGTCAACTTAGTGTATGTAAACTTCTGACCCACTGGAATTGTGATACAGTGAATAAATCTGTCTGTAAACAATTGTTGGGAAAATTACTTGTT
>NC_036848.1:39641929-39646047 GCF_002910315.2 Salvelinus sp. IW2-2015
TGCCAAACTTTCTATAGCATTGAGGTCAGGGCTTTGTTATGGCCACTCCAATGCCTTGACTTTGTTGTCCTAAAGCCATTTTTGCCACAACTTTGGGGTCATTGTCCATTTGGAAGACCCATTTGCGACCAGCTTTAACTTCCTGACTATGTCTTGAGATGTTGCTTCAATATATCCACTAAATTTTCCTACCTCATGATGCCATCTATTTTGTGAAGTGCACCAGTCCCTCCTGCAGCAAAGCACCCCCACAACATGATGCTGCCACCCCCGTGCTTCGGTTGGATGGTGTTCTTTGGCTTGCAAGGCCTCCCCTTTTTCCTCCAAACATAACGACGGTCATTATGGCCAAACATTCTATTTTTGTTTCATCAGACCAGAGGACATTTGCTGGAGGTTATTTTGCAGGGCTCTGGCAGTGCTCCTCCTTGCACAAAGGCGGAGGTAGCGTCCTGCTGCTCTGGGTTGTTGCCCTCCTACGGCCTCCTCCACGTCTCCTGATGTACTGCCTGTCTCCTGGTAGCACCTCCATGCTCTGACACTACGCTGACAGACACAGCAAACCTTCTTGCCACAGCTCGCATTGATGTGCCATCCTGGATGAGCTGCACTACCTGAGCCACTTGTGTGGGTTGTAACTCCGTCTCATGCTACCACGAGTGAAAGCACCCCCAGCATTCAAAAGTGACCAAAACATCAGCCAGGAAGCATAGGAACTGAGAAGTGGTCTGTGGTCACCACCTGCAGAACCACTCCTTTATTGGTGGTGTCTGCTAATTGCCTATAATTTCCACCTTTTGTCTATTCCATTTGCACAACAGCATGTGACATTTATTGTCAATCAGTGTTGCTTCCTAAGTGGACAGTTTGATTTCACAGAAGTGTGATGACTTGGAGTTACATTGTGTTGTTTAAGTGTTCCCTTATTTTTTAGCAGATGTACTAGTCGCAGCAGTAACAATCCACAAGATAACACGCGGCAACTTCCACCACCCAGCAACAGCAGACTTTTTCTCATATATCCATCTTCTGATATGGTGACCAGGTTACCGATTCAACAGCTTCTTTACTAACCTCTCCCATGCCCCATCCATGTCTCTATGGTGTGCGAATTTCCCAAAAGCGTGTTTAATATTGCACAGTACAAGCTACTGGGATTAAATCTCTGGTATCTTTTCTTATCAAGGACTTCTCGACCCAACTATCTGTATCAGAGTTCTATCGAAGGCCCTTGGCCGAATTATTCCACCATGGCTCAGAACTACACTTATACAAACTCCCGTCTGTACAAACACACAATCAGTCTGGCCCCAGATATGCTGCCGAAACCATCCACATAGTTCCTATGGCACGAGTCAATTAAGTGTCCTTATGAACCAAATCATGCACAAAGTAGATGTCCTAACCAACTTGCCAAAACTATAGTTGGTTAACAAGAAATTTGTGGAGTGGTTGAAAAATTAGTTTTAATGACTCCAACATAAGCGTATGTAAACTTACGACTTCAACTGTATATATATATCTCAGCAAAAATAGAAATATCCTCTCACTGTCAACTGCGTTTATTTTCAGCAAACTTAACATGTGTAAATATTTGTATGAACATAGCAAGATTCAACAACTGAGACATAAACTGAACAAGTTCCACAGACATGTGACTAACAAATTGAATAATGTGTCCCTGAAAAAAGGGGGGGACAAAATCAAAAGTCGCTCTGGATAAGAGCGTCTGCTAAATGACTTAAATGTAAATGTAACAGTGTATCTGGTGTGGCCACCAGCTGCATTAAGTACTGCAGTGCATCTCCTCATGGACTGCACCAGATTTGCCAGTTCTTGCTGTGAGATGTTACCCCACTCTTCCACCAAGGCACCTGCAAGTTCCCGGACATTTATGTGGGGAATGGCCCCAGCCCTCAACCTCCGACCCAACATGTCCCAGATGTGTCCGATGATGCTGTGACACACTGCCCCAGACCATGACGGACCCTCCACCTCCAAATCAATCCCACTCCAGAGTACAGGCCTCGGTGTAACGCTCATTCCTTCGATGATAAACACAAATCCGACCATCACCCCTGGTGAGACAAAACCGCAACTCGTCAGTGAAGAGCACTTTTTGCCAGTCCTGTCTGGTCCAGCGATGGTGAGTTTGGCGACGTTGTTGCTGGTGATGTCTGGTGAGGACCTGCCTTACAACAGGCCTACAAGCCCTCAGTCCAGCCTCTCTCAGCCTATTGCGAACAATCTGAGCACTGATGGAYGGATTGTGAATTCCTGGTGTAACTCGGGCAGTTGTCATCCTGTACCTGTCTTGCAGGTGTGATGTTCGGATGTACCGATCCTGTGCAGGTGTTGTTACACGTGGTCTGCCACTGCGATGACGATCAGCTGTCCTCCKTGTAGCGCCGTCTTAGGCGTCGCACAGTACGGACATTGCAATTTATTGCCCTGGCCACATCTGCAGTCCTCATGCCTCCTTGCAGCATGCCTAAGGCACATTCACACAGATGAGCAGGGACCCTGGGCATCTTTGTTTGGGTGTTTTTCAGAGTCAGTAGAAAGGCCTCTTTAGTGTCCTTAGTTTTCATAACTCTGACCTTAATTACCTACCGTCTGTAAGCTGTTAGTGTCTTAACAACCGTTCCACAGGTGCATGTTCATTAATTGTTTATGGTTCATTGAAAAAGCATGGGAAACGGTGTTTAAAACCTTTGCAATGAAGATCTGTGAAAGACAGGGTCCTGAACAAGGGACGTTTCTTTTTTGCTGAGATATATATATATATATATATAGTACTCTATAAATAAAAATGTGTGGAAGAGCAAGCTTTTTTTAAGCAGTATCTGACTGCAGTATCACGGGGGCTTTAAGCAGTGTTGTGTCATTAATGGTGAAGACTGTTATTTTATCAAATCAATTCTCTGTAATTATTATTACGTGATTAAACTATAATCATGTACATTTAATTAACTGGGAAGTCGGGGCACCACGGAAAATCTTCAGATTACAAAGTATAATTTTCCAAATATAACTCTATAGATATTTTAATATCTGATCAATTAGTCTATCAATGAATTATTCTTTACCCTTACGCGAGTCTCATTTCAAGCGTTGTAGAATTCTTGGTTATCCGCACGAACCCAGCCTAAACTATGAATCATCCATACACACTTAAAAATCACACAATGTGATTTTCTGGATTTTTGTTATTAGATTCCGTCTCTCACAGTTGAAGTGTACCTATGATAAAAATTACAGACCTCTACATGCTTTGTAAGTAGGAAACACTGCCGATTTTGCAGGTTATCAAATACTTGTTCTCCCTACTGTATGCCACAAACGGTCGCTCATTTGGAAAAGCAATGTATTGTATTTACGTGAGGCTCTGGTTTGCCTTGTCCTTTGTGGAATCTTCTGGGTTGTCGTGTGGTCTGAGGTTTTATCTCACTCTGGAGATTGGTCCACGTCGGTCAGTGTTTCTCATACTAGATTTGCTACCTTTCCAGCTGCAGTCTGTTAGGCTGTCACTAGGACTCATTCTTCTTGGTTGATCAATAGTTCAGAGTTCATACCATTTCACGTGTAGAGCAAGATCCCATGTTTCCTGGCCTGTAGGTTGACATTAGAATTAGCCCTTTAAAAACGTTCTCAAATTCTGGGATGGAGTAGAATGTGCGGGAGTATCCCTTTGTCTTAGTGTGAAACTCTCTCCATACTGCATGGCCAGGGAGAGTCTCTTTACGGAATTTATGACGTGGGGGTTAAGTTGTAAAACTGCCCCCCCCCCCCCCATCCCCCCCTAACAGGAAGAGGGGGGTTGTTCACATCTTCTGCTAGCCAATTCACTGAAAGGGCTAGCGTCATGACAGTTGTCCCCTTTCTAGCTTTGCACTAGAGCATGGTTGTCAAACTCTGGCCCGCGGCCCAAATTTGGCCCTCGGGGTAATTATAATTTGGCCCGCGAGACAATACCAAATTACTACTAGAGCTGGCCCGCCGGTATTATACAGCGCATTCACCGCTAATACTACGAATCCCATAATGCTCTTGCTGTTGTTTTTCGCGCGCAATCAGGACAGGACCCAGAAACGCCCTCTCTAGTCATAGCAACATCG
>NC_036848.1:39651505-39654731 GCF_002910315.2 Salvelinus sp. IW2-2015
GATGCTTGTTCCATATTCAATGTTAAAGCAAAACTTGTTTGGGTCCATATTAAAAGGTTAATTTGTTCAATGTTGGCCCGCGACTTTGTTCAGGTTTTACATTTTGGCCCACTGGGTATTTGAGTTTGACACCCCTGCACTAGAGCATCCCAGACTGGAAGGAGTACCTGATGAACCGGCTGGAACTCTGCCTGTGGATTTGTATATGAAAGTAACACTTGTGACAAACATACTGCCTTTTCTCTGTGATAAAACCAACCAAATTACCGCTGCCCCTTTTTTCTCTAATGACCTTTCCTTCTCTCTCACACACACACACACACACACACACACAGCTGGCAGAGTGTATGAAGGGTCTGTTCTGTACTGGAATGCATGTGGTGGACCGGACTCTGGTGAGCCTGGACGCGACTGGTGGTGGTGGACACTGTAACCGGGGGCCACCTCAAACTTGTCTATGATGACGGGGAGCAGGAGGCCCATGGGGAGCCCCTCTCTGACTTCTGGTGTCATATGTGGAGTCCCCTACTGCACCCAGTGGTCTGGTCCAGCAAATTGGGCCATGTCATCAGACCAACTGGTACGTGATTAAACCAAACGGTACACTGTTTTTTAAAATAAAGTTGAACATTGATGATTAACTTTTTCCCCCAAACATTGACCACCCAACATTCCGTAAGGTGTACTGTGACAGCCCCATGCTGTTTAAGAAGGTCAGTGTATAGACTGATCAGATGAATCAATATCTATCTATATAGATGGCACTTTGGCATGGCAACAAACTTATACCAGAGTCGGCGGCTTAAGAAGCACAAATAGAGCGCAGTGTCTCTGCATGCCACAACTGCTTGTTTCATGACTGTGAACCTTTAATAGCACCGCTATGCTTAACTATGACCCCCCACCCATAGCCCAGGACTGTGTACATGGAGGCTTCTTTGAGGTGGGGATGAAACTGGAGGCCATCAACCCTCTAAACCTGGGCAACATCCGTGTGGCCACTATACACAAGGTAACAGGAGATAACAGGAGTTCGCTATAATGGCTACTTCTAGCTAGCAGACTAGTGATTCAACCTGATGAAACAGGTCTCTTTCTGTCTCAGGTGCTGTTGGATGGCTACCTCATGGTGGGCATTGATGGCATAGGTGATGGGTCTGACTGATTCTGCTACCATACTATCTTCCATGCGATACTACCCAAGGGATACTGCTAAAAGCACAACATACAGCTCACACCACCCCCTGGTAATATCCTACTCTCTCTCTCCCCTACTTTCTCGATCTCTTCCTATTTCTTGTTGCTCTGGTTTATTTTTCTGGGCAAACGCCACCTGCTCGGTGAATCTATGATAAGAATGAAGTCAGTGGTTCCCTATGCTATGTCATATCGCTTACACAAGTGGGATATTCATCTTCTCCACCAGGCCATGACTGGAAAACCTTCAACTGGGCCATATACCTGGAGGAGAAGGGAACCATAGCTGCACCAGTATGGCTCTTCAACACATTTTTATCTACCAAGTATCATACAGGTGCCCAGCTTACAGTATATAGACTTATGAGATGCTATTCATACTCAAAGAGAGGTTTGGGAAACACTATTCTAATTCTGCATCTATGGTGTGTATGTGTGTGTCTTACAYGACAGCTCGAGTCACGGCTTCGCTCAGAACATTAAGTTGGAGGCAGTGGACCTGATGGAGCCTCGGCTGGTGTGCGTGGCCACCGTGAGGCGCTGTGTGAGCCGGCTGCTGCTGCACCTTGACCTTGATGGCTGGGAGCCAGACTTTGATCAGTGGGTGGACTTCCAGATATCAACCCTGTGGGCTGGTGTGAGGTCACAGGATACCAGCTCCAGCCACCCATTGGACCAGGTAAGAACTGAGGACTCGGAGGGATGTGTGGAGAGACACGCAAATGCACGCGCGCACACAGGCCCCACTATTTGCTGTTATATTGATGCAAGCTTTGCGTGTCGTTTGATTGGCATGTTTGTTCTCCTTTTCGTAGATCCTGTTGCAAGTCGCAAGAAACACAAGCCTATGGGGAAAAATAGTAAGTTCTCCCAAAACCATCCCGCACCACAGATACTATCTAAACCAGATAACCCGCTTTTAGATTCAACCATGCAACTCAATACTTATTCCTCTGTCATAACCCTCTCTCTTTTCCCGTTCCAGAGAAAGGGATGGTTAAAAAGAAACTGGCAAACCTTCTCTCCAAGAACCGCCCCCCCCCAAGCTAGCCGAGCCAACGGTCTGAACCAGAGGTTGGAACACCAGAACAGTTAGACCCCACAACTCTAATACAGCAGATTAAGGCTGAGCCTGAGGAGCAGGAGAGTGAGTAGARGKATACCCTTTCAGTTACAGTCCATACAAGATGAGGTTGATAACTTGGAAGAGTGGGGAGATACAGATTATTATTGAATGCCTGTCACTTATATTAATTGCTCACAGTGTTTGTGTCCTCTTTTTCTCACTCTCTCCAGTCATAGCAGTGAGGGTGGAGATGGCGACCCCTATTGCCCCCACCCTGCCAGAGGCCCAGGTCCCTCCACTGTGGTGGTCAAGCAGAGCCACAGGTAGAGGACTAGCAGAAAGCAGAGCCTCAGAAGATGGAACTTCAGAACCCAAGAAGGCAGAACCCCAAAAGGCAGATCAGAAGAAGCAACAGACAGAGGTGGAATATTGAGACTCACTGATATTAATATACCCTAAAGGCAAACCACAACCATTTGCCAAATTGACCATAGATGAGTGTCTATGGGCAACTTCATTCTACACTACTTCACAGCCTGAGATCACTACACTACTGATCACCTCAACCTGAAGATCAGATGGTTTTACCTAACCCATACTTGTATTTATGGATGCAGCATCTCTTAAATGTTAAACTGTCACACAGAGACACAGCTCAACAGAAAGGCAAGTACTGTGACACAAGTTAAGGACATTCGTTCGTTCATACACTGATTGTTCAAAAGCACTCACAAACTTCTACAGATGCACAATCGAGAGCATCCTGTCGGGCTGTATCACCGCCTGGTACGGCAACTGCTCCGCCCACAACCGTAAGGCTCTCCAGATGGTAGTGAGGTCTGCACAACGCATCACCGGGGGCAAACTACCTGCCCTCCAGGACACCTACACCACCCGATGTCACAGGAAGGCCATAAAGATCATCAAGGACAACAACCACCCGAGCCACTGCCTGTTCACCCC
>NC_036848.1:40002395-40007746 GCF_002910315.2 Salvelinus sp. IW2-2015
GAGCTATCTTAAGACGAAATTGTCAACTGTAAGTCACTTTGAATGTTTTGTTTTGTTACAGCCTGAATTCAAAATGGATTTTATTTGTATTTTTTTATCTACACACAATACCCCACAATGACAGTGAAAATGTGTTCAGAGAAATTTTTACAAATGTACTGAAAATGAAATACAGAAATATCAAATTTACAGCACGTTCGGAAAGTATTCAGACCCCTTGACTTTATCCACATTTTGTTATGTTACAGCCTTATTCTAAAATTGATTTTTTTTTAAATGATCCTCATCAATCTACACACAATACCCCATAATGACAAATCGAAAACAGGTTTTTAGATTTTTTTGCAAATGTATAAAAAAATATATAAAACATTTATTTACGTAAGTATTCAGACCCTTTGCTATGAGACTCGAAATTGAGCTCAGGTGCATCCTGTTTCCATTTATCATCCTTGAGATGTTTCTACAACTTAATTGGAGTCCACCTGTGGTAAATTCAATTGATTGGACATGATTTGGAAAGGCACACACCTGTCTATAGAAGGTCCCACAGTTGACAGTGCATGTCAGAGCAAAAACCAAGCCATGAGGTCGAAGGATTTGCCCGTAGAGCTCCGAGACAGGATTGTGTTGAGGCACAGATCTGGCGAAGGGTATCAAAACCTTTCTGCAGCATTGAAGGCCCCCAAGAACACAGTGGCCTCCATCATTCTTAAATGGAAAAAGGTTGGAACCACCAAGATCCTTCCTAGAGCTGGCCGCCCCACCAAACTGAGCAATCGGGGGAGAAGGGTCTTGGTCAGGGAGGTGACCAAGAACCCAATGGTCACTCTGACAGAGCTTCAGAGTTCCTCTGTGGAGATGGGAGAAACTTCCAGAAGGACAACCATCTCTGCAGCACTCCACCAATCAGGCCTTTATGGTAGTGTGGCCAGACAGAAGCCACTTCTCAGTAAAAGACTAATGACAGCCTGCTTGGAGTTTGCCAAAAGGCACCTAAAGTCTCTCAGACCATGAGAAACAAGATTCTCTGTTCTGATGAAATCAAGATCAACTCTTTGGCCTGAATGCCAAGCGTCACGTCTGGAGGAAACCTGGCATCATCCCTACGGTGAAGCATGGTGGTGGCATCATCATGCTGTGGGGATGTTTTTCAGTGGCAGGGACTGGGAGAATAGTCAGGATCGAGGGAAAGATGAATGGATTAAAGTTCACCTTTCAACAGGACAACGACCCTCAGCACACAACCAAGACAACGCAGAAGTGGCTTCGGGATAAGTCTCTGAATGTTCTTGAGTGGCCCAGCCAGAGCCCAGACTTGAACCTGATCAAACATCTATGGAGAGACATGAAAATGTCTGTGCAGCAACGATCCCTATTCGACCTGACAGAGCTTGAGAGGATCTACAGAGAAGAACGGGAGGAATCCCCAAACACTCTGAATATTTTCCAAATGCATAAGTATTCACAACCCTGAGTCAATACATGTTAGAATCACCTTTGGCAGTGATTACAGCTGAGTCTTTCTGGGTAAGTCTCTACACAGGACTTTGTTTGCATGGGCGGGAGTTTTGGCTTGCCAGGTGACATCCCCAGGCAGTAAATTGGTTCATAGACCAATAACCTAGTCAAAAACCAGGCCTGATGAAGTCCATAGTACAAAATTTGCTTAACAAGGGTGGAACCCGGCATAAATCAGTGACTCCTCGCAGCACTTCAAACCAATCAAATGCCTTGTTTGGGCGGAGGCGCTCACTAGGACAGCTAGTTTCCATCCTCCTATGGGTACATGGACTTCAATATAAAACCTAGGACGCTCGTGGTTCTCACCCCCTTCCATAGACTTACACAATAATTATAACTTCCGGAGGACGTCCTCCAACCTATCAGAGCTCTTGCAACATGAACTGACATGTTGTCCAACCAATCAAAGGACCAGAAAATGAATCTAGTACTGAAAGCATAAGCTACAGTTAGCTAGCACTGCAGTGTATACAATGTGGTGAGTAGTTGACTCAAGGGAGAGAATGAAAATAACAGGAGAAGCAAGCAAGAGAGAGAGAGAGCTAGCCATATTTCATATTTTATTCACTTTCAATTACTTAGCTAGCGAATGCAGCTAGCTAGTTTAGCCTACTGAAAACACCTGGTTCAAACAGAGAGGGATGTTACCTAGCTGGCTATGGCTATCCAACACTGGAATTTTTCCAAGTCAAGGTAAGCTTTTAATTTCATAAATTGATTGCCACAGGGGCCCGCCGGTGTAACTGCTAAACTGATTGCTGACTGTACACTGTACTGCATGATTGTAGCAGGTTTACTAATGCGTTAGTTCTAGTAGCTACAATGCCCTCCACTAATATTGGCACCCTTGGTAAATGATTGAAGCAAAACGGGCTGCTGTTTACACCTTTTGGTATTTCATTCAAAATATTCACAAAATTTTAATTTAAGTAAATTATTGAAAATAATAATAATTCCGAAAATGTGTGCCACAATTATTGGACCCCTAGAAATGATTATGAGTAAAATCTAACTGAAGTAAATTCCCATTCATATTTTACGTTTTAAGTTCACTGAGTGATTAGGAACACTTAATGGTAAGCCATGACTTCCTGTTTCACTGGGTATAAATATGAGATGGCACACAGGGCCCCAAGTTCCATAGTATCCATGACTATGGGAAAACCAGAGAATACAGTATGATATGCAACAAAGTTTGTTGAGCTGCACAATCAGGAAATGGCTATAAGAAAATAGCTCAACGGTTGAAAATCCCATTTCCGCTTCAAGGGCAATAATTAGGAAGTTTAAAGCAACTGGAGATGTTAACAATCGGCCTGAAAGAGGACGTGTGTCTATATTGACCCCACGCACAGTGAGGAGGATGGTAGAGTGGCAAAAAAATCTCAGACGTTAGTTGGGTCTTGGGGTCAGAGTCTCAAACTACGATCAGACGCACCTACATACCCACAAGTTGTTTCAGAGGGTGCCATAAAAAACCTTTGCTGTCATCAAACAACAGTAACTGAAGCGCCTACAGTTTGCAAACGTCCTGGACTTTCAATTGGACTGGGTTCTATGGTCAGATGAGACCAAAATAGTGCTTTTTGTAAACAAACACCAGAGGTGGGTTTGGCGTAGACAGAAAGACAGCCACGCAGAAAAGTACCTCATCCCCACTGTGAAGTATGGTGGTGGATCTTTGATGTTGTGGGGCTGTTTTTCTTCCAAATGCCCTGGACAACTTGTTAGGATACATCACGTATCAGCAGATATTAAATCAAAACCTGACTGCCTCTGCTAGGAAGCATAAACTGGGCCGTGGTTGGATCTTCCAGCAGGACAACGATCCAAAGCACATCTCAAAATCAACACAAACATGGTTCAATGACCACAGAAACAAGGTTTTGCCATGGCCATCCCAGTCCCTTGACCTAAACCACATGGAAAACCTGTGGGATGAGCTGAAGAGTAGAGTCCACAAGCTTGGACCTCAGAATCTGAAGGATCTGGAGAGATTCTGTATGGAGGAATGGTCTCAAATCCCTTGCCATGTGTTCTCCAACCTCATTATGCATTATAAGAGAAGACTCAGAGTTGTTATCTTGGCATAGGGAGGTTGCAAAAACTATTGAATGAAGGGGTGCCAATAATTGTGGCATACATATATTAGAGAAAAATATTTGTTTGATGATAAGAATGTATTTTTTCTTTAAATTATTTTACTTTAATTAAAGGTTAGATTTTTGTGAATATTTTGAATGAAAGACCAAGTGAATAAACAATAAAGAAAACATTTTCACAGCTCGTTTTGCTCATATTTACCAAGGGTGCCAATATTAGTGGAGGGCACTGTATGTTGAATTGACGTTAGCTAATATGGTGACAACGATGTAAGCTGTGTGTAGTGGTTAAAAGTTATGATATGAAGGTTTGGCTTGGAAAGTTTTTTAGCCTGGTCACAGACAGCTGATGTGTTGTGCACTGAAGTCCCAAGTGAAGGGAAAAGGTAAGAGGAGGAGAGCAACARGGAATTATACAACGATCAAAGGGATCATGCTGTTTGTATGTGGCTGCTATGAAAGTGAACTGTGATTTCGTGTGATCAGGGGTGTATTCCTTCTGCAAATTCTGTTGAAAAACGTTTCTTAACACTTCTTATGGGCAGATGTTGAATTGACGTTGGCCAACATCCGGTGAAATTGCAGAGCGCAAAATTCAAAATACAAAAATACTCATAATAAACATTCATAAAATATACAAGTGTTATACATYGGCTTAAAGATGAACTTCTTGTTAATCCAGCCGCTGTCTCAGATTTCAAAAAGGCTTTACGGCGAAAGCATACCATGCAATTATCTGAGGACAGCGCCCCGCTTACAAAAGCATACAAACATTTTCCAGCCATGTAGAGGAGTCACAAAAGTCAGAAATAGCGATAAAATGAATCACTTACCTTTGATGATGTTAATATGGTTGCACTAACAAGACTCCCTGTTACATAATAAATGTTCGTTTTGTTCGATAAAGTCCCTCTTTATGTCCCAAAAATGTTTTGTTGGCGTGTTTTGTTCAGTAATCCACTGGCTCCAGGGCGGTCAAAACATGCAGACGAATACATCCTAATAGTACCGTTAAAGTTCGTTAATAATTAATCCTCAGGTCTAAATAATCAATTAATATTTTCAACGAACAAGTAGCGTTTCATAGAAAGGAAAAAGTATGAACGGCACGCTCACGGTGGTCACGGGCGCCCAATTACTCGGCTCTGCATCTTCCGCTGTCCAGCGTGACCAAGAAGAGGTAATTTTAATCGTCGGTTTTTCAAAATACAAGGCTGAAGAGCATGATCTAAGTGAGTGTGACAGTTCTAGTGGAAGACGCATAGGAACTGGCAGATCTGGGCCGCTAACCCATACATAGGTCTAATCTAGGCATGTCAATGAAAGACAACTCACATCAAAAAAAGCACAACTTCCTGGTAGATTCTTTCGTTTTTCGGCTGCCAGATAAGTGTTCTGTTATAAACTCACAGAATTATTTGTGGACAGTTTTAGAACTTCAGAAATGTTTTCTATCCACTACTACCATGCGATATGCCATATCCTAGCTACTGAGGCTGAGTAACCGGCAGTTTACTTTTTGCACGTTTTGTCATCCAAAACTTCAAAATACTGCCCTACCAGGAGAGGTTAAATGGAAGCAAATGGAACGAAATCAGGGATAAACAATACCTGCGATTTGTCAATATAAACTCTCGTTTGCACTGTTGACTGAGCTTACACCCGCTAAGGATCTGCTAGATGCAGGCAAAGAGTGTGCAAGGGGTACTTGTGATGTGTCAATTG
>NC_036848.1:40010048-40014749 GCF_002910315.2 Salvelinus sp. IW2-2015
GAGATAATTGAGAAACATTGATGTTTGTTAATCATATTTACATGATTACCAAACTGAGGGGTATACGGTAAGTACTGCAGTACTGTGCTATAGTGTAGATCAAATACAGAAAACCATAGCAAGCGCAGAATTCCTATGACAACATGTCAAATAATATTCCCGTTTCTCTTACTTCACCCAAGAAAAGTGAGTAATGCATTAAAATCTAGAGAGTTTCCACAAGATAAATATTCTAGGTCAAAAACAGAAACCACACATACATGCTATGAATTATACATGATTTAGGCCTGTAAAACGTTTTTATGAGGACTGCAGATCCTGGCACACAATCAGTCATTTACCCGAGATGTGCGTGTGTGTGTGTGTGTGTGTGTGGGGGGGGTGGGTAGGTGGATGCTGGAAGAGCCACAGTTACAGATTAAAATCAATACACATATACACCTGCTAAGTGACTGAGGTCAGGATAGATGCAATTCTATATGATACTAAAATAATTGCGTCATGCAGACACACACACGAGCACACATGAGCACACTGACACACACACACACACAGTCTTGTACAGCTAACCTTGTGACGACACACAATTCAGTCCCATTCAAAATCCTATTTTCCCTAACCCTAAACCTAGCCTTAATCCTAACCATAATCTTAACCAAAAAGCTTAACCTTAACCCTAACCCTAACCCTAAACTTAACCCTAACCTTAACCCTAAACCCCCTAGAAATAGCACTTGACCTTGTGGGGACCAACAAAATGTGCCCAGTTGGTAAAYTTGTTGTTTGTTCACTATTCATGTGGGGACCCCACAAGAATAGTTAAAGACGTCCACAGACACACACACTGCCCAGCAGGCCAACCAGGCCAAGTCTTTTCATCATGATCGTACTGTATGACTATAAAACTGCAGCCTAGTCCTTGAAGGAATCAGTTATCAATGATGCATCATTCAACTGGCTGCTATCTTTTCAAATGAAATTCTACTAGACTGACGCAACCTGTCAAATGTGTTTACACTTGACATAATAGGGATTTCCTATTGGGCTCGGGCAGTTCTTTACATACTGAGAATCATTGACTAATTATAAACTCTTACAGAAAAACCACATGATTTCACATATGGAAAATCATATGATTTCATGTGAAATTTKATGTGAAATCATGTGAAAACATGTTTTTGGAACACTTCTCATGTGATCACATGTTTTCACATGTTGTGTTACATGTTGTCACATGTTATCACATTAACTTCACATGAGATCACATGAAAATGTGTTTTTTTTTTACGTAAAGAAAGTCGAAGCCGTCACCAAAACAACACCCATTGTGTCAGAATCCAGCACCAGGTGACCGACTGGGAGAATTCTCTCCTGAGCCGTTAGGCACTCTGCAAAGCATGGCTCCCAGATCAGTATTCCGAAGAGAGGTGCTCCTGCGGGTGTGTGACACGTCTTACTCCCCTTCGGGCTACAAACCATATCGGGGAAAAAGATCCTTTCAACTCCTGTGTTCTTTTATTTTCCAGGAATCCTAGGGGCAAACTCAATATAATTTCTAGAGAGAATGACAGTGACATCCAAGGTATTTTTCTCCCTTTGGAGCTCTTTCTCCCCATGCCCTGTTTGAATTTCAACTGTACAGAGTACAGTCACTCTCTGTTCTATGATTTCAAGATGTCTAGATGTTTGATTATACGTTGGGTGACCGTGGGAGTGGTATACTTACTGCCTGCTTGAGTTTAGCCTGTGCATGTTCAGACAATGCGCATGTTTCACTTTGAGGAAAGGACAGAAATCCTAAAAGTAGGGTTGGAGTATTCTGCAGTGTGCCATACTGACAGATAGATAGACAGATTCAGACGTTATTGATCCCCAAGGGGAAATTCGCTGTCAAGTCGCAGAGAGAAACATACTACTGACAAGACAGAAACAAATTCAGAGTCAAAACGTGTCAATATGTCACAGTGCTAGATAAAGTAATTAATCAACCTGTAATAATATCATATTGTACCAGTGGAGGCTCCTTAGAGGAGGAAGGGGAGGACTATCCTCCTTAGTGGATTTTTTTTTTTTTAATTGCAAAACATTAAAACAATTATCCTTTTTAGATAAAACTATACTAAATATATTCACATCACCAAATAATTGATTAAAACACACTGTTCTGCAATGAAGGTCTACAGTAGCCTCAACAGCACTCTGTAGGGTAGCACCATGGTGCACCATCAAAGGATCAGAGAATGAATCTAGTACTGAAAACATAAGCTACAGCTAGCTAGCACTGCAGCGCATAAAATGTGATGAGTAGTTGACTCAAAGAGAAAGAAAGACAATAGTTGAATAGTTTTGAACAAATTCATTTCTTCTCAAATAAAGGACAAGCAAGAGAGAGATATAGACAGTCGTTTTTTTAAACTTTCAYTTTCACTTACTTAGCTAGCAAATGCAGAGAGCTAGTTTAGCCCACTCAAACACCCTGCTCAAACAGAGAGATGCTATGTTAGCTAGCTGTCTATGACTATCCAACACAACACTGGAAGTCTTCCAAGTCAAGGTAAGCTTTTGGTTTGTCAAAAATATTGCCACCGGGCCCGCCGGTGTAAGTTCTAAACTGCTAACTGACAGTACACTGTAATGTTACTGCATGATTGTAGTGGGTTTACTAACTCGTTAGTTCTATTAGCTATGCTGACTGACGTTAATTTAGCTAATATGGTGACAACAATGTAGGCTGTCTGTAGCGGTTATGATATGGTTTGGCATGGAAAGTTTTTTTTGCCTGGTCACATACAGCTGATGTGTTGTGCAAGTCCACAAGCAAAGGGAAAAGGTGAGAGGAGGAGAGCGCATAGATGCGAGAAGGAATACAACGTGGCTGCTATGAAAGTGAACTGTGTTTACCCGTGATCAGGGGTGTATTCATTCCGTCGATTCTGTTTAAAAAAAAAATCTTAAACGGACGCAAACGGAACGAAATGAGGATAAACTTACCTGAATTTGTCCCATAGAAAAAAATCTTGTTCGCAACTGTTCGACTAATGATTACACCCTAGATCAGCTAGATGCAGGAAAGAGTGTGCAAGAGGAATTGAATGTGTCACTGTCTGTCAAGTCAAATGTTCTCTCGACCTGTGTGCGTGCACCTACATTGTAAACATTTATTCATAGGCTAGGTTGTAGCAACCTCATGATGGGTATAGGGAACATTGGAGTATCATGTAGTAGCATTTGCACGAAATACAGTGGGTGACAAAAAGGCAGAGAAACTGCCAGCATTTCCAGAACAGTCACCATATTCACAAACACACACTCAGAAATCTATGAGAAGAGTGAAGGGGATGGTATACTGTACATGATAATAGATCGAGCTATGTAGAGATGACGATGGGTGGAGATTATATCATTTGATCTCATCTATTCAAACAGATTTAATCCCTGGATTTCTTTTGAAGGCAAGGTCGTATGAATGTCTTTGATGTTATACATTCAATCAGGAAGGGTAACATTAAAAACTTTGACCAATCTCTTTGATACTGCGTCTCTGTGAGTGATCGTCTCAGATTCAAGGAGGCAGGTATCAGAGGTATCAAAGTTTCTGAAGGACATTAAAACATAAGTTAGTTGAAATCAAATAAAGAAATTAAATACAGTAAAACATTGTTAGTTTGGCKAAAAAAAACTAATCCAACATATTTGTGGGTTYCATCTTTTGTCCAATGTCAAACAAAACACTTTTTTCACTCTGACAAAATCTGGCTTTAAATGAGATACTGTTACGACCTGACAGTATGAATAAATAATAAATATTATTACTTTAAAGGCCACTATAAAAATGTAAAATACAGTATATGTCTCTGTATGTCTCTGTTAATTGTAAAACATGTTTACTAGCTACTTTGGATGAGTTCTGTACAGCTGCTATCTCGATTTTTGAACACTKCCAGACAGTCCTAACAAACTTCCGGACTTGTTACCATGCTGCTGTGCTATTTGTTGCTACTTGACTATCTATCTGCCAAACATTTCGTTTTTTTCCTCGCTCAACTTTTTTCATTGAAAGTTTTCACCCCGGACGCTATATATGTTTCTACAGGACCTCCACCCGCTGAAAAAGCTAAGTAGTAACATTAACACTATGCCATCCAATTGCAGTCACTGTACTCATAATATACAGGAGAACTATCGCCTTATGGTGAAGCTCAACCAGTGTCGCTCATTCAGTCGACAGGAACTTTCAACCTGTAATAATATCATATTGTACCATTAAACAACGAGTCGGAGTCAGAGGTCGAGCCTTCTCAGGTCTCTCCTCCACCCGTTACGGGGTCTGAGCCGCCGAAGCGGCCCACCATTAGCTCTGACAAATTGAAAACCCTAGTCATTGGCGATTCCATTACCCGCAATAAAAATTWAATAATCATCCAGRGACCATACACTGTTTACCAGGGAGCAGAGCTACTGACATAGAGGCTCATCTGAAGGTAGWGCTGGCTAAGTCTYAAACTGGCGAGTGTAGAGAGTATAGGGATATTGTTATCCACGTCGGCACCAARGATGTT
Organism: Salvelinus sp. IW2-2015; assembly: GCF_002910315.2. Classification (NCBI taxonomy): domain Eukaryota; kingdom Metazoa; phylum Chordata; class Actinopteri; order Salmoniformes; family Salmonidae; genus Salvelinus; species Salvelinus sp. IW2-2015. The sequence continues at coordinate 40,014,608 of NC_036848.1, forward strand.
AGGATGAAATAGTCAGAGGTCACCAAGAGTAACATAGKTTCAGCGTGTAAATTAGCTAGAAAGATGTGTCGGCATCAAGTAATTGTCTCTGGCCCCCTCCCAGTAAGTGGGAGTGATGAGTTCAACAGCAGAGTCTCACAAC
>NC_036848.1:40016788-40046050 GCF_002910315.2 Salvelinus sp. IW2-2015
CTCAGCTATCCCTATTGAGAACGTGTTTGTGCCTCAATCTAGGTTGAGTAAAACTAAACATGGCGGTGTTCACTTTAGCAATCTCACTGGAATAAAGACCTCCTCCATTCCTGTCATTATTGAAAGAGATTGTGATGTCTCACATCTCAAAATAGGACTACTTAATGTTAGATCCCTCACTTCCAAGGCAGTCATACTCAATGAACTAATCACTGATCATATTCTTGATGTGATTGGCCTGACTGAAACATGGCTCAAGCCTGATGAATTTACTATGCTAAATGAGGCCTCTCCTCCTGGTTACACTGGTGACCATATTCCCCTCGCATCCCGCAAAGGTCTTGCTAWCATTTATGACAGCAAATTTCGATTTAGAAAAAAAAATGRCATGAAATCTATGAAGCCTACTCAATCACTTTTTATAGCTATTGTTTACAGGCCTCCTGGGCCGTATACCGCATTCCTCAGAGTTCTCTGAATTCCTATCGAACATTGTAGTCATGGCAGATAATATTCTAATATTTGGTGACTTTAATATTCACATGGAAAAGTCCACAGACCCACTCCAAAAGGCTTTCGGAGCCATCATTGACTCAGTGGGTTTTGTCTAACATGTCTCCGGACCTACTCTTTCCCACAGTCATACCCTGGATCAATTTTTTTTTAGGACCCTGTCTTTCAAAGATAATTTGTAAAAATTCCAAATAACTTCACAGATCTTCATTGTAAAGGGTTTAAACACTGTTTCCCAATTAATGAACATGCACCTGTGGAACGGTCGTTAAGACAGTTTACAGACGGTAGGCAATAAAGGTCACAGTTATTAAAACTTAGGACACTAAAGAGGCCTTTCTAGTGACTCTGAAAAACACAAAAAGAAAGATGCCTAGGGTCCCTGCTCATCTGCGTGAACGTGCCTTAGGCATGCTGCATTTTACCCTTTGAGCATGTTTGGGATGCTCTYGATTAACGTGTACGACCGCGTGTTCCAGTTCCCGCCAATATCCAGCCACTTCGCACAGCCATTGAAGAGTGGGACAACATTCCACAAGCCGCAATCAACAGCCTGATCAACTCTATGCAAAGAAGATATCACGCTGAATGAGGCAAATGGTGGTCACGCCTAGGGCTGTTGCGGTGACCGTATTACCGGCGGTCACCAGTCATGAAGGCAGTCAAATTCCACATGACCGTTTAGTCCCGGTAATTAGGATTCTCCAAGCTCTGATGCTGCTGCAGGTCATTAGTAGCCTACCAAACTTGCTAAATGCCTGGTACTCAGCACTCTATTGTCCCTCTAGTCACTCTGACATCAATGCAAATGTCTTTAAAAATCTAATCAAACACTTCATGAGAGCCCATGAGCTCATGTTGAGCAACATTTCTATAGGCTATGCAATTGCGGGAGAAAACCGAGTGATGGCCGGTAATAAAAATAGGATCCCATCAGCTTTCTATAGGCTGGGCCTACTATATTTATTTCTCAACTTTCCTAATATTAAGCACATTGCTTATATTTACTAAAGGAGAATACCCTACCTGGCTGGAATGAAAATAAACCACGGGGAAAAGAGCCCTCCATTCGCTATTGTATGTGCATAGATGACATMAATTTTTTCCTCTGCCCCTGTTTTGATACAGGTGCATGATAATGGTAGATTCTAAATCAAAACAAATGTCACATATATTATTGAGTATATGTAAACACAAGATTAAATCAAGAATAGTGTGATGGGTGACAATTAGCCAATCACTTGTGAATGATGCCCAGAATAAGAAACAATGTCTTTTTTTTTGTCAACTTGGTCAAATCATAGTCATATCATAGTCACACACCTCATGTAGCCTAGCCCATAGGCCTATATTTTCAGGACCCTGTCTGTGAAGTAATTAAAAATCCAAATTACTTCACAGATCTTCATTGTAAAGGGTTTAAACACTGTTTCCCATGCTTGTTCAATGAACCATAAACAATTAATGAACATGCACCTGTGGAACGGTCGTTAAGYCACTAACAGCTTACAGACGGTAGACAATTAAGGTCACAGTTATGAAAACTTAGGACACTAAAGAGGCCTTTCTACTGACTCTGAAAAACACCAAAAGAAAAATGCCCAGGGTCCCTGCTCATCTGTGTGAACGTGCCTTAGGCATGCTACAAGGAGGCATGAGGACAGCAGATGTGGCCAGGGCAATAAAATAAGTCCTTACTGTGAGACGCCTAAGACAGCGCTACAGGGAGACAGGACGGACAACTGATCGTCCTCGCAATGYCAGACCACGTGTAACAACACCTGCACAGGATCGGTACATCCAGAACATCCCACCTGCGGGACAGGTACAGGATGGGAAKAACAACTGCCCGAGTTACACCAGGAACGCASAATCCCTCCATCAGTGCTCAGACTGTTCGCAATAGGCTGAGAGACGCTGGACTGAGGCCTTGTAGGCCTGTTGTAAGGCAGGCACAAACRCACCGTCGCTGGACCAGACAGGACTGGCAAAAAGTGCTCTTCAKTGACGAGTCGTGGTTTTGTCTRACCAGGGGTGGTGGTCGGATTCGTGTTTATCATCGAAGGAATGAGCGTTACACCGAGGCCTGTACTCTGGAGCGGGATCGATTTGAAGGTGGAGGGTCCGTCGTGGTCTGGGGTGGTGTGTCACAGGCAGCATTGGACTGAGCTTGTTGTTCATTGCAGGCAATCTCAACGCTGTGCGGTACAGGGAAGACACCTCCTCCCTCATGTGGTACCCTTCTTGCAGGCTCATCCTGACATGACCCTCTGCATGACAATGCCACCAGCCATACTGCTCGTTCTGTGCGTGATTCTGCAAGACAGGAATGTCAGTGTTCTACCATGGCCAGCGAAGAGCCCGGATCTCAATCCCATTGAGCACATCTGGGACCTGTTGGATCGGAGGGTGAGGGCTAGGGCAATTCCCCTCAGAAATGTCCGCGTGTGAATTGCAGGTGCCTTGGTGGAAGAGTGGGGTAACATCCACAGCAAGAACTGGCAAATCTGGTGCAGTCCATGAGGAGGAGATGCACTGCAGTACTTAATGCAGCTGGTGGCACAACTAGATACTGACTGTCACTTTTGATTTTGACCCCCCCCTTTGTTCAGGAACACTATTCCATTCTGTTAGTCACATGTCTGTGGAACTTGTTCAGTTTATGTCTCAGTTGTTGAATCTTGTTATGTTCAACAAATATTCCACACTGTTAGTTTGCTTAAACTTCTTGACGCACGGATCCCTTTAGCGGGATCATTTTCGTAAACAACCGCTGAATTGCAGAGCGCCAAATAAAATACAAATTGCAAAAAATATTTATATTCATGAAATCACAAGTGCAATATAGCAAAGCACAGCTTAGCTTGTTGTTAATCCACCTGTCGTGTCAGATTTTATGCTTTACAGCGAAAGCAATCCAAGCGTTTGTGTGAGTTTATCGATCACTAGACAAAACATTAAGAACACCTAGCAGCAATGTAGATTGGTCACAAAAGTCAGAAAAGCAATAAAATTAATCGCTTACCTCTGATGATCTTCGGATGTTTGCACTCACGAGACTCCCAGTTACACAATAAATGTTCCTTTTGTTCGATAAAGATTATTTTTATAGCAAAAAAACTCCATTTGTTTGGCGCGTTATGTTCAGTATTCCACAGCCTTAGGCAGGTCATCAAGGCTTGACGAAAATTCCAATAGTATCCGTAAAGTTRGTAGAAACATGTCAAACGTTTTTAWTAATCAWTCCTCAGGTTGTTTTTAACATAAACAATCGATAATATTTCAACCYGACTGTAAACTATTCAATACTGGAGAGAAAGAAAATGTCTAGCTACCAGTGTTGCGCGCATGAACTAATGGAAGGACATCGGCCATCCACTGACGCGATTTGATAAATCTCGCTKATTTTTCAGAATAAAAGCTTGAAACTATGTCTAAAGACTGCTCACACCCTGAGGAAGCCACAGGAAAGGGAATCTGGTTGATGTCCCTTTAAATGGACGAAAGGCAGGCAATGGAACAGTGTTTTTTCAAAATAAGAGTCACTTCCGGGTTGGATTTCCTCAGGTTTTCGCCTGCAAAATCAGTTCTGTTATACTGACAGACAATATTTTGACAGTTTTGGGAACTTTAGAGTGTTTTCTATCCCACTCTGTCAATTATATGCATATTCTAGCATCTGGACCTGAGAAATAGGCAGCTTACAATGGGAATGTTATTTTTCCAAACATAYAAATTCTGCCCCCTAGCTTCAAGAGGTTAAAATAAACACAGTTGACAGTGAGAGGACGTTTTCTCCCGTGGATCTAAATGTTTTTCCACATAATCCTGGACTATCGGACCATCATTTTATTACATTTGCAATCGCAAACAAATAATCTGCTCAGACCCCAACAAAGGATCATCAAAAGCCATGCTATAAATTCTCGGACAGCCCAAAGATTCCTAGATGCATTTCTAGACTCCCTCCAAGGATGTCAGAGAATAAAAATCGGTAAACCACCTAACTGAGGATATAAATGTAAACTTGCGTGATACCCTAGATGKAGTCGCACCCCTAAAAACAAAAAACATTTGTCACAAGAAATTTGCTCCCTGGTATACAGAAAATACCCGAGGCTTGTCATGGTAATGGCGCTCCACCAAACTGGAAATCTTCCGACTAGCTTGGAAAGACAGTACCATGCAATATCGAAGAGCCCTCACTGCTGTTCAATCATCCTATTTTTCCAACCTAACTGAGGAGAATAAGAGCAATCCCAAATGTAGTTTTGACACTGTCGCAAAGCTAACTAAAAAGCAACATTCAACAAAAGAGGATTGCTTTCACTTCAGCAGTGATGAATTCATGAACCTCTTAAATGAAAAGATCATGATCATTAGAAAACAAATTACGGATTCCTCTTTGAACCTGCGTATTTCTCCAAAGCTCAGTTGTCCTGAGTCTGCACAGAACTGCCAGGTCCTAGGATCAATGGAGACACTCAAGTTTTTTAATCCTGTATCTCTTGACACATTCATGAAAATAGTCATGGCCTCTAAACCCTCAAGCTGCATACTGGACCCTATTCCAACTAAACTACTAAAAGAGCTAATTCCTGTGCTTGGCTCTCCTATGTTGAACGTAATAAATGTCTCCCTATCCACCGGATGTGTACCAAACTCACTAAAAGTGGCAGTAATAAAGCATCTCTTGAAAAAGCCTAACCTTGACCCGGAAAATGTAAAAAAAACTATCGGCCTATATCGAATCTCCCATTCCTCTCAAAAATGTTTAGAAAAAGCTGTTGAGCAGCAACTCACTGCTCTCCTGAAGACAAATAATGTATATAAAAAGCTTCTGTCTGGTTTTAGACCCCTCATAGCACTGAGACTGCACTCGTGAAGGTGGTAAATTACTTTTTAATCGCGTCAGACCAAGGCTCTGCATATGTCCTTCTTAGACCTTAGTGCTGCTGTCACGAATCCCGCCGAAGATGGTGCCTCTTCCCGTTCGGGCGGCGCTCGGCGGTCGTCGTCTCCGGCCTACTAGCTGCCACCGATCCCCTTTTCTGTTTCATTTAGTTTTGTCTGATTTGTTGCACCTGTTTTGTGTTTAGGTTTATTGTGGGCTATTTAAACCCAGTTGGCCCGCCGACTTTTGTGCGGGCTTGTTTTTCTGTTTGTGGTGTTTCGTTATTTCTTGTGGTGTCTGTTCCGATTACATTTAGTCCTGTTTGTTTTGGACTGGGACTTGACGCGCCTTTGTGTGTGTGGCGTAACCGTCTCGCTGTTATTTTTGGAATATTAAATCCACGTCCTTCTGAACTATCCTGCTCTCTGCGKCTGACTCCTTCAATCACCACTTTTGGAACTGTGACAGCTGCTTTTGACATCATCGATCACCACATTATTTTTGAGAGATTAGAACGCCAAATTGGTCTACATAGACAAGTTCTTGCCTGGTTTAGATCTTATCTCTCGGAAAGATATCAGTCCGTCTCTGTGGATGGTTTCCTCTGACAAATCAATTGTACGTTTTGGCGTTCCTCAAGGTTCTGTTTTAGGACCACTATTGTTTTCACTATATATTCTACCTCTTGGTGATGTAATTTGGGAAACACAATGCCAACTTTAAGCGCTATGCTCACGACACACAGCTGTACATTCCGATAAAACATGGTGAAGCCCCAAAATTGCCTACCCCGGAAGCCTGTGTTTCAAACATAAGGAAGTGGATGGTGGCAAATGTTTTACTTTTAAACAGACAAAACAGAGATACTAGTTCTAGGTCCCAAGAAACAAAGAAATCTTCTGTTGGATCTGACAATTAATCTTGATGGTTGTACAGTCATCTCAACTAAAACTGTGAATGACCTCGGCGTTACTCTGGACCCTGATCTCTCTTTTGACGAACATATCAAGAATATATCAAGAATATATCAAGGATCTTCGTAACATTGCAAAAATCGGAAACTTTTTGTCCAAAAATGATACAGAAAAGCTAATCCATGATTTTGTCACATCTAGATTAGACTACTGTAATGTTCTACTCTCCGTTTACCCGGATAAAGCACTAAATAAACGTCAGTTAGTGCTAAACACGGCTGCTAGAATCTTGACAAGAACCCAAAAATGTGATGATATTACTCCAGTGCTAGCCTCTCTACACTGGCTTGCTTTTAAGGCTAGGGCTGATTTCAAGGTTTTACTGCTAACCTACAAAGCGTTACATGGGTTTGCTCCTACCTATCTCTCAGATTTGGTCCTCCCGTACATACCTACACGTAATCTATGGTCACAAGACGCAGGCCTACTTATTGACTCTAGAATTTCTAAGGAAACAGCTGGAGGCAGGACTTTCTCATATATGGAATGGTCTGCCTATCCATGTGAGAGACGCAGACTCGGTCTCGACCTTTAAGGCATTACTGAAGACTCATCTCTTCAGTAGGTCCTATGATTGAATGTAGTCTGGCCCAGGGGTGCGAAGGTGAACGGCAGGGCCTTGCTGTCTCTGCCTGGCCGGCTCTCCTCTCTCCACTGGGATTCTCTGCCTCTGACTCTATTACGTGGGCTGAGTCACTGGCTTACTAGTGCTCTTCCAAGCTGTCCCTAGGATCTTCCTGTCCAGTTTTGTGCCCCCTCTGGCTTGTGCAGTGYAAGAGATCTTCCAGGAGCTATAGCCAGCCTTGTCTCAGTGTAGTACATTGGTGGTCTGTTGATATCCCTCTAGTGGTGTGAGGGCTGTGCTTTGGCAAAGTGGGTGGGGTTATATCCTTCCTGGTTGGCCCTTTCCGGGGGTATCGTCGGACGGGGCCACAGTGTCCCCCGACCCACCCCTGTCTCAGCCTCCAGTATCTATGCTGCAGTAGTCTATGTGATGGGGCGGATAGGGTCAGTCTGTTATATCTGGTGTAATTCTCCTGTCTTATCTGGTGTCCTGTGTGAATTTAAGTATGCTCCCTTTAATTCTCTCTCTCTCCCGTCACTCCCGGAGGACCTGAGCCCTAGGATCATGCCTCAAGACTACCTGGCCTGATGACCCCTGGCTGCCCCCATTCCACCTGGGCGTGCTGCTGCTCCAGTTTCAACTGTTCTGCCTACAGCTATGGAACCCTGACCTGTTTCACCGGACATGCTACCTTGTCCTGGACCTGCTGTTTTCGACTCTCTCTCACTATCGCACCTGCTGTCTCGACCTCTGAATGCTCGGCTATGAAAAGCCAGCTGACATTTACTCCTGAGGCACTGACCTGTTGCACCCTCTACAACCACTGTACTTATTATTTGACCCTACTGGTCATCTATGAATGTTGGAACATCTTGAAGAACAATCTGGCCTTAATGGCCATGTACTCTTATAATCTCCACCCCTCAGAGCCTGGTTCCTCTCTAGGTTTCTTCCTAGGTTCCTGCCTTTCTAGCGAGTTTTTCCTAGCCACTGTGCTTTTACATCTGCATTGCTTGCTGTTTGGGGAATTTAGGCTGGGTTTCTGTATAGCACATTGTGAGATCTGCTGATGTAAAAAGGGATTTATAAATACCTTTGATTGATCGATTAGCCATGGGTGGCAGGTATTATCGTCATACATGACTGATGAAAGAAACTACTAGTTAATTAAAAACATCAATCAAAAAGGTCACACTTCAAACAAAGTAGAGTATAACTTACAAATGCTTTATGAAACCTTCATGAAGCCTTTATAATCCCTACATACCTGGGGATCACCAACAAACTATCATGGTCCAAACATACCAAGACAGTCGTGAAGAGGGCATGACAAAACCTTTTCCCCTTCAGGAGACTGAAAAGACTTGGCATGGGCCCCAAGTTCTACAGCTGCACCATCGAGAGCATCCTGACCGGTTGCATCACCGCCTGGTATGGCAACAGCTTGGCATCTGACCGTAAGGCGCTACAGAGGGTAGTGCGAACGGCCCAGTACATCACTGGGGCCAAGCTTCCTGCCATCCAGGACCTATATAATAGGCGGTGTCAGAGGAAAGCCCATATTTTTTATTTTAGTCTACTTGGTAAATATTTTCTTAACTCTTCTTGAACTGCACTGTTGGTTAAGGGCTTGTAAGTAAGCATTTCACGGTAAAGTCTACACTTGTTGTATTCAGCGCATGTGAGAAATAAAGTTTGATTTGATACCTGATAATGTTTCCCAAATCAATTGCAAGCTAATTACAGATCAAAGTCTGTCAAAACCAAAACCCAGAAAGCAGCAGGATTCAGTGTGTGTAACCACCAATCCTAAATAGATAAGATCAGCAGTAGACCTGTGAATGTGCCCAGCTCCGTGACGCACTTCTCACTGCCACCACATGTCCCTGTTTCCCGGGCTGGGCCAGAGCCCAGGAGGCATACAGAGAGCTGCTGCCAGAGAATCTCTAGGCGGGGGAGAAGGGGCCAACTCTCCATAGAGCCGTGCCCTAAGAGAGAGGGAGGTGGTGCATCACAAAATTTGCCCTCAGTGGGTGGTCCCCCTGCCAGTAATATGACATCGCTGGTGGCGTTAGTCAGTTAGCCAAAAGAATCTGCTGCCTGCCCCCAGGGCAAATCATGAGGGAGGGAGAGTTTGAGTGTATGTGAGTTAATGAGAGAGTGAGAGAGTGAGTGAGTGAGTGTGTGTGTGTGATTGATTGAGTGAGCAAGTGAGCCAAACGTCTCAGTCCATGTACAGAGATTGAACCAGAAGTGCCAGTATGTTCTGTAGCGTCAGAGCTTAGAACCAACATGAAAACTCTGTATAGTCTTTCTTCACAATACAATTTTGCAATGCAAACCTACATACAGAGGCGTTCATCAACACAATGTAAATGTAATGAATGGAAATTCAAATGGAATTTTCTCACTGAAAATATGATGCAAGACATTAAGGGGATTTCTCACTGTGTAGCACAGCCACATGCTAGGGAGACTAGTACTAACTCAGCCACATGTTCGGCAAGCTAAATACTACTGTGTAGCCACATACAGAAGCTAAATAGTGCTAGAATGTCTCTCTCAGATTTGCCTCCCTTCACTATTTGTATTTTATTAGGATCCCCAATTGTTTGGACCCCAGAGGAGCAAAACAGACATTTGAGCATCTTTTTTTTCTCCTCAGTAGGAGCTACATCGATGTATTCCATATGCATCATAATCTGAGCCTCAATCAATAACAATTTTCCGCCCTAATTTCCTTGGGGTATTACATTACATTACATTAAAACTTAAGACATTTAAAATCAAAGGACATCTGGAAAAAGATTTTCCTTTTGCAGATTAAAACACATAATCCTAATATTTGTGAAGATCTTAATTCAAATGAATTAAACTGTGTAATAAGATATACTCACTGTAGCATTTAATTACAATCCAAAGGATTCCCGACTGTTCAAACATAGAAAGGAGGAATGCTCATCTTTTTATTGATATTGATGTAGATGGGTGTAGTAATACAAATGTCTGATGAGTCGCTCCCTTGAAGACATGACAGACTCTTATCCACTTAGCCCTCCTCAGACCCAATCCACACACCCACTCACGCACGCACAAGCCAAACACGCACACATGCAGAAGCCACACACACACACGTAATTATCTGTCAACATTTTTATTTGAGTCTCTGGCTGTAAATGAACTGATTAATATTCCCCAGGGTCGTACAAGGACAGAGGCCAGTCCGCTGATTACACCCTGAGATATTCAGCCTCCTTACAGCTTCTTTTGTTATTACACCATGACAACAAGATGGCAGATTATACAGTACATAGGAACAGAGTCATACATTAAGACCAAGTCCAGTAATCAGTCAGATAGAGGACAATTAGGACATACAGGGGAACTTCCCTCCATGAAAAAAATCCTTAGATGGTTAAATAATCCCTTTTTCTATGTTTTCTACTCTACTTCTTCCAAAGAGCAGTGAGTCCCAGCCTCCCCATGTGTATGACTCTGAGCTGATTACTGTGTCTGGTCGATCAGAGCCGTCTGAGGAGGCTGGGAGGCCCACAGCCCTAATGAACACAGCCTAATGGATCTCCGGTGCTGCTGAGGGGACCCATATTAGTGTAATTAGTCTGAGCAAGGGCACGGGAACGAGGCCCGGGAGGAGCACGTCTGGACCTGGGTCTGTCTGTAGATTAAAAAACATTCTGCAACTTTTAGGAGGACAATGGATTAAAAAAAACACAATGGAAGTTCAAGGTATACACTTGTGACCTGTTTCAAGAAACTAGGCGTATGTCGCTCATTACTACTTCACAGGAGAAGCATTTGAACGTTTTTTTGGGGGGGGGGGGCAGAAATGCCTTCTCGAACATGCAAACGTTCATGTGCCTTAATAACAAACTTGTATGCCATCTGTAAATACAAATAAAATTGTTAAATAATGAGCATAGTAAAAAAAAAACATTTCAAATGTTTCACATTGTTTCTTTATTGTTATGTTTTTTGCCAAAAATAAATAACTATTTTTGTCCTCCCTAGAATTGCTGAATATTTTTTTATTCTTAGCTTCCTGTACCTTGATTGGAAAATGTCAATTTTCTTTCTTTTCCTTTGCTTTCTGTCTGTAGCTGCTTCCCTGGATGCATGTCTGTGTAGGATTCAGGATGAAAGAGTCTGGAGTCTTAGGTGATGGGTGACTTAGAGGTCAGGGTAAAGTTGTATCTCTCAACAGAACTGTGTGATCTGATAAACCCAGCAGTAGTGTTACATTTTAGACACACTCACACCCCCACTTGCACACTAACACACACTAACACACACACACACACACACACACACACACCCACACACACACACCCACACACACACACACACACACACACACACACACACACACACTATAGCTGCAGGTGGTACATTTCAGCATAATTAATAAACAGTAGATGAGGTTAGAGAAATCCAAGAGTGGAGAGTATTTTGGAGACAGAGCCTTTCTTCATGCTTTGTAATCTCCAAGCAATTACTTATTAGCAATTTCATACTTCATATCTGGAGATGTTTAAGGGAAGATTAGAACTGCTGGGCAGGTAATTACCTTTGTGAACGTGAGTTGTAAATACAGATCACTCTCAGTCAGCTCACGGATGGAAAGCCTACCCTGCTCTCGTCCTGGGGCTCTCATGTCACAATATTTCATTTTTTTCAGAGTACCATTTCTATCTTCTATTTTTCTCAATGTCCCACCTCATGAGTTTAGGTTGAGGTGGGACAAATCTACCAGAAGCAGCGGTGACCTTATATCGTTTGTATGACACATTTCCCTTCACAGATGTAAACGAGGTTACATTCTGCCTGCAGTTTGTCAACTTTGTCACTCTAAAGATATTTGACTGTTGACATTGAACTGATCCTCTCCGACAGTCTTGACATGTTGTCCTCTCTCCCTTTCTCTCTCTCTCCTTCTCTTTCATTCTCTCTCCCCATTTCCCCTTCTCCTTCTCTGTGTCTCGCTGCCTCTTTATTTCTGTCTCCGTCTCTCACTCCATTTCCCCTTCTCCTTCTCTGTGTCTCGCTGCCTCTTTATTTCTGTCTCCGTCTCTCACTCCATTTCTCACTTTGTGCTTTGATGCTGAAGGCTCGGAGACATGGGATTTTGAGCTCTTTAAGAATTTTTAAAAAGTATCCCGTTTTGAGATGACATGAAAGTGTTATCACCAGCCCAGCAAGGCTTGGGAGGGCTGCTTGGTTCATGGCCGTGGAGCCACCAAGATTAAACTGTTAATTTTTCATATGTAGAGGGGTACAGAGCAGAGGCCCCAGTCCTCATGGGGTCTAACATAACATGGAGAGATCTGACGTATTACTCATTGATGTGGTGTGTGAGACATGTCTCACATGTGCGATACATGATAAAGGGTTTTTACACATTACATCCCATATGATGGCAAAACAAAGCAACGTAAGGAACAAAACACTTGCTCTAGTCTTGTCCTTAGCTAATACTCAGAGGTGCTTGAAGAAAATGCTTGGGGGAGAAAGTAGCTCATCCCAAGCTGTTATCCACCATTGGCCTGCTGAAAGAGGCATTGTTATGACTATCAGCCATACAAACTGCCCTCGTCATTCTTCTCCAAAGCTGGGTGAGGACAGCTAAGATGGGGATCTACTGATAATGTCAGTAATAAGGTAATCTGGCCATAAGCTATAATCAATAGATGGTCTACTCTAAAAATAGAGTGTGATCAACAAGACACGTACACAGTTGAACTCCCTTCATCCATCCCTCTCTCTATGATAAATCCGTCTCCCGGCTGGTCGAGACATCTAAACCCATATGAAGCCTCTCTGGGGATCTAATCAGATCATAGGGGTTAATAACACTCCACATGATTACCCACAAGACCCCAGACTAAAGAGTGGAGCAGGGTTCCACATCAATAATAATCACTATTTCACCAGCCAGGCCTCCCAGGTGATATTATCCTATTTTTGTGGTCCCTCACAGCAGCAGAAGACATATATTAATATGCATACTTCAGAGAGCCTGGCTTTAGACTAGAGCCTCGTTTAAGATTTCCACACATGCCTCCCCATGTTTGGTACTTCTATCTATATATATTTAACCTTTATTTATTTTGAGGTAGACCTGGTACATCTGCCTCTTCGAAACATCAGTGACCGTTATTTATAGATATAATTGATGACAGATGACACCAGCACCCCAGAAGACATTAGAGACAAAGGACACTACCTTAAAATGATTCGAAGGAGAGCTGTTAGGAGTCCAGTACAGTCACACCGGATGATAAGGTGTGTCAGTCAGATTGTGTTTGATAGTATCAAGAAAATAGGACAAATCCCATTGACAACAGCACTGTCAGCTACACTCTCAGTTTCAGTCAGTACGTCTCAAAATACATCCTTTCAAGTAGAAGGGGGCTTAGATGTGCCGCTTGCTTTGTGTTTTAATAATTTTTCAATTTTTAGGATGAAACACATCCAGCCCCAAAAGGTGGTGATGTAATCATACTGGAATCAGAATCTCTTGGTACAGCAGTATGGAATGAGTATGAAATACTCCAGATTAAGCCTCTTCTGTGTTTCTGAGTTGTTTACACAAAGCCCATAACTGTGCTGCCCACATGATGCAACAGAAATAGATGCCATTCACACCGCTCTCTCTCTCTCTCTCTCTCTCTCGATCTGTCTCTCCTCTGTCTCTCTCTCTGTCTCTCTGTCTCTCTGTCTCTCTGTCTCTCTCTTCTCTTCTCTCTCTCCTCTCTCTCTCTCTCTCTCTCTCTCTCTCTCGTCTGTCTCTCTCTCCTCTCTCTCTCTCTCTCTCTCTCTCTATCTCTCTCTCTCTTCTCTCTCTCTCTCTCTCCTCTCTCCTCTCTCTCTCCTCTCCTCCTCTCTCTCTCTCTCTCTCTCCTCCTCCTCTCTCTCTCTCCTCTCTCTCTCTCTCTCTCTTCTCTCTCCTCTCTCTCTCTCTCTCTCTCTCTCTGTCTCTCTACACATTTTGATCGTTGAATCATGTAGGCATAGGACAAAATAAAACTGTGAATTACCATGGATTTCTAAGCATAAGGCAGTTGGTTTCCCTCCACATGACTCCATCTAAGATTATAACATGAATGCCACACTTGAAAACAAATACAATATGCAACAATGCAACCTGCCACATTACGTTTGCTATTATCTGTTTGGGGCAGATACATCCACACAAAGCTGTCCACAACCATCACCACCAAAACCTCTGCTTATAAGGGCCAAAACTGTGAAACTTACGGAGGTTGTTGGCCCTTTGTGTCATAGTGCTGTGCGTGCATGCAAAGGTGTCCTCCCCCTGGAACTGCTCACCTGGACTGCCGACCTGTAACACGCTTTGGACAGCCCTGTGTGTGTATGAGTGAGAGAGAGAGAGAGAAGAGAGAGAGAGAGAGAGAGAGAGAGAGAGAGAGAGAGAGAGAGAGAGAGAGAGAGAGAGAATGAAGAATTGCGCCTAATGCTTGATTTCATGCTAAACACTGCTGCGCTGCAACCTGGTCTCAGAGCATTTCGTATTATTCTGTAAGGAAATCTGAGACAATCCATTTAGTGTGATATGCTATGTTTCGAAAATTATGTATTCATTTGTGGATGTCCATCACCCATTTTGTATATGTTACGAATTACAATTCGTATTATATGTTATGAATTAGCAAAACGCACAATATGTTACGAATTTTCAAAACGTATGATATGTTACGAATAATAGCTAGGTGGTTAGGTGGCTAGGCTAGGGATTAGGGTTAGGGTTAAGTTTAGGAGGAAGGTTAAAGGGTTAGCTAGAAGGGTTAAGGTTAGGGTTAGGGTTGGGGGAAGGGTTAGCTAAAAGGGTTACTGTTAGGGGAAGGGTTAGCTAACATGCTAAGTAGTTGCAAATTAGGAAAAAATAAGTAAGTCGTTGAAAAGTTGCTAATTAGCTAAAATGCTAAAGTTTTCTGTGATGAGATTCGAAATTGCAACCTTTCAGTTGCTAGACTACCCTGACCAACCACGTAACCATCTGTCTTATGTAACCATACCAAACATAACATATCATGCTAATTTTAGTGTCTCAGATTTACATTTACTATGATATGTCTAGTCTATGAGACCAGGCACAGGGCAGGGAGTTCAAGAGAAAGCAAAATTAAACATTTTCAAATGAATAAGTTAATTTGACTAGTTAATTTTAACCGGTTCCACATTAATTCGAAAATATTAAATTCTAAGAATAAATAAGACATGATGATGAAAACTAATAGGACAATAATTGGTCCATTGTTATCTCCAAATAAAGGCATAGCATGCGCATGTTGTGGGGGGCATTGTGGCCTCGCTCACAACTGCAAGAGACACACGCCCCCGTGCTCTCTGCGAGTGAAGCAGGCAAGCAACCCACACAGGTGAGCCAAGTGTCTGATGACATTATGCAATCTAGTCCAATTGATAAACTGTCGATGACAGCTACTTTCTGTCCATCGAAGAGGTCTTATTGTTCGCGTAAAAGTAATTTATAGGGGGGATTTCTTATTATAATTTTAAACAAGAACCACATTTAGATTGGATCCTTCCTACTATCAGTGACAAGGCTATTACAATAGAGTCGTTTACCAATATAAAACTGGCAAGCACGAGTCTAGAACTCAAGCTTTCATATTATTGTGGCGCGCGCTCTAGCCTATATGTGCGCACCAAGCGAGCTCCTTGAAAACAAGCGCATGAAAGGAGCTCGCGGCGCGCTCAACAGCAGCAGAACCCCAGAAACCCACCTAGCCATATTCTCTCTCTGAGGTCGGTGCGCCTTTTCCAGGCCGAGTTTGGTGAATATCCCAACAAGTGCCATGATAGCGACTACTCCACAGATTATATACACGATTAAATTAGTTTTATCTTTGGTGGGGTCGTGCCGGAGGTCGTTTTTCTTAAACGGGGTTTGACCTGTCATCATCCACACCGGAGTGTCGTAGTTTTTACAGGTGCTCTGATCCAGCCGCGAGGTCTTGTAGGAGCAGCAGAACCGAAAGCCACAGGTGCCGCAGCAATACAGATAATCGCCCGTTTTGCAAACGAACGGCGGGTCCCACTGGCCCATCACATCATAGTACCCCCGGCACCGGTCCTCTGTGTGTGGGGGCTCTGAGAAGCCTGCGCCCTCGTCCTCCCTAGATCCGTTGGACGTCGTCATCATGACAAAGCCATCCAGTCGTCCTGGTTCTCCATCCGCCTTGCAGACCAGCGCCATAACTTTGACCAACAAGTAACCGAGCAGAAAGTATTTCCCCCTCATTGTGTTGTCCTTCTCCCCCTTCCTTTCAGCTCCTCTAGCGCATTTCAGAAGACACTCGAAGAAGAAGAAGAGCGTACGGTCTTGGTATTATGAAAAGTCCAAAAACATACATGCAAATTGCAGAACACTGCCATCAGTGTTGGTGAACGTTTTCACTAATGTCCTCGACATCCATGAAGGTAAAGAGAACCATTTGTTGTTATTTTTTCCCAAATAAAACGTTGCATTTATATGGGTATTGTCCTTCTTAGAATATTTCCCCAGTGCACAATCTCTCTACAGGTGTTCTTAGAAAAATAATTCCATGATGTTATCAAATCTAGGCTACTTCACTTCTCACATCCATCAGCGCGCTCTCACACACAGGAGTCGATGGAGCTAGAACTAACTGCACAAATGTTTTGAGCGGGAGTGAACGAATAAGAGCTGAGGTGGGAGAGCATGGTGCGCAAAAAGATAGGAGGAGAGAAGGTAAGGAGGAATTCCGAAGAAGAAAGAGAGATCACTGTATTGTTAAACATATCTGTGAGTCTGTGACAGCCCAAAACGCGCATTACGAATTGTGGATCGAGTTGTGCTGCCTAGCAAATCAGTTGTTTCCTTCTTATAATTTGCGCACGGACAAAATATGGTCACGGGATGCAGACATTTCCGTTATGGTAACTTCCAAATGAGATTAGAGGGTTATAGGGGGGTTGTTTTGCCAGCCTGAGTTGCATAGGCTACACGTATGTATTTATTTTTTACACTCGAAGACTAATGCTTTTATACACTGGCCTGACTAAGAGTCCACACAAACACTCGTCTCTTTCCATGCACAGTGACATCATACACAGAGACGTTTCTCTATTCATCACAAAATTATATTTGTTATGCCTCACAAACGTTGGATTATAGAGTTCTGTGGATTGATTTCCTTTAGGAATGATTTCCCTTATATACAATTCATATTTCCCATATGCTATCATATTCTACTCGCTGCCTTTCACCTGTTCAAAAAGCTCACCTCATCAAAATACTGTGTCTGGACCTGCAAAACACCAGTCTCAACATCAACAGTGACAGTGAAGAGGGTACTCCGGGATGCTGGCCTTCTAGGCAGAGTTGCAGAGAAAAAGCAATCTCTCAGACTGGCCAATAAAAATAAAGATTAAGATGGGCAAAAGATCACAGACACTGGACAGAGGAACTTTGCCTAGAAGGCCAGCATCCTGGAGTCGCCTCTTCACTGTTGATGTTGAGACTGGTGTTTTGCGGGTACAATTTAATGAAGCTGCCAGTTGAGGACTTGTGAGGCGTCTGTTTCTCAAACTAGACACTAATATACTTGTCCTCTTGCTCAGTTGTGCACCGGGGTCTCCCACTCCTCTTTCTATTCTGGTTAGAGCCAGTTTGCGCTGTAATGAGTAGTACACAGCATTGTACGAGATCTTCAGTTTCTTGGCAATTTCTCACATGGAATAGCCTTCATTTCTCAGAACAAGAATAGACTGGCAAGTTTCCAAAGAAAGTTCTTTGTTTCTGGCCATTTTGAGCCTGCAATCGAACCCACACATGCTGATGCTCCAGATACTATGCTAACATAATTGCAAAAGGGTTTTCTAATGATCAATTAGCCTTTTAAAATTATAAACTTGGATTAGCTAACACAACGTGCCATTGGAACACAGGAGTGATGGTTGCTGATAATGGGCCTCTGTACGCCTATGTAGATATTCCATAAAAAATCTCCCATTTCCAGGTTCAATAGTCATTTACAACATTAACAATGTCTACACTTGTGGGAGGTGCTTCAGGAAGAATGGGATGAAATCTCTTCAGATTACCTCAACAAATTGACAACTAGAAAGCCAAAGGTCTGCAAGGCTGTAATTGCTGCAAATGGAGGATTCTTTGACGAGCACAAAGTTTGGATACAATTATTATTTATATTAAAATCATTATTTATAACCTTGTCAATGTCTTGACTATATTTACAACTAATTTCAAGTATGTTTTTATGGAAAACAAGGACATTTCTAAGTGACCCCAAACTTTTGAACGGTAGTGGGTATATAAACTCAGCAAAAAAAGAAATGTCCTCTCACTGTCAACTGCGTTTATTTTCAGCAAACTTAACATGTGTAAATATTTGTATGAACATAACAACATTCAACAACTGAGACATAAACTGAGCAAGTTCCACAGACATGTGACTAACAGAAATGGAATAATGTGTTCCTGAACAAAGGGGGGGGGTTAAAATAAAAAGTAACAGTCAGTATCTGGTGTGGCCACCAGCTGCATTAAGTACTGCAGTGCATCTCCTCCTCATGGGCTGCACCAGATTTGCTAGTTCTTGCTGTGATATGTTACCCCACTCTTCCACCAAAGCACCTGCAAGTTCCCGGACCTTTCTGAGGTGAATGGCCCTAGCCCTTACCCTCCGATCCAACAGGTCCCATACGTGGTCAATGGGATTGAGATCCGGGCTCTTCGCTGGCCATGGTAGAACACTGACATTCCTGTCTTGCAGGAAATCACACACAGAACGAGCAGTAGGGCTGGTGGCATTGTCATGCTGGACGGTCATGTCAGGATGAGCCTGCAGGAAGGGTACCACATGAGGGAGGAGGATGTCTTCCCTGTAACACACAGCATTGAGATTGCCGGCAATGACAACAAGCTCAGTCCAATGATGCTATGACACACCGCCCCAGACCATGACGGACCATCCACCTCCAAATCGATCCCACTCCAGAGTACAGGCCTCGGTGTAACGCTCATTCCTTTGACGATAAAGGCGAATCCGACCATCACCCATGGTGAGACAAAACCACGACTCGTCAGTGAAGAGCACTTTTTGCCAGTCCTGTCTGGTCCAGCGACGGTGGGTTTGTGCCCATAGGTGACATTGTTGCAGGTAATGTCTGGTGAGGACCTGCCTTACAACAGGCCTGCAAGCCCTCAGTCCAGCCTCTCTCAGCCTATTGCGGACAGTCTGAGCACTGATGGAAGGATTGTGCGTTCCTGGTGTAACTCGGGCAGTTGTTGTTGCACTCCTGTACCTGTCCCGCAGGTGTGATGTTCGGATTTATTGCCCTGGCCACATCTGCAGTCCTCATGCCTCCTTGCAGCATGCCTAAGGTACGTTCACGCAAATGAGCAGGGACCCTGGGCATCTTTCTTTTGATGTTTTTCAGTCAGTAGAAAGGCCTCTTTAGTGTCCTAAGTTTTCCTAACTGTGACCTTAATTGCCTACCATCTGTAAGCTGTTAGTGTCTTAACGACCGTTCCACAGGTGCATGTTCATTAATTGTTTATGGTTCATTGAACAAGCATGGGAAACAGTGTTTAAACCCTTCACAATGAAGATCTGTGAAGTTATTTGGATTTTTACGAATTATCTTTGAAAGACAGGCTTCTGAAAAGGGGGACGTTTCTTTTTTTCCTGAGTTTATATATATATATATATATATATATATATATAGAGAGAGAGAGAGAGAGAGAGAGAGAGAGAGAGAGAGAGAGAGAGAGAGAGAGAGAGAGAGAAAGTCAAGGTACAGCTCCCAGATGCAGTCAGTCAGTCACAAGGGCTGCTACAGAAAAGTTATGCAGCAAAGCAAAGTTAATAGTTAGATGATGTAGTCGATTCAACACGAGCGACGAGTCTATGGCTGAATCACAAATATGAATTTCATGCTCGTTTTATTAATTCATATGAATTACATAATTAAATTCACGAGTGTATTGTCACTCTCTGGAAGTCTCCCTCTGAGTTTCGTCAGCAACAAGGCCGGGGGTTGTTGTAGAAATTGTAAAACTAGGCAGGGGTTCGGACATTGTTGTTATGCTACTTGGCCAGATAGTGACTTTCGCCTTGTTTGTGATTCACAAATACCTCACTGTACATTGACAAAAAAAGAACAACATCAAGACTGACTGAAGGTAGCTACCTAAATCTAGCCAACTAGCTAGCAAGCTAACTAACTAGCCGTCCATATAGTAGGCTAGCTAACATCCATTTGTTTTGCAATTTAGTTTTGCTGAAATATACCCCTTGATTTTGAAGATTATGATTTACAAATGCCTATAGCTGTAAATGTGAGTTGCATTYTTGCCGTTTAGCTACCTTATCATAACCCCAAAACGGGTCTCTGCCCAAAACCAATGGCATATTACATGTGGTGTTGTATGGAATACTTAACAAATTATGAATACCTTCAAATCATATTTTTTAAGCTAGAATCCTTAATTGAAACAATAAGAAAACATCCCCACCCCTGTTTTGTTAAAAAGCTAAGGGAAGGGCTGGAGAAATGTAACCACTCTCAAATTCATAGACAGAGCTATGGATGCAAGTACTGACCATCCATGATATCACATGTATAAACATGTTTTGAGGCTATGCAGTGTTTGTTTAAATTTACATTGTTTAGAAACATTAAAGAAAAATAAGCTTATATTTGGGGTTCTGATGGGGTATGGGGTATGGGTTGAACTAAGCTTATGAGGCGTTTATAAGTAAAATTCTTCAAGATTCAATGGGTATATATCATTAATTGATAAGTCCAAAAATGGCTGTAGCAACTTAGGATTTTAACTTTAAATAGGCCTATTTTAGGATTGGTTGGTCATGGTGTGATAGGAAGTCAGTTAGGGTGGGAGTTATTTTATGCTGGCCCGGGCTGAACCGGGCAATGGCTTGTCACATCATTGGGCGAAAGTGGGGAAGGAGGACTGCCCGTCTCAAATCGAACAGTAATCTGCACCGCTCGGTCATGTTGTCAACAAGGCAGCATGGTGCATTGTCCAGAATTATAAACTGTCTGGTTCGAGCACTGAATGCTGATTGGCTAACAACCATGGTATATCAGACAGTATACCATGGGTATGATAAAACCTTTATTTTTACTGCTCTAATTACATTAGTCAGCAGTTTATCATAGAAATAAGGCACTTCTGGGGTTTGTGATATATGGCCACGGGCTGTTCTTAGCCGTGGTATATTGTCCATATAGCACACCTCCTCTGGCCTTATTGCTTAAATATACATCTACTCTTTTCTATCAAATACATTTAGAATTTTCAAACTAGTTTTCATTGGGAAGGCAGATAAAGGGTTTTAATCAAAAGCAATCACTTTTTKATGTAAAAACACAGAATCCTACTAATTACAACACGTGCTTAATTAAGTAACTTTTGTTTTGAGCAGACGTCGCTGTCGGACAAAGCGGGGCACCTGGCTCACGCCCGGGAAGCAGCCKGGTTCCAAATTAAAATCAACTTTCAGCCGATGCAAAACATGGCTACACGTGTGCCCAGGCAGGATTAATCGAACCCGCTCACTGTCTATCGGTTCTCACTAGTTGCCACAGACACAAAGTAAAAATATATACTGAACAAAAATATAAACGCAACGTGCAACAATTTCAAAGATTTTACTGAGTTACAGTCCTTATAAGGAAATCAGTCAATTGAAATAAATTCATTAGGCCCTAATCTATGGATTTCACATGACTGGGAACACAGCTATGCATCTGTTGGTCACAGATATCTATAAATAAAGGTAGGGGCGCAGATCAGAAAAAAGTCAGTTACTGGTGTGACCACCATTTGTCTCATGCAGCGCGACACATCTCTTTCACATAGAGTTTATCAGGTGGTTTATTGTGGCTTGTGGAATGTTTCCCAGTCCTCTTCAATGGCTGTGCAAAGTTGCTCTATATTTGCGGGAACTGGAATACGCTGTCGAAACAAGTTGCCACAGAGCTTCCCAAACACGCTCAATGGGTGACATGTCTGGTGAGTATGCAGGCCAATGGAAGAKCTGGAAKATMTTCAGCTTCCAGGAAATGTGTACAGATCCTTGCAAAAGGGAGCCGTGCATTATCATTCTCAAACATYAGGGGATGGCGGCAGATGAATGGCAAGACAATGGGCCTCAGGATCTCATTACGGTATCTCATGTGCATTCAAATTGCCATCAATAAAATGCAATTGTGTTCATTGCCCGTAGCTTATGCCTGACCATACCTTAACCCCACCGCCACCATGGGGCACTCTGTTCACAACGTTGACATCAGCAAACCGCTCGCCCTCAAGACACCATACACGTGGTCTGCGGTCTATTACGACATTGGTAGAGAAATTAACATTAAATTCTCTGGCAACAGCTCTGGTGGACATTCTTGCAGTCAGCTTGCCAATTGCACACTCACTCGAAATTTGAGAACTCTGTGGCATTGTGTGACAAAACTGCACATTAGAGTGGCCTTTGATTGTCCCCAGCACAAGGTGCACCTGTGTAATGATCATGCTGTTTAATCAGCTTCTTGATATGCCAACRCTAACAGGGATGTAAACAAATTTGAGCATTTTATTTGAGAGAATAAGCTTTTTGTGCATATTAAACATTTCTGGGATCTTTTTTTTCAGCTCATGAAACATGGGACCAACACTTTACATGTTGTGTTTATATTTTTGTTCGGTGTATATCGGCTATATCATAAAAATGTATAAAAACAAATAATTGCTTTTTAAGTTTAGGCATAAGGTTAGAAGTGTGGTTAAAGTTAGGTTTAGCATTAATAATGACTTTGTAGCTGTGGTAACTAATGAAGACCCTATCTACCTTAGACATTTGACCTTTGACCAGTGAACGGACTGGGCTGAATAGTCCTATTTCTGGCCAAGCTTACAGACTGAGGCATTTGAGTGTTCAGACTAATCAGATTCGCAGACTAATCTCTTCCTCTGACAGCTTTGCTGATTGCACCATCACATCTCTACAAACCGTGTTAGTTTTTCAGCACCTCAAACTGATGGTGGAATTAATAGGTTTTTCTCTTCACTGACAATTCCACATAAGTTCCATATTTCATTCCTTTTTCTTTTTTTTTTTATTAAAAAGGCCCTCAGTGCTTCATGTTGAAACATGATTAGGATTGTTTGAACATACCATCTGCCACCTGAGAAATCTCTCCGATTTATGTTTGAAGTGGTGCTCGCTCAGCGCATCCGCACAAAGTTGCGTGTACTTATCAGCGGTCATGGGAGCTTTGGCTCCTTGTGTAAAAAAACGATTTATGCTTTAAAAAAAAAAAGTTGCCTCTAAAATAGTTCACACAGCAGCGATTCCTGAGATGCACACTACTGTAAAGTTTGTTAAGTGTTAAAAGGTACCATGCGTGGCTAGAATGAGAGATTAAATGCTAGGCTAGTATGAAAGCCTTACAAATCACGCGTCTGTCTCATATGAGGCAGTAAAAAAGAGAGGGGCGCAGATCTGTTACATATCTAGGGTTGGGAGGAAACACATATATCCAATTGGTGCTGGAGAGATCAGTGAACTAAGGCCCATATGCTGATGCAGGATATTCCAATATATTGCAGCATAAACCTTTACAGCATAAGGGTTTTGCTGAATTGTAGAAGTTCAGGGAAGTTTTCAACCTATGAAAAGTACCCAAGCAACATTCTGTCTTCAGTGAAAATGATATAAACTTCGACTGAAAATTGTAATGTCAAAATTAGTTAGTATTTGCCAGTAATGAACACGAGGGAGACCGAGAGCTGGTTTCAAGCGCAGGGCGCAGCAGGTGTTTATTGCAAAGGACCACAGGAGGAGGCAGGTAGCTGGGTCCAGGGGCAGGCAGAAGGTCATGCACAGGGGGTCCAAAAGGGCAACAGTACAGGCAGGGAAAAGGCTAGTAACGTAGTCCGGGAGATCAGGAAATAGGTAGATAACAGGAAATCCAATAGGCTAAAGAACAGGCAGGGAATAGGCAAAAGGCGTCATTAGTGTCGTTCAGGGTATCTACGTGTTTGAGGGTGTGAGCTGGAAAGTGGTCTGGAAAGTGAGCTGCGTTCAGGGTATCTACGTGTTTGAGGGATGTGAGCTGGAAAGTGGTCTGGAAAGTGAGCTGCGTTCAGGCGATCTACGTGTTTGAGAGTGTGAGCTGGAAAGTGAGCTGCGTTCAGGTGATCTACGTGTTTGAGGGTGTGAGCTGGAAAGTGGTCTGGAAAGTGAGCTGCGTTCAGGTGATCTACGTGTTTGAGGGTGTGAGTTGGAAGCAGACATTACACTGCCTTAACCTTGATCCCTCCAAATACCCTGCAAGTAAGACATCTAATTGGTGTTGTGTTTAATAAATCTGATATTTTAAGGCAATTCCAACTCTTTTCAAATTAATTTTCATTATCTCCAGCACAATACCAATGTCTACATATATGAAAACGGTATATTTATACTTTTTGTAGAAAGAATATACATTAAAAAAGTTTTACCTGATGACATCATCAAAATATACAATATTTTAAAAACAGTGATTTTCAAAGTATGACATTCGTGGTGACTTGGGGAGCAAGAAAATACCCTCCCTCTGGCTAGAAACTTGTTGCAGGTTTTAAAAATCACAGTTTTCCTTACTTTTAATTCTACCCTGTGAAGTCACAGAGAAGCATTTTTTAGGATCTTTCTTCTTATTGTTTTAATAACAGATCATAGAAACGTGCCATTGTCACATTATGTAAACACTGGTATGGTGCTGGAGATAATGAATATGAGGTCAAAATGTAGCAGAATTGCCCTAACCATAGAAGCAGGGAATGTTCCCCATTATTTCCTAAACGAAGATACAAAGACCAAAGACAAAGCTCTTTTCTGTTGTTCCAAGTACTGTGATTCACCATCATTCATTTGCTGCTTGTTAAACATTGAAGATTCTGATGAGAAAGGAAGTCCTGCTGTGTACGGCCATGTGTGTGTGTGTGTGTGTGTCTGTGTGTGTGTGTGTGTGTGTGTGTGTGTGTGTGTGTGTGTGTGTGTGTGTGTGTGTGTGTGTGTAGTCCTGTGTGTGTGTACACAGCATGTAGCTTTTTGAGCTTCTAGAACAGAATGAGGGATGCAGACCAGACTAGAGAGAGTTTGTTTGTCCTTCCTCTTAACACATTGTACAAACAGCGGATGTCTGTTTCTGCTGGCCATTTTCATGCAACAAGGGCAATCCATTAAAAACTGTTAGATCCGTCTTAGGTCCTCCCGACTGCTACTCACTGGCGGCGGAGCATGCCTGCCTATCTCTGTGAAAACAAATGCCTTTTTAAATTCATATTTGAGTGAGATTATTGTAGGTAATGGGCACGTTATGTAATGTCCAGATTATTTCAAACACTTTGCCATGCARACATCAATATCCATAGTTCTGTTAGGCCTAATTATTTAACCTTTTTCTTTATTGAGAGGGGAAACACGACTATGACAATAACTGTTACATCAGTGTTGTTCTCCACTCCTGGTCCTGGACCCACAGGGTGTGTAGGCTTTTTGTTACAGACAGTAGTAACATACCAGACTAAACAATTCAAGGGCTTGATGATTAATTGATTAGTAGCTAGAACAAAATCCCCTGTGGGTCTACAGGACCATTTTGTAAGAATGCTGCTATTAGGACTATAACTCTGGCATTACTTTCACGAACAGAGGAGAGACTGGGTGTCAAAAAACGTATGTTGAGTGTATCTTTTATTCAATGTCTCTGGCATGACTCTCCCCTGTTCTCCTCTTCCCCTACCTTCCCAGAAGAGCAGAAGGAATGGAGAGGTCCATTCGGCTTCATCCTTTGCAGACCTCCAGCTGGGTCTGATGAAGGCCTGGAGGGAGGGGGACTGCGACGGGGAAGGGGACGAGTGGGCCGAAGAGGTCCAACTGACCCAGCAGGCTGTGGAGGCCATCAACAAGCTGTGCCGCAGGCCCAAGTTCATGGTGCTGTGTGGGGATATGGTCCATGCCAGGTAAGACAAAGTTCAAAGGAAACACACTTGAGCCTTAACAGGTGTGAACATGAGGATATTACCTGTATTCATATGGTAGACATACTGTATAGAAGAGAGCAGTCCAGTCATGCTTTGACAATGATGGGATCCTTTTTGTGTCACAGTCCCCGACATGATGCCATCGTTTGTATTCATAACAACAACTAGGAGTGGAAGAGTATAGTTTTGCTACGGCACATTTCATTGTAGTTGTGTGACCACAACAGTTTTATGTCCAGCAGCTATGCAGATGCACTGTTACTGACATTCTGATAAATCAGTTTGAAAGTCTCTGATATTATATGGGTCTATAAAGGGAATGGAATATGGCTGTTATATAATGATTAATGGATTCTCCTTCCCCACTGAGATTGTTCTGATTAAATGTATGCACTCTTGAGGACGTTAGAGCGTTTGGAATCATTACAGAATGTTCTCTATGAGAGGCAGAAGAATGAGCCGCATCTTGATACCGGTGGACTTAACAGCAGACTCCCTCCCACTACTGTATCTGTGTGATGTTTTATCAAAAATATATGAGGGAAGTATTTGCCTCTAGGAAATTTTTCACAAATGGTAGATCTTGGAAAATTGATGAGTTTTATCTACTCAAATAGATCTGAGTCTGGCTTGGGAGAAAGCAGAGCAGAGGTTTGTTGGGCCTTAAGGAAAACTAAACTCCCATTTGTCAATGTAAGAAAAAATGCAGAAAAACCCAATCCTTCCCTGTGTGGTTTTAAAGAGGAGAACAAGTTTGAGTGGTGTTCTCTGTATGCCTGAGAGGCATTAGCGGGGAAACAGGTGCTGGTGGTGAATGTAATTAAGTGAGCGGCTATAGCTTGGTGAGTGTTTGATGTCCAGCTGACTAATTTGATAACAGGATAAGAGGAATCGGAAGGCTAGACCCACTGCAGAGATAATATTGTTGCACACCAACGTGCTGCTTCCCAATGGAACTACCTTTGCCTGACAATTAGGGACTGTGGGGTGCTTTGCCTTCCAAGGGAGGATCTGTGGAATATTTGGCTCTGAATATTTGGCATCTGCAGAAGTCATCAGGCTTGTCTGTCTGTTTTCTCTGGGATGTATACTATACGTGTCCAATATAGTTCTCATGAACAGGATTTTATTATGACTATATAAAAAGGTATCATTTTTCTGTATTGTTTGTTCACATTTTGCAGAATGCACATTTAGCTAAATGACGAGGGAAAAATCTTACTTCTGCTTACATAAGAAATGCTGTGCATACAGATAACCCCAGAGCTACCCTCTTCCTCTCCTTTTGTCCATGCTTAGTAATAATGACCTCCAATTCGCCTTGTACTGTACGTTCTGCTGACAAACACTATAATGGATACATTTATACATTAAACACATTCCACTCCTGCACAATCCTCTGAGTGCTCGGTAACTAATATTTTCCATGACTGTACAGTTTAAGTCGGGCACGATTCCCTCTCATTCCCCTTTGTCCCTCCCTCCCTCCCTGATCAGTTGCATTTATAGGTCACTGTGATTTCACATGTCCCTACCAAATGCATAGTGATAGTCTAACCGCCCAGGGTTTGGGGACATTTTAAATGGCCTGCCGTCTCTCTTAGTTACCGTCAGGCAGCCTGAGCAGGTTGTGTGTGCCAGACGCATTACACGCCACGTCTGTCAGATGCACAGTTGTTTCTACAGCGCCCACTGCCAGGGGGGTATCACCAGGCAACGCTGCCTAACTGACATTTGATTTACACCTAAACTGTTTGTGTTTATTTACAAAGAGTATAAACTGTTGCTGGCCAGAGGATTGTCAACAAACAGGGCTGTCAGGGACAGACAAGAAATTGGCCCCAACTGTGTTTTGGCTGGTGTCTCTTTGTTCTTCTTGAGTAAACATCTCCCATCTCAACTTGTTTGGATCCCTCTCTCTATTGTGTGAAAACACGTATCTTATTTCTCTCCAAATGAATTTGTCCAAAATAATGATTTAAAATTGTGCTGTGTAAAAAGGGGTGCAGGATGGTGCTGTGTAAAAAGAGTGGGCCGGTATTCGATGGGTAGGCATCGCAGTGTGCAGCCTATTTGTTGACACCTCCATCATCATGAAAGGAGAGAGGCTACATTTATACATTTAAGTTCTCTACTTGTATCCTTCAATCCTGTACATTATCACTGTAGTGATCAGGATAACACGGGGCCTTGAAGGACTCGGCGACTGACGGTTTGATCGACCATCACCTTTGTTAACCACCTGTTGTGAACCACAAGGCTCCATGCTGGGCCCAATTAAAATGCCCATCCCTGACCACAATCCACAAAAAGCAGCTGTCAGTGGGAACATATTCCCACGGAACGCTGTCACCATCCCATCCGTGCTGCTGTTATTGACAGATCTCTCTGTGATCCCATCCCACTGACAAGGACTTCCCCTTCACAGAGACTCATAGAGACCAAGGAGCCGTGAAACGTTCAGAGGACAGATGATTAGAGCAACGTGATGGACTTAACACACTCCTAATGAGCACTACAAAGGATTCCAGGGACGTCCTCAGGGGTTTGTTTGTGGGCGAGGAGAGCCAACAAACAGGGGAAGGTGAAAGTGAGGTTATGCTGAGTTTCCATTGAGGATTTACCACAGTGTTTTACCCAAAAGACAGAGCCATGCCGCACTGGGCCATGGCTCTGTCGGACCTGCTCTAACTTGGAGCCATGCCAAGGCCCTGGGTAGTTTTCGCGCTGGCATCTACACATAACAACGGCTAATTGCACACTTTAACACCTTGCCACAAAGCCTTGAATGATGCAGAGGTTGTTGATTCTGCCCGCCACAAGTCTTTAGTGTTACACTCCTGATGGAAGCACAATAACACTAGAGCTTACATTAACATAAAACACTGGTGACACACTGGGGTGGGGGTATGTCTTAGTGGAAAAACACCAAGTCCCCCTCCACCCATTTGAAGGCCCCCTAATTTCTGTTGAAGGCAGATAAAGTGGGACTCTGGGTGGAATCGAGCAGCAGCAGAACATAATTTGGAGGGGAGAGAGAGTGGAGAAATCAGGCTCTGTGAGAAGGCATAGTGTGTGTGTGTGTGTGAGTGTAGTGTACTGTGTGTGAGTATGTTTTGCTGATGGGGACTTCCAATAGGAAAAGCTTCTGAGGGCTTTGGGGACAGGAGAGAGGAGACCCTGTAGGGGAGATGTGTTTCAGAACCACCACCAGAAAGAG